>NW_028273689.1:0-300000 GCF_024610735.1 Ursus americanus | reverse complement strand
CTCAAAGCATGGGCCCTATTTCTGCCCCAAGCACATGTTGTACATCTGTTTCGAGAAGAAAACAATAACCAAAAATGCCAACATGAAGATAAGAAAAAATCAAGAACCTCTTTGGCTCCCATAAGATTAAAGTCATACTGACATGTACATACTGAAAATGCATGAAATCATTGCATGTCCTAAAGCCCAAGCCTTGGAGGGTCTGAGAGCCACTGACCTTGCCCAGAACCAGGCACACCCCAGCAGGGAGGGCTGGTGCAGAAAGGGAAGGGGCAGGACGCTGAGGGTGGTCTGCAGCTAGAGGGGTCCCTGGAAGGGGCCAGGTGTGTGGGGGGAGCCCGGCCCACGACCCCACCCATGCCCGTGCTGGGTGTTGAGTAGAGGAGGCGCCTCTTGGACCCCCTGCACTTTCAGGGTTCCAGGGGCTTGAGGGCGGGTTGCCCGGCATCCAAGGGGCTAGGGCACCACCCTCCCCGACCAATCACCGCTTGGGGGTGGAGCTACGTCTCTGTGGGCGGTCCCAGAGTTGCAGCGGGTTGCAGACCTGGGGCAGAAGAAGGGGCACTGGGAGAGAGAGAGTTGCCCTGCGGAGGTCCGGGCTGGTGAGTGAGCAGCATGCCCCGGGGTGGGGGTCGGGGGGTAGGGTGCGCCCCAGGTGGGAGGCAGGGTTCTGGAAGGGCACGTGGAGAGGGTTCATTGTGGGGACTCAGGTGAGTTTTCTTTTTCCCTTTAAAGTCTCTTCCGCCCCATGTCCTCAACTGGCCTTATTCCCCATACCCGTGAACTCCAGGGCGCCCACTCACCTGAGCTTTTGTGGGATGGGTTGCAGAATTTCAGGGTTTCCCCTGTTCCCCGGGAAGAGTGCGGGCAAGGACCTCACAGAATCCCCACCTTCAGTGGGGTGTCCCCCGGTTCTCTGACACAGTGCAGGTGATGCATCTTGAGCAGTACCCCGAGTTCAGCAGGGTGTGCCCTGGTCCCCCAGGCACAGGTGTGGCAGTAGCAAGCCCCAGAGCCATCCCCCAACTTCAGCATTATGCCCCGTGTGCCCCCGAGTTAGTGGTAATTGGCTGTTAGAATCATGCAGGAAAATCCTCCAGGTGGGGGCCTGGAGGCGGGCGTAAACCAGACCCCACTCTAGTTGCATTGGGAATAGACGAATTGAGGGTTTCTTTAGAAGAGTAAGTCTGCTTTCCAGAAAAGGCAAGGTCATTGGTCTATTGAGAATGAAGATAATTAGTGCTAAACAACAAGTATGTGTTGCCCCTTCGTCCAGAAACCGAAGCAGGTGTGCAGGCTTTAGGTCAGAGGTGCCTTCTTCTCCCCAGCTGACAGCACTTCTCTGCTCTGGCTCCATGAGACTCGAGGTTTTGAACGTCAGCATCTGAGTCAGGGAGGCAGCTTGTCACAGGACGCCAGTGTTCAGAGAAAACACAGCTATTTTGGCATAATGTCCTATCTATGTCAGGACTGGAGGTAAAACCTCTCATTATCCCAAAACCTCCTGGGCTTTTCTCTTTTCTCTAGTTGAGCCACAAAGTAAAATTGAAGTAGCTGTCAGCATTCTGGGTTTGGTGCAAGAATTACTTAGTTTCCCTGCAGGTAGAACTTTGCAGGGGATCACAATTTCTCTGTCCATTTATTGCTTACAAATGTATTTTGACTATCTGTTTCCTAGGAACCCTCTTTTATTAGAAAGGGAAGGTGAGATTCACTCTGTGCCTGTTTGTAACATCTAATTTGTTCCTTCGTCTAACAATGTTTATTCAATTGGGCCTAAGATATGGTTGAGTGGCCAGCATCTAGAGTTAGGTGGCTTTTTTTCATCTGATACAGACTTGGATGATGTCATTTGACAAAGGTGATGTTTCATCATTGATTAGTTTATTCACCAGAAGAGTTAAAATTAGGGTGGAGGGAAAATTCAAAATTATCCAAATGGGCCTGTTCCTGTTTAAAAGTTGAGCTTGACTTTCTAGTTTTACTATTATCTCGATATTTTGAGGTGCCATATTCTGTCTGTAGTTTCTTTGGTGGTGGAGTCAGAAGGAGAGTCTGGGAATTCTTTTGGATAGTGGCATGCTGGTGGCTTCAAGGGGCTTGGCGTCAGGAGCCTTGGGGTGAATTCTGCAACTGCTTGCCTGACCCTGGGTGCATCTCGCAGAGGTTTTGTTTCCTCTTATGAAATTGCCAGCAGATAATGTTCTGCTTAAAGGGGAACCCTCCCATCCTGTTGGTGGGAATGCAGAGTGGTGCAGACAGTCTGGGAAACAGTGTGGGGGTTCCTCAAAAAGTTAAACATTGAACAACCACATGATCCAGCAATTGCTCTCCTAGGTGCTTACCCAAAAGATACAAAAATGCACATTCGAAGGGGGTACATGCACCATGATGTTTATAGCAACAATGTCCACAGTAGCCAAACTATGGAGAGAATCCCAAAGTCCATGCACTGATGAATGGATAAAGCAGATGTGGGATACGTATATATATGTATATATGTATATGTGTGTGTATATATATATATATGGGAATATGACCCAGCTTCAAAAAGAATGAAATCTTACCATTTGCAAGGATGTGGATGGATCTAGAGTGTATTAAGCTAAGCAAAATTAGTGAGGAAAGACAAATATCCTATGCTCTCACGCTTGTGGAATTTCAGAAAGAAAACAGATGAACAGAGTTGAGGGGTGATGAGAAAGGCAAACAAGGAAATAGACTCAACCTTGGAGAACAAACTGAGTGTTGCTGCAGGACAGGGGCGTGGGGGGAAGAGTTAAATGGGTGAGGGGTATTAAGGAGGGCGCTTGTGATGAGCACCGGGTACTGTATGCAGGTGAGGAATCACTAAATCCTACCCCTGAAGCGAATATTCCATGGCATGTGAACTAACTGGAATTTAAGTAAAAGAAGAAAGGAAAAAGTGTTCTGCTTCATGAAGAGTGAGGTAAAATTGTAGTGATTTGGGCTGTACTGTTCTATAGATGATAGTTGTAAAACACCCTGTTGTAAGATACACTAGTTTCTTATCACATAAGGAGTCCTCAGAAAGCTGCAATGAAAGATTCAGATCTCAGAGCATGTTCATGTTCCACTGATATGTTACAGTTTGCACAGGTAGGACAGAAGGAGAGAAAGGCAACAGAAGGGGAAAGTAGGTGTGAACCTTTCATTAGTTAGCATTATAGCTTTCTCATGAAAGCCTTGCGCCAGTGTGATTTTGCAAGAAGAGGGGGAATCCGGGAGCTTTGCAGGAGACGGGGGAGTTCCAGGTCTGGGTAAAGCTGACAGGGGTCCCAGAGGAGAGCTGAATGCATTCTGCAGCAGGGTGTGGGCAGGGTGGGCTCCAGGGGTGGCTGTGGGTCTCCTGTGTGAGAGTTGTGACAGGTGAGGGCTGTGTGCAAGTTCCTGGCTGAGGACAAGTGAGGCACAGGTGGAGAGCTGGCAGAAAACCTTTTTCTGGGCCTCCAGCCTCACCCAACACACACAGCCTCACCTTCTGTCCCTGTCACTCCTATTCAGACTTCTCAGAAGGCGAGTGAGAACACATCAAGAGCATTCTAAACAGAAGGGAAAGCATGTGCAAAGGCTCTGGGGCAGGAGAATTCCAGATATGTCCAGGAGCAGCAAGAAGGCCCTGTGGCCACAGGGGACAGCTTAGGACATGACCTCAGGGAGGTGACAGAGGGCGACAGAAAGCCATTCCAGGGCTATAACCCCATGAGACCCTGTTTCACTAGGCCATCGTGGCTACAGCGTTGAGAACAGATGACAGAGGGTTGAAGATGGCAAGGCAGGTCAATGACGAAGCTTTTCCAGGAACTCAGGCACTGTGGACCAGACAGGTGGCCTTGGATGGAGTGGTTAGACCTATTCTGGGTCCATTTTGAAGATGGAGCTCACAGGATTTGCTGATGAGTTAGCTATTAGGAGCAGGAGAACGGAGGAATTGGGGTAACTCCCAGCTGTTGTGGGTTGTCCTGATCGAGGGGAAGGAGAGGGTTTCTGGGGTAAGGAGGTAGTCCGTGTTCCGCATGCTGAGGAAGGTGCCTTTCCCGGTGGATCTGCTGAGGTTTGTGTCTGGGAGAACCTTTCACATCTCCTCCCTCAGCAATGCTCAAGTACAAGTATCCCCCAGCTTTTAAACGTTCACAGTAAGACACTTGGCTTTCTTGAAAGAACTACGTTATTACCCAGCTTCAGTGAGAGGAAGAGACCTAAAGAGGATTTCCCTCTTATGAAAAAAGGTGAACAGTGAGAATCGCGTTCAGCATCTGTTTTGGGGAGAAGCACGACAGAGGCGGCGTGCACCCCAACCAGCTCCTTCCGCTGGGAACCGCTCTCCGCATCCAGCCACCAGCACTTTGAATTGTGTCTGTGAGCCTCTGCTGTGCTTTATCTTCATTTATGCTGGGCCTCCGTTAGAAACTTGTGTCCTGAGGCCTAAGAAAAGCCAAAGAGAAGGAATCTTGGAGTCTGAGCACACTGTCCAATTTTTCCGTGTAAATGAACGGTCATCCCTTCTTTACACCATTTCTGCTGTGCAAGGTTTCTCAGAAGCCCTGTACTTTCAAAGAGCAGGGAAACCTATACCCCATGCTGCGGGGTTAGTTTTAGTCTCCATGCTGGACAGAACATTTCATGACTGTCGGATTTTCTCACTCAAACATTGAGACTTGGACCACCTTCACCCGTTTCTACCACCCCATCCCCGAATCTGGCACCTACCAATCTGCTCTCAGTATCTATGTGTTCAGTATTTGTTTATTCCACGTGGAATGTACATGAGAGCATCTGGTATTTGTCTTTCTGTGTCTGAGTTACTTGGCATAAGGCCCCCAAGGTCTGTGTTTCCATGTCTGGTTCTTGTGAATAATGCTGCAGTGAACGTGGGAGTGCATCTGTCTTTTTGAGGCAGTATTTTTGTGTTCTCCAAATCAATACTCAGTAGAGCCATTACTGGGTCATGTGGTAGTTGTATTTATTTTTTCAGGAACCTCCATACCGTTTGTCACAGTGGCTGCACCAATTTCCATTCCCACCAGCAGCGCACAGTGTCTCCTCGTCTGCACGCCCTTGACCCCACCTGGTGTCTGTCTCTGGGACAATTGCTGTTCCAACAGTTGTGAGGGGATAGCCGATTGTGGGTTTGACTGATGTTTCCCTGACGATGCTCAGTGATGTCGAACAACTTTTTCTGTCTGTTGGCACCTGTGTGCCATCTTTGGACAGTATCTATTCACATATTCACCCCATTTTTTATACAGTTTTTTTTTGTTTTGATTTGTATGAGTGTTGTGTGCATTTTGGATATTAGCCTCTTCTCACACATATGATTCGCAGATATTTTTTTCTTATTGGGTCAGTGGCCTTTTAAGTTTTTGATGGTTTCTTTTGCCGTGTGGAAGATTTCAGTTTGATGTTGTTCCACTTGTTTATTTTTGCTTTTGTTGCCTTTGCATTTGGTGTCCGATCTGAAGACTCTTTGCCAAAACCAATGTCGAGAGACTTAGTACCTGTGTCTTCTTGGAGGTTTATGGATTCGGGTCTTATGTTCAAATCATTCATCCATTAAAAATTTTGTGTGTGGTGTAAGAAAGTGACCCAGTTATATTATTCTGCATTTAGTGTCCAGTTTGCCTGTTACCGCTCACTGAAGAGACAGTCCTTCCCTCATGGCATATCTTCTGCTGCTGTGTCGTAAGTTAGGGTCATCTACGTGTGGGTAAGTTTCTGAGCTTTCTGTTCTGTTCCACTGACCTGGTGTCTGTGTTTCTGCCAGTACCATCCTGTTTAGATGACAACAGCTTTGTAATCTAGCTTGAAATCCAGGAGTGTGTTGACTGCACCTTTCTTTCTCCAGGTTGCTTTGGGTATTTGGGGTCTTTTGTGATTCCATACAAGTTTGAGGACTGTTTTCTATTTCCTCGAATAATGCCACTGGAATTCAGATGGGGATTTCATCACATCTGTCGATTGCTTTGGGTACGATGGACATGTTCACATAATTAACTCTTCCAGTTAAGGAGCATGGCGTATGCTTCCATTTGTTTGTGTTGCCTTCCAAATCTTTGACCCATACATTCTGCCCCCCTCGACACACATGTTTTTCATTTCTTTTCTGCCATGTGTTGAGTGTACTATGTCTTTCTCATTGTTGGTTACTTTTATTCCTAGATTTTTTTTTTTTGATGCAATTGTAAATGGCATTGCTTTTTTAATTTCTCTTTGCGAAAGTGTGTCATCAGTATACAGAAATGCAAGAAGTTGGGTCATCTGGGTGGCTCCATAGGTGAAGCGTCTGCCTTCTGCTCAGGTCAGAGTTCTGGGATCGAGCCCCGTGTTGGGCTCCCCGCTTAGCGAGGGTCTGCTTCTCCGTCTTTCTGACACTCCCCCGGCTCGTGCTTTTTCTCTTCCTGTCAAATAAATAAATAAAATCTGAAAAAAAATAAAGACAACAGGTCTCTGTATATTGACTTTATATCCTGCAGCTTTCTTGAATTTGTTTATTCTAACAGTTTTTTTTTTTTTTGTGTGTGTGTGGAATCTTTTGGGATTTCATGTCATTTGCAAATAGTGACCGTTTTCCTGTATGGATTTCATATCTTTCTCTTTTTTTAAAATGATGTTAGTCACCCTACAGTACTTCATTTGTTTTTGATGTAGTGTTCCAGGATTCATTGTTTGCATATAACACCTAGTGCTCATTATGACACGTGCCCTCCTTAATACCCATCACCAGGATAACCCATTCCCCTACCCCTCCCTTTCTGCAACCTTCAGTTTGTTTCCCAGTGTCAATAGTCTCTCATGGTTCATCTCCCCCTCTCATTCCCCACCTTCACTTTTCCCTTCCTTCTCCTAATGTCCTCCATGCTATTCCTTCCATTCCACATAGGAGTGAAACCATATGATAATTGTCTTTCTCTGCTTGACTTAATTTCACTTAGCATAATCCCCTCCTGGTCCATCCACGTTGGTGCAAATGGTGGGTATTCATCCTTTCTGATGACTGAGTAATATTCCATTGTATAGATGAACCACATCTTCTTTGTCCATTCATCTGCTGAAGGACATCTTGGCTCCTTCCACAGTTTGGCTATTAGGGACATTGCTGCTATGAACATTGGGATACAGGTGCCCCTTCTTTTCATTACTCTGTGTCTATGGGGTAAATACCCAGTAGTGCAATTGGTGGGTCGTAGGATAGCTCTGTGTTCAACGTCTTGAGGAATCTCCATATTGTTTTCAAAAGTGGCTGTACCAGCTTGAATTCTCACGAGTAGTGGTAGAGGGCTCCCTTTTCTCCACATCCTCTCTGACTTTTTTTTATTTCCTGTCTTGTTAATTTCTTCTCAAGATTTTATTTATTTATTCCACAGAGATAGAGACAGCCAGCGAGAGAGGGAACACAAGCAGGGGGAGTGGGAGAGGAAGAAGCAGGCTCATAGCGGAGGAGCCTGATGTGGGGCTCCATCCCATAATGCTGGGATCACGCCCTGAGCCGATGGCAGACGCTTAACCGCTGTGCCACCCAGGTGCCCCCGGCCTTGTTAATTTTAACCATTCTAGCTGGTGTAAGGTGGTATCTCATTGTAGTTTTGATTTGTATTTGCCTGATGGCAAGTGATGTGGAGCATTTTTTTCGTGTGTCTGTTGGCCATTTGTATGTCTTCTCTGGACAAGTATCTCTTTGTGTCTTCTGCCCATTTTTTGGGTGTCGAGTTTGAGGAGTTCTTTATAGATCTTGGATACCAGCCCTTTATCTGTAATATCATTTGCAGATATCTTCTTCGATTCCGTAGGTTGCCTTTTTGTTTTGTTGATCGTTTGCTTTGCCGTGCAGAAACTTTTTATCTTGATGAAGTGCCAATAGTTCATTTTTGCTTTTATTTCCTTTGCCTTTAGAGACGTGGCTTGCAAGAAGTTGTTGTGTCCAAGGTTGAAGAGTTCTTTTGATTTTGATATGCGACAGGAATAACATTATCTTTCTTTCCTGATTGCATTCGAGTCCTCTGTCTTTCTTGGTGAGTCTAGCTAAGTTTGTCAGTTTTGTTTATCTTTCCAAAAAAGGCAGCTCTCATTTTCATTGTGTGGTTTTTTTTTTTTTTGTCTTTTTAGTCTCTGTTGGATTTATTTATGCATTCCTTTTTGTTATTTCCTTATTTCTACTAATTTGGGGCTTTGTTTGCTGTTTTTTTTTTTTCTACTTCTTTACCACAGAAATCAGGTTGTTTATTGGAGAGCATTCTCATGGATTGATGAAGACTTGAATTTCTATGAACGTCCCCCCCGTAGAGCTACTTTTGCTGCATCCCATAAGTTTTTGTAGGTTGTCTTTTTCATCAGTGTCAAGGTACTTCTAAATTTTTTTTGATTTCTTCTTTGACTGTTGGTTGTTCAGTAGCATGTTGTTAAATCTCCACATATTTTTTTAAGATTATTTAAGTATCTGGCAGAGAGTGAGACAGCGAGAGAGGGAACGCAAGCAGGGGGGTGGGAGAGGGAGAAGCGGGCTTCCCACTGAGCAAGGAGCCTGATTCGGGGCTAGATCCCAGGCTCCTGGGATCACGACCTGAGCTGAAGGCAGATCCTTAATGACTGAGCCACCCAGGCCCCCCAATCTCCACCTGTTTTTGACTGTCCCATTTTTTTCTTGAGACTGATTTCTAGTTTCATATCATTGTGGTTGGACAAGATTTGTAGCAGAAGGTGAAGAGAGCATTCAGATGAAAGGTTTGTTTCCTGGAGGGTTTTCTGAGGGCAGACCATGAGTTCCGTGGGGACGGAGGAAGGTTTTGTGAGACGGGGGGTGGGGTTAACCCTTGTTAGAATTACTGACTACTACCATGCAGGCTGTGTGCTACCGTTCACACCGTAGTCCTGATGGGCTTGTACTTCATTAGAAATATTTTCTAGGAGGTGTAGGCATAGGCTTCTCTAAAAGAAAGGTGCCATGTGGGTTCATGGCATGACCCCAGGTCAGCAACCAGGATGTATGGTATTGTGGGGGATCAGAACCAGGCTTTCTGTGGGAAGTGACGGAAATAGGGTATGGTGAGCTCCATGACCTCATAGGTGAGGTCCCGAGTGACCCACTGGGTGTTGGGTTCCGTGGATCTGTTTCATCAGGTGCTGTGGAATTCAGGGACACCCTCCTGTCTGTGGATTTGTGTGGAGACAGGTAGACATCAGTGTCTGGCCAGGCACGAGGGTCGCACTGGACCACCACCAGAGGTGCAGCATGCGGGGGAGCCACTGCTTGGTTTCCACGAAAGCTGACCAGGGTCTGTGACCGTGATTTCTAGCAGCTGCAAGGGGAGAGGAGGCCGGGGGTGGTGCACACTTCCTAGACTTGTGGTCAGGACTAGTCTGGAGCCCACTGAAGTCAGCCACACCTGGCACAGAAGGCCCCCAGTCAGTGTAGCTGTGGGCACTGCTCCCATGGCACTTTCGGGCCGGCTCCATGCTGCCACCTCCTGCTTTTCATCATCATCTTCAAGGTCGTGTGCCTCTGCTCTTGCCCCATGGCCTCCGGGGTATTGTCCGTCCTCCATCTGGCCCTCGTCCCTGGTGCCCTGTGCAGTCCGATGCCAGGGTAGCCTTCTCGAGACAAACATCTGGCCCTGATGGAACACTTCCATGGATCTCGTGTGATGCGAGGATGATGTCCTGCCCTGGAAGGGGGCTGCAGGTCCCCAATCAGGAGAGCCATGTCTCCCTTTTCAGCATGGCCTGCCCTCCCCTCAGTCTTCTTCAGGGAAGCTCTCCCCACTTCCTGAGATGACAGCTCTGAACTTAAAAGTGAATGTTATTTTACATATCTCTATGCCTTAGTTCATCCATGGCATGTCTTTCAACGCCGTTAGTGGTTTTTTTTTTTTTTTTTTAGCAGTTCCGAAGGGCTGTCTGCTCAAGGAGGGGATGACCTGGGTGGGGCAGCTTTCCCTCTCATCTCCCTCAGCCTGTCGCTGAGCCCTGGGGCCAGCTGTCCCACTGAGGATTGAGGGACCCGAGCCAGCCCATCCTGAGCCCAGGCTGTGTGTCAGCTGTGTAGACTGATGCGTGTCGGAGCGGTGGGCAGCTGGCATAGGCCAGGGGCAGGCAGTGTCTCCCCATTCCTTCCCTCCCTTCCTCCCAGAGGTAGCTCAGAGCAGCCTTCAACCCCTGCATCTCCAGATCCCTTGACCTATGCCTCCTGTGTTCAGCTGGTGACCTTGGAGTTTCGCATGGATTCTACCTCCCATACCCTCTCCTGTAGCAGTTCCTGGATCAGGGGAGGGGTCGGACCCTTGTCTGATTTTGGTCTTCTTCCTGTCCCGCACCAAGCCCACTCACCTTTGCATCTTCCATGTATGTGCTTGGAAGCAAGTCCATCCACAGGGAACCTATTAGCCAAATGGATCCAGGTAATGAACATTGAAGTAGAGATCCAGGATCCATAATAAACCTGCTCGGAAACCTGTCCCAAAGTCTGTGACTCTCTCACACTGAAACAGAAACAATAATAGCTTTCTGGACTGTGAAGTGACATGTGTCTCTACTTCCAATCTTGAAGGCATAGGTGCTGAGCCTGGACAGAAAAGGACCATGGCTCCCGTGGGCTGGGATCCACAGTAAGAACTCAGTGAAATCTGAATTCGAGGCATAGAATGAATAATTATTGTAGAGTGAATCCTCCCAAGTAGGGCTTATGCACATTGCAGAGGAAAAGCTTTTTCAAAGAGGTTCCTGAAAGAAAAATCTTTTTAAAAAATTTATTTTAATTCCAGTAGAGCTAACATACAGTGTTACATTCGTTTCAGGTGTACAAGAGAGTGATTCAGTAATTCTATATATTACTCAGTGGTCATCCAGAAAAGTGTCCTCTTAATCCGCTTCATCTATTTCACTCATCCCTCTATGCACCTCCTCCTCTCTGGTAACCATCCGTTTTGTTCTCTCTTGTTAAGAGTTTGTATTTTGCCAGGCCCATACTCAGGCAACCCTGTTTGGGTAGAGTTTCCGTGTCCCCTGCGAGGGGGGTTGGGGGTGGGCACGCTGTGAGCCGGTATTTCCAGGCTTTTGTTCCCTGGCGGCTTTCTCTGGCGGTCTGCTGTGCCTCTTCTGAGAGTCAGAGCAGCAGAGGCTGAATTGTCACAGAACAGAGGGATTGCGGCCCATTCTCCACCGATGTTCTGGCCACTTTAACTCCGTTACTGTTGGTGCTGCTCAACCCTGTAGCGTCCCGGGATGTGCGCCCCACACCCGGCGTCCCTGCCCTCCCTTCCAGGGCAGGCGCGTCTCTGTCCTTTGTGTTTCTAATGCCGCCAGCCGCCAGCCGCCAGCCGCCAGCCGCCCCCGCGCGCTCCCGGATCTCCCGGTCTCAGTCTGGATCCCGTGAGCACACCAGGATTCCGGAGTTCCGTGAGAAGCCTGGTGGCGCGCGCACCCGGTTCAGGGTCTCGGTCTGCTGTTTCGTGGGTGCCGACCGCGAGTCCGCCCGCTCCCCCGTGCAGGTGGCCCGCCAACCGCCAGCCGCCCTGCGCGCGCTCCAGAAGCTCCTGGTCTCAGTCTGGATCCCGTGAGCACACCGGGATTCAGGAATTCCGTGAGAAGCCTGGTGGCGCGCGCACCCGGTTCAGGGTCTCAGTCTGCTGTTTCGCGGGTGCCGACCGTGAGTCCGTCCGCTCCCCCGTGCAGGTGGCCTGCCAGCTGCCAGCTGCCCCGCATGCGCTCCGGGAGCTCCCGGTCTCAGTCCGGATCCCGTGAGCACACGGGATTCCCGGGTTCCGCGAGATGCCTGGTGGCGTGCGCTCCCGGCTCACCGGTCTCAGTCCGCTCTCTCGCGGGTGCCCTCTGTGAGTGCGCCCGCTCCCCCCGTGCAGGTGGCTGCCGCTTCCCGGCGCCCGAACGCGGCGGCTCCCTCCCCCTTCCGTTTATCTTCCAATATCTGTGCCCGGTTTCACGGCTCCCCGCTTCGTACCTCAATACTCAGCGCTGGAGATGTTCATTTGTAGAGATCCAGATGTATCTTCCTGCGTCTCAGGCTGATTCCGTGGTTGTTTAGGCTGGTCTGGTACCTATCCAGCTCGACTCAGGGGACCTGTGAAAAAGGGGTCCCCTACTCCTCCGCCATCTTAACTCGTCTCTTGTACCTGAAATAGTATTTAAAAACACTCAGCTCAGCCTCTTCTACAAAGTGAGCCAATGCTTATAAACAAGGCTAAAATATTCCCTTACCGGCGATGACTTCCCAGCCATCGTAGTGTTTAACTGGTATGACTGTGACTTACATTAGTCAACATTTGCAGAGAAAGAACTTAGTGCATCCAGGGGGCACTTCATGTTGAAATTAGTTTGTGACAATGAGCTACTGTGTTTTATACTGTAGTCCAAGGGAATGGTGCCAGACATCTCTAAGGTGTCTAGCAGTTCTACAATTCTGATTTTAAGTGGTCTGTGTGCTTCAGAGATTTGGGCAGGAGAAGGGCAGGAGTCCAGAGACTGTGAACACTTCTGTTACCTGTGCTGACCATGGAGCAGGTAGCCTTCTGTGGGCATCATTTTGATTTCTTGGTACTCTTGTGAAAGGTGCTTTTGTCTCAAATTCCTCCATTTAGGAGCAATTATAATGATAAAAGTAATGTTTATCTTATATCATCTGTGGGCCCTGATCCTGGGCTCCCAGGGAAGCTATCCTTTAACATTTTACCCGGCTCAAAATGACTGGGCAAAACCTCAAAGCATGGGCCCTATTTCTGCCCCAAGCACATGTTGTACATCTGTTTCGAGAAGAAAACAATAACCAAAAATGCCAACATGAAGATAAGAAAAAATCAAGAACCTCTTTGGCTCCCATAAGATTAAAGTCATACTGACATGTACATACTGAAAATGCATGAAATCATTGCATGTCCTAAAGCCCAAGCCTTGGAGGGTCTGAGAGCCACTGACCTTGCCCAGAACCAGGCACACCCCAGCAGGGAGGGCTGGTGCAGAAAGGGAAGGGGCAGGACGCTGAGGGTGGTCTGCAGCTAGAGGGGTCCCTGGAAGGGGCCAGGTGTGTGGGGGGAGCCCGGCCCACGACCCCACCCATGCCCGTGCTGGGTGTTGAGTAGAGGAGGCGCCTCTTGGACCCCCTGCACTTTCAGGGTTCCAGGGGCTTGAGGGCGGGTTGCCCGGCATCCAAGGGGCTAGGGCACCACCCTCCCCGACCAATCACCGCTTGGGGGTGGAGCTACGTCTCTGTGGGCGGTCCCAGAGTTGCAGCGGGTTGCAGACCTGGGGCAGAAGAAGGGGCACTGGGAGAGAGAGAGTTGCCCTGCGGAGGTCCGGGCTGGTGAGTGAGCAGCATGCCCCGGGGTGGGGGTCGGGGGGTAGGGTGCGCCCCAGGTGGGAGGCAGGGTTCTGGAAGGGCACGTGGAGAGGGTTCATTGTGGGGACTCAGGTGAGTTTTCTTTTTCCCTTTAAAGTCTCTTCCGCCCCATGTCCTCAACTGGCCTTATTCCCCATACCCGTGAACTCCAGGGCGCCCACTCACCTGAGCTTTTGTGGGATGGGTTGCAGAATTTCAGGGTTTCCCCTGTTCCCCGGGAAGAGTGCGGGCAAGGACCTCACAGAATCCCCACCTTCAGTGGGGTGTCCCCCGGTTCTCTGACACAGTGCAGGTGATGCATCTTGAGCAGTACCCCGAGTTCAGCAGGGTGTGCCCTGGTCCCCCAGGCACAGGTGTGGCAGTAGCAAGCCCCAGAGCCATCCCCCAACTTCAGCATTATGCCCCGTGTGCCCCCGAGTTAGTGGTAATTGGCTGTTAGAATCATGCAGGAAAATCCTCCAGGTGGGGGCCTGGAGGCGGGCGTAAACCAGACCCCACTCTAGTTGCATTGGGAATAGACGAATTGAGGGTTTCTTTAGAAGAGTAAGTCTGCTTTCCAGAAAAGGCAAGGTCATTGGTCTATTGAGAATGAAGATAATTAGTGCTAAACAACAAGTATGTGTTGCCCCTTCGTCCAGAAACCGAAGCAGGTGTGCAGGCTTTAGGTCAGAGGTGCCTTCTTCTCCCCAGCTGACAGCACTTCTCTGCTCTGGCTCCATGAGACTCGAGGTTTTGAACGTCAGCATCTGAGTCAGGGAGGCAGCTTGTCACAGGACGCCAGTGTTCAGAGAAAACACAGCTATTTTGGCATAATGTCCTATCTATGTCAGGACTGGAGGTAAAACCTCTCATTATCCCAAAACCTCCTGGGCTTTTCTCTTTTCTCTAGTTGAGCCACAAAGTAAAATTGAAGTAGCTGTCAGCATTCTGGGTTTGGTGCAAGAATTACTTAGTTTCCCTGCAGGTAGAACTTTGCAGGGGATCACAATTTCTCTGTCCATTTATTGCTTACAAATGTATTTTGACTATCTGTTTCCTAGGAACCCTCTTTTATTAGAAAGGGAAGGTGAGATTCACTCTGTGCCTGTTTGTAACATCTAATTTGTTCCTTCGTCTAACAATGTTTATTCAATTGGGCCTAAGATATGGTTGAGTGGCCAGCATCTAGAGTTAGGTGGCTTTTTTTCATCTGATACAGACTTGGATGATGTCATTTGACAAAGGTGATGTTTCATCATTGATTAGTTTATTCACCAGAAGAGTTAAAATTAGGGTGGAGGGAAAATTCAAAATTATCCAAATGGGCCTGTTCCTGTTTAAAAGTTGAGCTTGACTTTCTAGTTTTACTATTATCTCGATATTTTGAGGTGCCATATTCTGTCTGTAGTTTCTTTGGTGGTGGAGTCAGAAGGAGAGTCTGGGAATTCTTTTGGATAGTGGCATGCTGGTGGCTTCAAGGGGCTTGGCGTCAGGAGCCTTGGGGTGAATTCTGCAACTGCTTGCCTGACCCTGGGTGCATCTCGCAGAGGTTTTGTTTCCTCTTATGAAATTGCCAGCAGATAATGTTCTGCTTAAAGGGGAACCCTCCCATCCTGTTGGTGGGAATGCAGAGTGGTGCAGACAGTCTGGGAAACAGTGTGGGGGTTCCTCAAAAAGTTAAACATTGAACAACCACATGATCCAGCAATTGCTCTCCTAGGTGCTTACCCAAAAGATACAAAAATGCACATTCGAAGGGGGTACATGCACCATGATGTTTATAGCAACAATGTCCACAGTAGCCAAACTATGGAGAGAATCCCAAAGTCCATGCACTGATGAATGGATAAAGCAGATGTGGGATACGTATATATATGTATATATGTATATGTGTGTGTATATATATATATATGGGAATATGACCCAGCTTCAAAAAGAATGAAATCTTACCATTTGCAAGGATGTGGATGGATCTAGAGTGTATTAAGCTAAGCAAAATTAGTGAGGAAAGACAAATATCCTATGCTCTCACGCTTGTGGAATTTCAGAAAGAAAACAGATGAACAGAGTTGAGGGGTGATGAGAAAGGCAAACAAGGAAATAGACTCAACCTTGGAGAACAAACTGAGTGTTGCTGCAGGACAGGGGCGTGGGGGGAAGAGTTAAATGGGTGAGGGGTATTAAGGAGGGCGCTTGTGATGAGCACCGGGTACTGTATGCAGGTGAGGAATCACTAAATCCTACCCCTGAAGCGAATATTCCATGGCATGTGAACTAACTGGAATTTAAGTAAAAGAAGAAAGGAAAAAGTGTTCTGCTTCATGAAGAGTGAGGTAAAATTGTAGTGATTTGGGCTGTACTGTTCTATAGATGATAGTTGTAAAACACCCTGTTGTAAGATACACTAGTTTCTTATCACATAAGGAGTCCTCAGAAAGCTGCAATGAAAGATTCAGATCTCAGAGCATGTTCATGTTCCACTGATATGTTACAGTTTGCACAGGTAGGACAGAAGGAGAGAAAGGCAACAGAAGGGGAAAGTAGGTGTGAACCTTTCATTAGTTAGCATTATAGCTTTCTCATGAAAGCCTTGCGCCAGTGTGATTTTGCAAGAAGAGGGGGAATCCGGGAGCTTTGCAGGAGACGGGGGAGTTCCAGGTCTGGGTAAAGCTGACAGGGGTCCCAGAGGAGAGCTGAATGCATTCTGCAGCAGGGTGTGGGCAGGGTGGGCTCCAGGGGTGGCTGTGGGTCTCCTGTGTGAGAGTTGTGACAGGTGAGGGCTGTGTGCAAGTTCCTGGCTGAGGACAAGTGAGGCACAGGTGGAGAGCTGGCAGAAAACCTTTTTCTGGGCCTCCAGCCTCACCCAACACACACAGCCTCACCTTCTGTCCCTGTCACTCCAATTCAGACTTCTCAGAAGGCGAGTGAGAACACATCAAGAGCATTCTAAACAGAAGGGAAAGCATGTGCAAAGGCTCTGGGGCAGGAGAATTCCAGATATGTCCAGGAGCAGCAAGAAGGCCCTGTGGCCACAGGGGACAGCTTAGGACATGACCTCAGGGAGGTGACAGAGGGCGACAGAAAGCCATTCCAGGGCTATAACCCCATGAGACCCTGTTTCACTAGGCCATCGTGGCTACAGCGTTGAGAACAGATGACAGAGGGTTGAAGATGGCAAGGCAGGTCAATGACGAAGCTTTTCCAGGAACTCAGGCACTGTGGACCAGACAGGTGGCCTTGGATGGAGTGGTTAGACCTATTCTGGGTCCATTTTGAAGATGGAGCTCACAGGATTTGCTGATGAGTTAGCTATTAGGAGCAGGAGAACGGAGGAATTGGGGTAACTCCCAGCTGTTGTGGGTTGTCCCGATCGAGGGGAAGGAGAGGGTTTCTGGGGTAAGGAGGTAGTCCGTGTTCCGCATGCTGAGGAAGGTGCCTTTCCCGGTGGATCTGCTGAGGTTTGTGTCTGGGAGAACCTTTCACATCTCCTCCCTCAGCAATGCTCAAGTACAAGTATCCCCCAGCTTTTAAACGTTCACAGTAAGACACTTGGCTTTCTTGAAAGAACTACGTTATTACCCAGCTTCAGTGAGAGGAAGAGACCTAAAGAGGATTTCCCTCTTATGAAAAAAGGTGAACAGTGAGAATCGCGTTCAGCATCTGTTTTGGGGAGAAGCACGACAGAGGCGGCGTGCACCCCAACCAGCTCCTTCCGCTGGGAACCGCTCTCCGCATCCAGCCACCAGCACTTTGAATTGTGTCTGTGAGCCTCTGCTGTGCTTTATCTTCATTTATGCTGGGCCTCCGTTAGAAACTTGTGTCCTGAGGCCTAAGAAAAGCCAAAGAGAAGGAATCTTGGAGTCTGAGCACACTGTCCAATTTTTCCGTGTAAATGAACGGTCATCCCTTCTTTACACCATTTCTGCTGTGCAAGGTTTCTCAGAAGCCCTGTACTTTCAAAGAGCAGGGAAACCTATACCCCATGCTGCGGGGTTAGTTTTAGTCTCCATGCTGGACAGAACATTTCATGACTGTCGGATTTTCTCACTCAAACATTGAGACTTGGACCACCTTCACCCGTTTCTACCACCCCATCCCCGAATCTGGCACCTACCAATCTGCTCTCAGTATCTATGTGTTCAGTATTTGTTTATTCCACGTGGAATGTACATGAGAGCATCTGGTATTTGTCTTTCTGTGTCTGAGTTACTTGGCATAAGGCCCCCAAGGTCTGTGTTTCCATGTCTGGTTCTTGTGAATAATGCTGCAGTGAACGTGGGAGTGCATCTGTCTTTTTGAGGCAGTATTTTTGTGTTCTCCAAATCAATACTCAGTAGAGCCATTACTGGGTCATGTGGTAGTTGTATTTATTTTTTCAGGAACCTCCATACCGTTTGTCACAGTGGCTGCACCAATTTCCATTCCCACCAGCAGCGCACAGTGTCTCCTCGTCTGCACGCCCTTGACCCCACCTGGTGTCTGTCTCTGGGACAATTGCTGTTCCAACAGTTGTGAGGGGATAGCCGATTGTGGGTTTGACTGATGTTTCCCTGACGATGCTCAGTGATGTCGAACAACTTTTTCTGTCTGTTGGCACCTGTGTGCCATCTTTGGACAGTATCTATTCACATATTCACCCCATTTTTTATACAGTTTTTTTTTGTTTTGATTTGTATGAGTGTTGTGTGCATTTTGGATATTAGCCTCTTCTCACACATATGATTCGCAGATATTTTTTTCTTATTGGGTCAGTGGCCTTTTAAGTTTTTGATGGTTTCTTTTGCCGTGTGGAAGATTTCAGTTTGATGTTGTTCCACTTGTTTATTTTTGCTTTTGTTGCCTTTGCATTTGGTGTCCGATCTGAAGACTCTTTGCCAAAACCAATGTCGAGAGACTTAGTACCTGTGTCTTCTTGGAGGTTTATGGATTCGGGTCTTATGTTCAAATCATTCATCCATTAAAAATTTTGTGTGTGGTGTAAGAAAGTGACCCAGTTATATTCTTCTGCATTTAGTGTCCAGTTTGCCTGTTACCGCTCACTGAAGAGACAGTCCTTCCCTCATGGCATATCTTCTGCTGCTGTGTCGTAAGTTAGGGTCATCTACGTGTGGGTAAGTTTCTGAGCTTTCTGTTCTGTTCCACTGACCTGGTGTCTGTGTTTCTGCCAGTACCATCCTGTTTAGATGACAACAGCTTTGTAATCTAGCTTGAAATCCAGGAGTGTGTTGACTGCACCTTTCTTTCTCCAGGTTGCTTTGGGTATTTGGGGTCTTTTGTGATTCCATACAAGTTTGAGGACTGTTTTCTATTTCCTCGAATAATGCCACTGGAATTCAGATGGGGATTTCATCACATCTGTCGATTGCTTTGGGTACGATGGACATGTTCACATAATTAACTCTTCCAGTTAAGGAGCATGGCGTATGCTTCCATTTGTTTGTGTTGCCTTCCAAATCTTTGACCCATACATTCTGCCCCCCTCGACACACATGTTTTTCATTTCTTTTCTGCCATGTGTTGAGTGTACTATGTCTTTCTCATTGTTGGTTACTTTTATTCCTAGATTTTTTTTTTTGATGCAATTGTAAATGGCATTGCTTTTTTAATTTCTCTTTGCGAAAGTGTGTCATCAGTATACAGAAATGCAAGAAGTTGGGTCATCTGGGTGGCTCCATAGGTGAAGCGTCTGCCTTCTGCTCAGGTCAGAGTTCTGGGATCGAGCCCCGTGTTGGGCTCCCCGCTTAGCGAGGGTCTGCTTCTCCGTCTTTCTGACACTCCCCCGGCTCGTGCTTTTTCTCTTCCTGTCAAATAAATAAATAAAATCTGAAAAAAAATAAAGACAACAGGTCTCTGTATATTGACTTTATATCCTGCAGCTTTCTTGAATTTGTTTATTCTAACAGTTTTTTTTTTTTTTTTTTTTTTGTGGAATCTTTTGGGATTTCATGTCATTTGCAAATAGTGACCGTTTTCCTGTATGGATTTCATATCTTTCTCTTTTTTTAAAATGATGTTAGTCACCCTACAGTACTTCATTTGTTTTTGATGTAGTGTTCCAGGATTCATTGTTTGCATATAACACCTAGTGCTCATTATGACACGTGCCCTCCTTAATACCCATCACCAGGATAACCCATTCCCCTACCCCTCCCTTTCTGCAACCTTCAGTTTGTTTCCCAGTGTCAATAGTCTCTCATGGTTCATCTCCCCCTCTCATTCCCCACCTTCACTTTTCCCTTCCTTCTCCTAATGTCCTCCATGCTATTCCTTCCATTCCACATAGGAGTGAAACCATATGATAATTGTCTTTCTCTGCTTGACTTAATTTCACTTAGCATAATCCCCTCCTGGTCCATCCACGTTGGTGCAAATGGTGGGTATTCATCCTTTCTGATGACTGAGTAATATTCCATTGTATAGATGAACCACATCTTCTTTGTCCATTCATCTGCTGAAGGACATCTTGGCTCCTTCCACAGTTTGGCTATTAGGGACATTGCTGCTATGAACATTGGGATACAGGTGCCCCTTCTTTTCATTACTCTGTGTCTATGGGGTAAATACCCAGTAGTGCAATTGGTGGGTCGTAGGATAGCTCTGTGTTCAACGTCTTGAGGAATCTCCATATTGTTTTCAAAAGTGGCTGTACCAGCTTGAATTCTCACGAGTAGTGGTAGAGGGCTCCCCTTTCTCCACATCCTCTCTGACTTTTTTTAATTTCCTGTCTTGTTAATTTCTTCTCAAGATTTTATTTATTTATTCCACAGAGATAGAGACAGCCAGCGAGAGAGGGAACACAAGCAGGGGGAGTGGGAGAGGAAGAAGCAGGCTCATAGCGGAGGAGCCTGATGTGGGGCTCCATCCCATAATGCTGGGATCACGCCCTGAGCCGATGGCAGACGCTTAACCGCTGTGCCACCCAGGTGCCCCCGGCCTTGTTAATTTTAACCATTCTAGCTGGTGTAAGGTGGTATCTCATTGTAGTTTTGATTTGTATTTGCCTGATGGCAAGTGATGTGGAGCATTTTTTTCGTGTGTCTGTTGGCCATTTGTATGTCTTCTCTGGACAAGTATCTCTTTGTGTCTTCTGCCCATTTTTTGGGTGTCGAGTTTGAGGAGTTCTTTATAGATCTTGGATACCAGCCCTTTATCTGTAATATCATTTGCAGATATCTTCTTCGATTCCGTAGGTTGCCTTTTTGTTTTGTTGATCGTTTGCTTTGCCGTGCAGAAACTTTTTATCTTGATGAAGTGCCAATAGTTCATTTTTGCTTTTATTTCCTTTGCCTTTAGAGACGTGGCTTGCAAGAAGTTGTTGTGTCCAAGGTTGAAGAGTTCTTTTGATTTTGATATGCGACAGGAATAACATTATCTTTCTTTCCTGATTGCATTCGAGTCCTCTGTCTTTCTTGGTGAGTCTAGCTAAGTTTGTCAGTTTTGTTTATCTTTCCAAAAAAGGCAGCTCTCATTTTCATTGTGTGGTTTTTTTTTTTTTTTGTCTTTTTAGTCTCTGTTGGATTTATTTATGCATTCCTTTTTGTTATTTCCTTATTTCTACTAATTTGGGGCTTTGTTTGCTGTTTTTTTTTTTTTCTACTTCTTTACCACAGAAATCAGGTTGTTTATTGGAGAGCATTCTCATGGATTGATGAAGACTTGAATTTCTATGAACGTCCCCCCCGTAGAGCTACTTTTGCTGCATCCCATAAGTTTTTGTAGGTTGTCTTTTTCATCAGTGTCAAGGTACTTCTAAATTTTTTTTGATTTCTTCTTTGACTGTTGGTTGTTCAGTAGCATGTTGTTAAATCTCCACATATTTTTTTAAGATTATTTAAGTATCTGGCAGAGAGTGAGACAGCGAGAGAGGGAACGCAAGCAGGGGGGTGGGAGAGGGAGAAGCGGGCTTCCCACTGAGCAAGGAGCCTGATTCGGGGCTAGATCCCAGGCTCCTGGGATCACGACCTGAGCTGAAGGCAGATCCTTAATGACTGAGCCACCCAGGCCCCCCAATCTCCACCTGTTTTTGACTGTCCCATTTTTTTCTTGAGACTGATTTCTAGTTTCATATCATTGTGGTTGGACAAGATTTGTAGCAGAAGGTGAAGAGAGCATTCAGATGAAAGGTTTGTTTCCTGGAGGGTTTTCTGAGGGCAGACCATGAGTTCCGTGGGGACGGAGGAAGGTTTTGTGAGACGGGGGGTGGGGTTAACCCTTGTTAGAATTACTGACTACTACCATGCAGGCTGTGTGCTACCGTTCACACCGTAGTCCTGATGGGCTTGTACTTCATTAGAAATATTTTCTAGGAGGTGTAGGCATAGGCTTCTCTAAAAGAAAGGTGCCATGTGGGTTCATGGCATGACCCCAGGTCAGCAACCAGGATGTATGGTATTGTGGGGGATCAGAACCAGGCTTTCTGTGGGAAGTGACGGAAATAGGGTATGGTGAGCTCCATGACCTCATAGGTGAGGTCCCGAGTGACCCACTGGGTGTTGGGTTCCGTGGATCTGTTTCATCAGGTGCTGTGGAATTCAGGGACACCCTCCTGTCTGTGGATTTGTGTGGAGACAGGTAGACATCAGTGTCTGGCCAGGCACGAGGGTCGCACTGGACCACCACCAGAGGTGCAGCATGCGGGGGAGCCACTGCTTGGTTTCCACGAAAGCTGACCAGGGTCTGTGACCGTGATTCCTAGCAGCTGCAAGGGGAGAGGAGGCCGGGGGTGGTGCACACTTCCTAGACTTGTGGTCAGGACTAGTCTGGAGCCCACTGAAGTCAGCCACACCTGGCACAGAAGGCCCCCAGTCAGTGTAGCTGTGGGCACTGCTCCCATGGCACTTTCGGGCCGGCTCCATGCTGCCACCTCCTGCTTTTCATCATCATCTTCAAGGTCGTGTGCCTCTGCTCTTGCCCCATGGCCTCCGGGGTATTGTCCGTCCTCCATCTGGCCCTCGTCCCTGGTGCCCTGTGCAGTCCGATGCCAGGGTAGCCTTCTCGAGACAAACATCTGGCCCTGATGGAACACTTCCATGGATCTCGTGTGATGCGAGGATGATGTCCTGCCCTGGAAGGGGGCTGCAGGTCCCCAATCAGGAGAGCCATGTCTCCCTTTTCAGCATGGCCTGCCCTCCCCTCAGTCTTCTTCAGGGAAGCTCTCCCCACTTCCTGAGATGACAGCTCTGAACTTAAAAGTGAATGTTATTTTACATATCTCTATGCCTTAGTTCATCCATGGCATGTCTTTCAACGCCGTTAGTGGTTTTTTTTTTTTTTTTTAGCAGTTCCGAAGGGCTGTCTGCTCAAGGAGGGGATGACCTGGGTGGGGCAGCTTTCCCTCTCATCTCCCTCAGCCTGTCGCTGAGCCCTGGGGCCAGCTGTCCCACTGAGGATTGAGGGACCCGAGCCAGCCCATCCTGAGCCCAGGCTGTGTGTCAGCTGTGTAGACTGATGCGTGTCGGAGCGGTGGGCAGCTGGCATAGGCCAGGGGCAGGCAGTGTCTCCCCATTCCTTCCCTCCCTTCCTCCCAGAGGTAGCTCAGAGCAGCCTTCAACCCCTGCATCTCCAGATCCCTTGACCTATGCCTCCTGTGTTCAGCTGGTGACCTTGGAGTTTCGCATGGATTCTACCTCCCATACCCTCTCCTGTAGCAGTTCCTGGATCAGGGGAGGGGTCGGACCCTTGTCTGATTTTGGTCTTCTTCCTGTCCCGCACCAAGCCCACTCACCTTTGCATCTTCCATGTATGTGCTTGGAAGCAAGTCCATCCACAGGGAACCTATTAGCCAAATGGATCCAGGTAATGAACATTGAAGTAGAGATCCAGGATCCATAATAAACCTGCTCGGAAACCTGTCCCAAAGTCTGTGACTCTCTCACACTGAAACAGAAACAATAATAGCTTTCTGGACTGTGAAGTGACATGTGTCTCTACTTCCAATCTTGAAGGCATAGGTGCTGAGCCTGGACAGAAAAGGACCATGGCTCCCGTGGGCTGGGATCCACAGTAAGAACTCAGTGAAATCTGAATTCGAGGCATAGAATGAATAATTATTGTAGAGTGAATCCTCCCAAGTAGGGCTTATGCACATTGCAGAGGAAAAGCTTTTTCAAAGAGGTTCCTGAAAGAAAAATCTTTTTAAAAAATTTATTTTAATTCCAGTAGAGCTAACATACAGTGTTACATTCGTTTCAGGTGTACAAGAGAGTGATTCAGTAATTCTATATATTACTCAGTGGTCATCCAGAAAAGTGTCCTCTTAATCCGCTTCATCTATTTCACTCATCCCTCTATGCACCTCCTCCTCTCTGGTAACCATCCGTTTTGTTCTCTCTTGTTAAGAGTTTGTATTTTGCCAGGCCCATACTCAGGCAACCCTGTTTGGGTAGAGTTTCCGTGTCCCCTGCGAGGGGGGATGGGGGTGGGCACGCTGTGAGCCGGTATTTCCAGGCTTTTGTTCCCTGGCGGCTTTCTCTGGCGGTCTGCTGTGCCTCTTCTGAGAGTCAGAGCAGCAGAGGCTGAATTGTCACAGAACAGAGGGATTGCGGCCCATTCTCCACCGATGTTCTGGCCACTTTAACTCCGTTACTGTTGGTGCTGCTCAACCCTGTAGCGTCCCGGGATGTGCGCCCCACACCCGGCGTCCCTGCCCTCCCTTCCAGGGCAGGCGCGTCTCTGTCCTTTGTGTTTCTAATGCCGCCAGCCGCCAGCCGCCAGCCGCCAGCCGCCCCCGCGCGCTCCCGGATCTCCCGGTCTCAGTCTGGATCCCGTGAGCACACCAGGATTCCGGAGTTCCGTGAGAAGCCTGGTGGCGCGCGCACCCGGTTCAGGGTCTCGGTCTGCTGTTTCGTGGGTGCCGACCGCGAGTCCGCCCGCTCCCCCGTGCAGGTGGCCCGCCAACCGCCAGCCGCCCTGCGCGCGCTCCAGAAGCTCCTGGTCTCAGTCTGGATCCCGTGAGCACACCGGGATTCAGGAATTCCGTGAGAAGCCTGGTGGCGCGCGCACCCGGTTCAGGGTCTCAGTCTGCTGTTTCGCGGGTGCCGACCGTGAGTCCGTCCGCTCCCCCGTGCAGGTGGCCTGCCAGCTGCCAGCTGCCCCGCATGCGCTCCGGGAGCTCCCGGTCTCAGTCCGGATCCCGTGAGCACACGGGATTCCCGGGTTCCGCGAGATGCCTGGTGGCGCGCGCTCCCGGCTCACCGGTCTCAGTCCGCTCTCTCGCGGGTGCCCTCTGTGAGTGCGCCCGCTCCCCCCGTGCAGGTGGCTGCCGCTTCCCGGCGCCCGAACGCGGCGGCTCCCTCCCCCTTCCGTTTATCTTCCGATATCTGTGCCCGGTTTCACGGCTCCCCGCTTCGTACCTCAATACTCAGCGCTGGAGATGTTCATTTGTAGAGATCCAGATGTATCTTCCTGCGTCTCAGGCTGATTCCGTGGTTGTTTAGGCTGGTCTGGTACCTATCCAGCTCGACTCAGGGGACCTGTGAAAAAGGGGTCCCCTACTCCTCCGCCATCTTAACTCGTCTCTTGTACCTGAAATAGTATTTAAAAACACTCAGCTCAGCCTCTTCTACAAAGTGAGCCAATGCTTATAAACAAGGCTAAAATATTCCCTTACCGGCGATGACTTCCCAGCCATCGTAGTGTTTAACTGGTATGACTGTGACTTACATTAGTCAACATTTGCAGAGAAAGAACTTAGTGCATCCAGGGGGCACTTCATGTTGAAATTAGTTTGTGACAATGAGCTACTGTGTTTTATACTGTAGTCCAAGGGAATGGTGCCAGACATCTCTAAGGTGTCTAGCAGTTCTACAATTCTGATTTTAAGTGGTCTGTGTGCTTCAGAGATTTGGGCAGGAGAAGGGCAGGAGTCCAGAGACTGTGAACACTTCTGTTACCTGTGCTGACCATGGAGCAGGTAGCCTTCTGTGGGCATCATTTTGATTTCTTGGTACTCTTGTGAAAGGTGCTTTTGTCTCAAATTCCTCCATTTAGGAGCAATTATAATGATAAAAGTAATGTTTATCTTATATCATCTGTGGGCCCTGATCCTGGGCTCCCAGGGAAGCTATCCTTTAACATTTTACCCGGCTCAAAATGACTGGGCAAAACCTCAAAGCATGGGCCCTATTTCTGCCCCAAGCACATGTTGTACATCTGTTTCGAGAAGAAAACAATAACCAAAAATGCCAACATGAAGATAAGAAAAAATCAAGAACCTCTTTGGCTCCCATAAGATTAAAGTCATACTGACATGTACATACTGAAAATGCATGAAATCATTGCATGTCCTAAAGCCCAAGCCTTGGAGGGTCTGAGAGCCACTGACCTTGCCCAGAACCAGGCACACCCCAGCAGGGAGGGCTGGTGCAGAAAGGGAAGGGGCAGGACGCTGAGGGTGGTCTGCAGCTAGAGGGGTCCCTGGAAGGGGCCAGGTGTGTGGGGGGAGCCCGGCCCACGACCCCACCCATGCCCGTGCTGGGTGTTGAGTAGAGGAGGCGCCTCTTGGACCCCCTGCACTTTCAGGGTTCCAGGGGCTTGAGGGCGGGTTGCCCGGCATCCAAGGGGCTAGGGCACCACCCTCCCCGACCAATCACCGCTTGGGGGTGGAGCTACGTCTCTGTGGGCGGTCCCAGAGTTGCAGCGGGTTGCAGACCTGGGGCAGAAGAAGGGGCACTGGGAGAGAGAGAGTTGCCCTGCGGAGGTCCGGGCTGGTGAGTGAGCAGCATGCCCCGGGGTGGGGGTCGGGGGGTAGGGTGCGCCCCAGGTGGGAGGCAGGGTTCTGGAAGGGCACGTGGAGAGGGTTCATTGTGGGGACTCAGGTGAGTTTTCTTTTTCCCTTTAAAGTCTCTTCCGCCCCATGTCCTCAACTGGCCTTATTCCCCATACCCGTGAACTCCAGGGCGCCCACTCACCTGAGCTTTTGTGGGATGGGTTGCAGAATTTCAGGGTTTCCCCTGTTCCCCGGGAAGAGTGCGGGCAAGGACCTCACAGAATCCCCACCTTCAGTGGGGTGTCCCCCGGTTCTCTGACACAGTGCAGGTGATGCATCTTGAGCAGTACCCCGAGTTCAGCAGGGTGTGCCCTGGTCCCCCAGGCACAGGTGTGGCAGTAGCAAGCCCCAGAGCCATCCCCCAACTTCAGCATTATGCCCCGTGTGCCCCCGAGTTAGTGGTAATTGGCTGTTAGAATCATGCAGGAAAATCCTCCAGGTGGGGGCCTGGAGGCGGGCGTAAACCAGACCCCACTCTAGTTGCATTGGGAATAGACGAATTGAGGGTTTCTTTAGAAGAGTAAGTCTGCTTTCCAGAAAAGGCAAGGTCATTGGTCTATTGAGAATGAAGATAATTAGTGCTAAACAACAAGTATGTGTTGCCCCTTCGTCCAGAAACCGAAGCAGGTGTGCAGGCTTTAGGTCAGAGGTGCCTTCTTCTCCCCAGCTGACAGCACTTCTCTGCTCTGGCTCCATGAGACTCGAGGTTTTGAACGTCAGCATCTGAGTCAGGGAGGCAGCTTGTCACAGGACGCCAGTGTTCAGAGAAAACACAGCTATTTTGGCATAATGTCCTATCTATGTCAGGACTGGAGGTAAAACCTCTCATTATCCCAAAACCTCCTGGGCTTTTCTCTTTTCTCTAGTTGAGCCACAAAGTAAAATTGAAGTAGCTGTCAGCATTCTGGGTTTGGTGCAAGAATTACTTAGTTTCCCTGCAGGTAGAACTTTGCAGGGGATCACAATTTCTCTGTCCATTTATTGCTTACAAATGTATTTTGACTATCTGTTTCCTAGGAACCCTCTTTTATTAGAAAGGGAAGGTGAGATTCACTCTGTGCCTGTTTGTAACATCTAATTTGTTCCTTCGTCTAACAATGTTTATTCAATTGGGCCTAAGATATGGTTGAGTGGCCAGCATCTAGAGTTAGGTGGCTTTTTTTCATCTGATACAGACTTGGATGATGTCATTTGACAAAGGTGATGTTTCATCATTGATTAGTTTATTCACCAGAAGAGTTAAAATTAGGGTGGAGGGAAAATTCAAAATTATCCAAATGGGCCTGTTCCTGTTTAAAAGTTGAGCTTGACTTTCTAGTTTTACTATTATCTCGATATTTTGAGGTGCCATATTCTGTCTGTAGTTTCTTTGGTGGTGGAGTCAGAAGGAGAGTCTGGGAATTCTTTTGGATAGTGGCATGCTGGTGGCTTCAAGGGGCTTGGCGTCAGGAGCCTTGGGGTGAATTCTGCAACTGCTTGCCTGACCCTGGGTGCATCTCGCAGAGGTTTTGTTTCCTCTTATGAAATTGCCAGCAGATAATGTTCTGCTTAAAGGGGAACCCTCCCATCCTGTTGGTGGGAATGCAGAGTGGTGCAGACAGTCTGGGAAACAGTGTGGGGGTTCCTCAAAAAGTTAAACATTGAACAACCACATGATCCAGCAATTGCTCTCCTAGGTGCTTACCCAAAAGATACAAAAATGCACATTCGAAGGGGGTACATGCACCATGATGTTTATAGCAACAATGTCCACAGTAGCCAAACTATGGAGAGAATCCCAAAGTCCATGCACTGATGAATGGATAAAGCAGATGTGGGATACGTATATATATGTATATATGTATATGTGTGTGTATATATATATATATGGGAATATGACCCAGCTTCAAAAAGAATGAAATCTTACCATTTGCAAGGATGTGGATGGATCTAGAGTGTATTAAGCTAAGCAAAATTAGTGAGGAAAGACAAATATCCTATGCTCTCACGCTTGTGGAATTTCAGAAAGAAAACAGATGAACAGAGTTGAGGGGTGATGAGAAAGGCAAACAAGGAAATAGACTCAACCTTGGAGAACAAACTGAGTGTTGCTGCAGGACAGGGGCGTGGGGGGAAGAGTTAAATGGGTGAGGGGTATTAAGGAGGGCGCTTGTGATGAGCACCGGGTACTGTATGCAGGTGAGGAATCACTAAATCCTACCCCTGAAGCGAATATTCCATGGCATGTGAACTAACTGGAATTTAAGTAAAAGAAGAAAGGAAAAAGTGTTCTGCTTCATGAAGAGTGAGGTAAAATTGTAGTGATTTGGGCTGTACTGTTCTATAGATGATAGTTGTAAAACACCCTGTTGTAAGATACACTAGTTTCTTATCACATAAGGAGTCCTCAGAAAGCTGCAATGAAAGATTCAGATCTCAGAGCATGTTCATGTTCCACTGATATGTTACAGTTTGCACAGGTAGGACAGAAGGAGAGAAAGGCAACAGAAGGGGAAAGTAGGTGTGAACCTTTCATTAGTTAGCATTATAGCTTTCTCATGAAAGCCTTGCGCCAGTGTGATTTTGCAAGAAGAGGGGGAATCCGGGAGCTTTGCAGGAGACGGGGGAGTTCCAGGTCTGGGTAAAGCTGACAGGGGTCCCAGAGGAGAGCTGAATGCATTCTGCAGCAGGGTGTGGGCAGGGTGGGCTCCAGGGGTGGCTGTGGGTCTCCTGTGTGAGAGTTGTGACAGGTGAGGGCTGTGTGCAAGTTCCTGGCTGAGGACAAGTGAGGCACAGGTGGAGAGCTGGCAGAAAACCTTTTTCTGGGCCTCCAGCCTCACCCAACACACACAGCCTCACCTTCTGTCCCTGTCACTCCTATTCAGACTTCTCAGAAGGCGAGTGAGAACACATCAAGAGCATTCTAAACAGAAGGGAAAGCATGTGCAAAGGCTCTGGGGCAGGAGAATTCCAGATATGTCCAGGAGCAGCAAGAAGGCCCTGTGGCCACAGGGGACAGCTTAGGACATGACCTCAGGGAGGTGACAGAGGGCGACAGAAAGCCATTCCAGGGCTATAACCCCATGAGACCCTGTTTCACTAGGCCATCGTGGCTACAGCGTTGAGAACAGATGACAGAGGGTTGAAGATGGCAAGGCAGGTCAATGACGAAGCTTTTCCAGGAACTCAGGCACTGTGGACCAGACAGGTGGCCTTGGATGGAGTGGTTAGACCTATTCTGGGTCCATTTTGAAGATGGAGCTCACAGGATTTGCTGATGAGTTAGCTATTAGGAGCAGGAGAACGGAGGAATTGGGGTAACTCCCAGCTGTTGTGGGTTGTCCCGATCGAGGGGAAGGAGAGGGTTTCTGGGGTAAGGAGGTAGTCCGTGTTCCGCATGCTGAGGAAGGTGCCTTTCCCGGTGGATCTGCTGAGGTTTGTGTCTGGGAGAACCTTTCACATCTCCTCCCTCAGCAATGCTCAAGTACAAGTATCCCCCAGCTTTTAAACGTTCACAGTAAGACACTTGGCTTTCTTGAAAGAACTACGTTATTACCCAGCTTCAGTGAGAGGAAGAGACCTAAAGAGGATTTCCCTCTTATGAAAAAAGGTGAACAGTGAGAATCGCGTTCAGCATCTGTTTTGGGGAGAAGCACGACAGAGGCGGCGTGCACCCCAACCAGCTCCTTCCGCTGGGAACCGCTCTCCGCATCCAGCCACCAGCACTTTGAATTGTGTCTGTGAGCCTCTGCTGTGCTTTATCTTCATTTATGCTGGGCCTCCGTTAGAAACTTGTGTCCTGAGGCCTAAGAAAAGCCAAAGAGAAGGAATCTTGGAGTCTGAGCACACTGTCCAATTTTTCCGTGTAAATGAACGGTCATCCCTTCTTTACACCATTTCTGCTGTGCAAGGTTTCTCAGAAGCCCTGTACTTTCAAAGAGCAGGGAAACCTATACCCCATGCTGCGGGGTTAGTTTTAGTCTCCATGCTGGACAGAACATTTCATGACTGTCGGATTTTCTCACTCAAACATTGAGACTTGGACCACCTTCACCCGTTTCTACCACCCCATCCCCGAATCTGGCACCTACCAATCTGCTCTCAGTATCTATGTGTTCAGTATTTGTTTATTCCACGTGGAATGTACATGAGAGCATCTGGTATTTGTCTTTCTGTGTCTGAGTTACTTGGCATAAGGCCCCCAAGGTCTGTGTTTCCATGTCTGGTTCTTGTGAATAATGCTGCAGTGAACGTGGGAGTGCATCTGTCTTTTTGAGGCAGTATTTTTGTGTTCTCCAAATCAATACTCAGTAGAGCCATTACTGGGTCATGTGGTAGTTGTATTTATTTTTTCAGGAACCTCCATACCGTTTGTCACAGTGGCTGCACCAATTTCCATTCCCACCAGCAGCGCACAGTGTCTCCTCGTCTGCACGCCCTTGACCCCACCTGGTGTCTGTCTCTGGGACAATTGCTGTTCCAACAGTTGTGAGGGGATAGCCGATTGTGGGTTTGACTGATGTTTCCCTGACGATGCTCAGTGATGTCGAACAACTTTTTCTGTCTGTTGGCACCTGTGTGCCATCTTTGGACAGTATCTATTCACATATTCACCCCATTTTTTATACAGTTTTTTTTTGTTTTGATTTGTATGAGTGTTGTGTGCATTTTGGATATTAGCCTCTTCTCACACATATGATTCGCAGATATTTTTTTCTTATTGGGTCAGTGGCCTTTTAAGTTTTTGATGGTTTCTTTTGCCGTGTGGAAGATTTCAGTTTGATGTTGTTCCACTTGTTTATTTTTGCTTTTGTTGCCTTTGCATTTGGTGTCCGATCTGAAGACTCTTTGCCAAAACCAATGTCGAGAGACTTAGTACCTGTGTCTTCTTGGAGGTTTATGGATTCGGGTCTTATGTTCAAATCATTCATCCATTAAAAATTTTGTGTGTGGTGTAAGAAAGTGACCCAGTTATATTCTTCTGCATTTAGTGTCCAGTTTGCCTGTTACCGCTCACTGAAGAGACAGTCCTTCCCTCATGGCATATCTTCTGCTGCTGTGTCGTAAGTTAGGGTCATCTACGTGTGGGTAAGTTTCTGAGCTTTCTGTTCTGTTCCACTGACCTGGTGTCTGTGTTTCTGCCAGTACCATCCTGTTTAGATGACAACAGCTTTGTAATCTAGCTTGAAATCCAGGAGTGTGTTGACTGCACCTTTCTTTCTCCAGGTTGCTTTGGGTATTTGGGGTCTTTTGTGATTCCATACAAGTTTGAGGACTGTTTTCTATTTCCTCGAATAATGCCACTGGAATTCAGATGGGGATTTCATCACATCTGTCGATTGCTTTGGGTACGATGGACATGTTCACATAATTAACTCTTCCAGTTAAGGAGCATGGCGTATGCTTCCATTTGTTTGTGTTGCCTTCCAAATCTTTGACCCATACATTCTGCCCCCCTCGACACACATGTTTTTCATTTCTTTTCTGCCATGTGTTGAGTGTACTATGTCTTTCTCATTGTTGGTTACTTTTATTCCTAGATTTTTTTTTTTGATGCAATTGTAAATGGCATTGCTTTTTTAATTTCTCTTTGCGAAAGTGTGTCATCAGTATACAGAAATGCAAGAAGTTGGGTCATCTGGGTGGCTCCATAGGTGAAGCGTCTGCCTTCTGCTCAGGTCAGAGTTCTGGGATCGAGCCCCGTGTTGGGCTCCCCGCTTAGCGAGGGTCTGCTTCTCCGTCTTTCTGACACTCCCCCGGCTCGTGCTTTTTCTCTTCCTGTCAAATAAATAAATAAAATCTGAAAAAAAATAAAGACAACAGGTCTCTGTATATTGACTTTATATCCTGCAGCTTTCTTGAATTTGTTTATTCTAACAGTTTTTTTTTTTTTTTTTTTTTTTTTTGTGGAATCTTTTGGGATTTCATGTCATTTGCAAATAGTGACCGTTTTCCTGTATGGATTTCATATCTTTCTCTTTTTTTAAAATGATGTTAGTCACCCTACAGTACTTCATTTGTTTTTGATGTAGTGTTCCAGGATTCATTGTTTGCATATAACACCTAGTGCTCATTATGACACGTGCCCTCCTTAATACCCATCACCAGGATAACCCATTCCCCTACCCCTCCCTTTCTGCAACCTTCAGTTTGTTTCCCAGTGTCAATAGTCTCTCATGGTTCATCTCCCCCTCTCATTCCCCACCTTCACTTTTCCCTTCCTTCTCCTAATGTCCTCCATGCTATTCCTTCCATTCCACATAGGAGTGAAACCATATGATAATTGTCTTTCTCTGCTTGACTTAATTTCACTTAGCATAATCCCCTCCTGGTCCATCCACGTTGGTGCAAATGGTGGGTATTCATCCTTTCTGATGACTGAGTAATATTCCATTGTATAGATGAACCACATCTTCTTTGTCCATTCATCTGCTGAAGGACATCTTGGCTCCTTCCACAGTTTGGCTATTAGGGACATTGCTGCTATGAACATTGGGATACAGGTGCCCCTTCTTTTCATTACTCTGTGTCTATGGGGTAAATACCCAGTAGTGCAATTGGTGGGTCGTAGGATAGCTCTGTGTTCAACGTCTTGAGGAATCTCCATATTGTTTTCAAAAGTGGCTGTACCAGCTTGAATTCTCACGAGTAGTGGTAGAGGGCTCCCCTTTCTCCACATCCTCTCTGACTTTTTTTAATTTCCTGTCTTGTTAATTTCTTCTCAAGATTTTATTTATTTATTCCACAGAGATAGAGACAGCCAGCGAGAGAGGGAACACAAGCAGGGGGAGTGGGAGAGGAAGAAGCAGGCTCATAGCGGAGGAGCCTGATGTGGGGCTCCATCCCATAATGCTGGGATCACGCCCTGAGCCGATGGCAGACGCTTAACCGCTGTGCCACCCAGGTGCCCCCGGCCTTGTTAATTTTAACCATTCTAACTGGTGTAAGGTGGTATCTCATTGTAGTTTTGATTTGTATTTGCCTGATGGCAAGTGATGTGGAGCATTTTTTTCGTGTGTCTGTTGGCCATTTGTATGTCTTCTCTGGACAAGTATCTCTTTGTGTCTTCTGCCCATTTTTTGGGTGTCGAGTTTGAGGAGTTCTTTATAGATCTTGGATACCAGCCCTTTATCTGTAATATCATTTGCAGATATCTTCTTCGATTCCGTAGGTTGCCTTTTTGTTTTGTTGATCGTTTGCTTTGCCGTGCAGAAACTTTTTATCTTGATGAAGTGCCAATAGTTCATTTTTGCTTTTATTTCCTTTGCCTTTAGAGACGTGGCTTGCAAGAAGTTGTTGTGTCCAAGGTTGAAGAGTTCTTTTGATTTTGATATGAGACAGGAATCCATTATCTTTCTTTCCTGATTGCATTCGAGTCCTCTGTCTTTCTTGGTGAGTCTAGCTAAGTTTGTCAGTTTTGTTTATCTTTCCAAAAAAGGCAGCTCTCATTTTCATTGTGTGGTTTTTTTTTTTTTTTTTTGTCTTTTTAGTCTCTGTTGGATTTATTTATGCATTCCTTTTTGTTATTTCCTTATTTCTACTAATTTGGGGCTTTGTTTGCTGTTTTTTTTTTTCTACTTCTTTACCACAGAAATCAGGTTGTTTATTGGAGAGCATTCTCATGGATTGATGAAGACTTGAATTTCTATGAACGTCCCCCCCGTAGAGCTACTTTTGCTGCATCCCATAAGTTTTTGTAGGTTGTCTTTTTCATCAGTGTCAAGGTACTTCTAAATTTTTTTTGATTTCTTCTTTGACTGTTGGTTGTTCAGTAGCATGTTGTTAAATCTCCACATATTTTTTTAAGATTATTTAAGTATCTGGCAGAGAGTGAGACAGCGAGAGAGGGAACGCAAGCAGGGGGGTGGGAGAGGGAGAAGCGGGCTTCCCACTGAGCAAGGAGCCTGATTCGGGGCTAGATCCCAGGCTCCTGGGATCACGACCTGAGCTGAAGGCAGATCCTTAATGACTGAGCCACCCAGGCCCCCCAATCTCCACCTGTTTTTGACTGTCCCATTTTTTTCTTGAGACTGATTTCTAGTTTCATATCATTGTGGTTGGACAAGATTTGTAGCAGAAGGTGAAGAGAGCATTCAGATGAAAGGTTTGTTTCCTGGAGGGTTTTCTGAGGGCAGACCATGAGTTCCGTGGGGACGGAGGAAGGTTTTGTGAGACGGGGGGTGGGGTTAACCCTTGTTAGAATTACTGACTACTACCATGCAGGCTGTGTGCTACCGTTCACACCGTAGTCCTGATGGGCTTGTACTTCATTAGAAATATTTTCTAGGAGGTGTAGGCATAGGCTTCTCTAAAAGAAAGGTGCCATGTGGGTTCATGGCATGACCCCAGGTCAGCAACCAGGATGTATGGTATTGTGGGGGATCAGAACCAGGCTTTCTGTGGGAAGTGACGGAAATAGGGTATGGTGAGCTCCATGACCTCATAGGTGAGGTCCCGAGTGACCCACTGGGTGTTGGGTTCCGTGGATCTGTTTCATCAGGTGCTGTGGAATTCAGGGACACCCTCCTGTCTGTGGATTTGTGTGGAGACAGGTAGACATCAGTGTCTGGCCAGGCACGAGGGTCGCACTGGACCACCACCAGAGGTGCAGCATGCGGGGGAGCCACTGCTTGGTTTCCACGAAAGCTGACCAGGGTCTGTGACCGTGATTCCTAGCAGCTGCAAGGGGAGAGGAGGCCGGGGGTGGTGCACACTTCCTAGACTTGTGGTCAGGACTAGTCTGGAGCCCACTGAAGTCAGCCACACCTGGCACAGAAGGCCCCCAGTCAGTGTAGCTGTGGGCACTGCTCCCATGGCACTTTCGGGCCGGCTCCATGCTGCCACCTCCTGCTTTTCATCATCATCTTCAAGGTCGTGTGCCTCTGCTCTTGCCCCATGGCCTCCGGGGTATTGTCCGTCCTCCATCTGGCCCTCGTCCCTGGTGCCCTGTGCAGTCCGATGCCAGGGTAGCCTTCTCGAGACAAACATCTGGCCCTGATGGAACACTTCCATGGATCTCGTGTGATGCGAGGATGATGTCCTGCCCTGGAAGGGGGCTGCAGGTCCCCAATCAGGAGAGCCATGTCTCCCTTTTCAGCATGGCCTGCCCTCCCCTCAGTCTTCTTCAGGGAAGCTCTCCCCACTTCCTGAGATGACAGCTCTGAACTTAAAAGTGAATGTTATTTTACATATCTCTATGCCTTAGTTCATCCATGGCATGTCTTTCAACGCCGTTAGTGGTTTTTTTTTTTTTTTTTTAGCAGTTCCGAAGGGCTGTCTGCTCAAGGAGGGGATGACCTGGGTGGGGCAGCTTTCCCTCTCATCTCCCTCAGCCTGTCGCTGAGCCCTGGGGCCAGCTGTCCCACTGAGGATTGAGGGACCCGAGCCAGCCCATCCTGAGCCCAGGCTGTGTGTCAGCTGTGTAGACTGATGCGTGTCGGAGCGGTGGGCAGCTGGCATAGGCCAGGGGCAGGCAGTGTCTCCCCATTCCTTCCCTCCCTTCCTCCCAGAGGTAGCTCAGAGCAGCCTTCAACCCCTGCATCTCCAGATCCCTTGACCTATGCCTCCTGTGTTCAGCTGGTGACCTTGGAGTTTCGCATGGATTCTACCTCCCATACCCTCTCCTGTAGCAGTTCCTGGATCAGGGGAGGGGTCGGACCCTTGTCTGATTTTGGTCTTCTTCCTGTCCCGCACCAAGCCCACTCACCTTTGCATCTTCCATGTATGTGCTTGGAAGCAAGTCCATCCACAGGGAACCTATTAGCCAAATGGATCCAGGTAATGAACATTGAAGTAGAGATCCAGGATCCATAATAAACCTGCTCGGAAACCTGTCCCAAAGTCTGTGACTCTCTCACACTGAAACAGAAACAATAATAGCTTTCTGGACTGTGAAGTGACATGTGTCTCTACTTCCAATCTTGAAGGCATAGGTGCTGAGCCTGGACAGAAAAGGACCATGGCTCCCGTGGGCTGGGATCCACAGTAAGAACTCAGTGAAATCTGAATTCGAGGCATAGAATGAATAATTATTGTAGAGTGAATCCTCCCAAGTAGGGCTTATGCACATTGCAGAGGAAAAGCTTTTTCAAAGAGGTTCCTGAAAGAAAAATCTTTTTAAAAAATTTATTTTAATTCCAGTAGAGCTAACATACAGTGTTACATTCGTTTCAGGTGTACAAGAGAGTGATTCAGTAATTCTATATATTACTCAGTGGTCATCCAGAAAAGTGTCCTCTTAATCCGCTTCATCTATTTCACTCATCCCTCTATGCACCTCCTCCTCTCTGGTAACCATCCGTTTTGTTCTCTCTTGTTAAGAGTTTGTATTTTGCCAGGCCCATACTCAGGCAACCCTGTTTGGGTAGAGTTTCCGTGTCCCCTGCGAGGGGGGATGGGGGTGGGCACGCTGTGAGCCGGTATTTCCAGGCTTTTGTTCCCTGGCGGCTTTCTCTGGCGGTCTGCTGTGCCTCTTCTGAGAGTCAGAGCAGCAGAGGCTGAATTGTCACAGAACAGAGGGATTGCGGCCCATTCTCCACCGATGTTCTGGCCACTTTAACTCCGTTACTGTTGGTGCTGCTCAACCCTGTAGCGTCCCGGGATGTGCGCCCCACACCCGGCGTCCCTGCCCTCCCTTCCAGGGCAGGCGCGTCTCTGTCCTTTGTGTTTCTAATGCCGCCAGCCGCCAGCCGCCAGCCGCCCCCGCGCGCTCCCGGATCTCCCGGTCTCAGTCTGGATCCCGTGAGCACACCAGGATTCCGGAGTTCCGTGAGAAGCCTGGTGGCGCGCGCACCCGGTTCAGGGTCTCGGTCTGCTGTTTCGTGGGTGCCGACCGCGAGTCCGCCCGCTCCCCCGTGCAGGTGGCCCGCCAACCGCCAGCCGCCCTGCGCGCGCTCCAGAAGCTCCTGGTCTCAGTCTGGATCCCGTGAGCACACCGGGATTCAGGAATTCCGTGAGAAGCCTGGTGGCGCGCGCACCCGGTTCAGGGTCTCAGTCTGCTGTTTCGCGGGTGCCGACCGTGAGTCCGTCCGCTCCCCCGTGCAGGTGGCCTGCCAGCTGCCAGCTGCCCCGCATGCGCTCCGGGAGCTCCCGGTCTCAGTCCGGATCCCGTGAGCACACGGGATTCCCGGGTTCCGCGAGATGCCTGGTGGCGCGCGCTCCCGGCTCACCGGTCTCAGTCCGCTCTCTCGCGGGTGCCCTCTGTGAGTGCGCCCGCTCCCCCCGTGCAGGTGGCTGCCGCTTCCCGGCGCCCGAACGCGGCGGCTCCCTCCCCCTTCCGTTTATCTTCCGATATCTGTGCCCGGTTTCACGGCTCCCCGCTTCGTACCTCAATACTCAGCGCTGGAGATGTTCATTTGTAGAGATCCAGATGTATCTTCCTGCGTCTCAGGCTGATTCCGTGGTTGTTTAGGCTGGTCTGGTACCTATCCAGCTCGACTCAGGGGACCTGTGAAAAAGGGGTCCCCTACTCCTCCGCCATCTTAACTCGTCTCTTGTACCTGAAATAGTATTTAAAAACACTCAGCTCAGCCTCTTCTACAAAGTGAGCCAATGCTTATAAACAAGGCTAAAATATTCCCTTACCGGCGATGACTTCCCAGCCATCGTAGTGTTTAACTGGTATGACTGTGACTTACATTAGTCAACATTTGCAGAGAAAGAACTTAGTGCATCCAGGGGGCACTTCATGTTGAAATTAGTTTGTGACAATGAGCTACTGTGTTTTATACTGTAGTCCAAGGGAATGGTGCCAGACATCTCTAAGGTGTCTAGCAGTTCTACAATTCTGATTTTAAGTGGTCTGTGTGCTTCAGAGATTTGGGCAGGAGAAGGGCAGGAGTCCAGAGACTGTGAACACTTCTGTTACCTGTGCTGACCATGGAGCAGGTAGCCTTCTGTGGGCATCATTTTGATTTCTTGGTACTCTTGTGAAAGGTGCTTTTGTCTCAAATTCCTCCATTTAGGAGCAATTATAATGATAAAAGTAATGTTTATCTTATATCATCTGTGGGCCCTGATCCTGGGCTCCCAGGGAAGCTATCCTTTAACATTTTACCCGGCTCAAAATGACTGGGCAAAACCTCAAAGCATGGGCCCTATTTCTGCCCCAAGCACATGTTGTACATCTGTTTCGAGAAGAAAACAATAACCAAAAATGCCAACATGAAGATAAGAAAAAATCAAGAACCTCTTTGGCTCCCATAAGATTAAAGTCATACTGACATGTACATACTGAAAATGCATGAAATCATTGCATGTCCTAAAGCCCAAGCCTTGGAGGGTCTGAGAGCCACTGACCTTGCCCAGAACCAGGCACACCCCAGCAGGGAGGGCTGGTGCAGAAAGGGAAGGGGCAGGACGCTGAGGGTGGTCTGCAGCTAGAGGGGTCCCTGGAAGGGGCCAGGTGTGTGGGGGGAGCCCGGCCCACGACCCCACCCATGCCTGTGCTGGGTGTTGAGTAGAGGAGGCGCCTCTTGGACCCCCTGCACTTTCAGGGTTCCAGGGGCTTGAGGGCGGGTTGCCCGGCATCCAAGGGGCTAGGGCACCACCCTCCCCGACCAATCACCGCTTGGGGGTGGAGCTACGTCTCTGTGGGCGGTCCCAGAGTTGCAGCGGGTTGCAGACCTGGGGCAGAAGAAGGGGCACTGGGAGAGAGAGAGTTGCCCTGCGGAGGTCCGGGCTGGTGAGTGAGCAGCATGCCCCGGGGTGGGGGTCGGGGGGTAGGGTGCGCCCCAGGTGGGAGGCAGGGTTCTGGAAGGGCACGTGGAGAGGGTTCATTGTGGGGACTCAGGTGAGTTTTCTTTTTCCCTTTAAAGTCTCTTCCGCCCCATGTCCTCAACTGGCCTTATTCCCCATACCCGTGAACTCCAGGGCGCCCACTCACCTGAGCTTTTGTGGGATGGGTTGCAGAATTTCAGGGTTTCCCCTGTTCCCCGGGAAGAGTGCGGGCAAGGACCTCACAGAATCCCCACCTTCAGTGGGGTGTCCCCCGGTTCTCTGACACAGTGCAGGTGATGCATCTTGAGCAGTACCCCGAGTTCAGCAGGGTGTGCCCTGGTCCCCCAGGCACAGGTGTGGCAGTAGCAAGCCCCAGAGCCATCCCCCAACTTCAGCATTATGCCCCGTGTGCCCCCGAGTTAGTGGTAATTGGCTGTTAGAATCATGCAGGAAAATCCTCCAGGTGGGGGCCTGGAGGCGGGCGTAAACCAGACCCCACTCTAGTTGCATTGGGAATAGACGAATTGAGGGTTTCTTTAGAAGAGTAAGTCTGCTTTCCAGAAAAGGCAAGGTCATTGGTCTATTGAGAATGAAGATAATTAGTGCTAAACAACAAGTATGTGTTGCCCCTTCGTCCAGAAACCGAAGCAGGTGTGCAGGCTTTAGGTCAGAGGTGCCTTCTTCTCCCCAGCTGACAGCACTTCTCTGCTCTGGCTCCATGAGACTCGAGGTTTTGAACGTCAGCATCTGAGTCAGGGAGGCAGCTTGTCACAGGACGCCAGTGTTCAGAGAAAACACAGCTATTTTGGCATAATGTCCTATCTATGTCAGGACTGGAGGTAAAACCTCTCATTATCCCAAAACCTCCTGGGCTTTTCTCTTTTCTCTAGTTGAGCCACAAAGTAAAATTGAAGTAGCTGTCAGCATTCTGGGTTTGGTGCAAGAATTACTTAGTTTCCCTGCAGGTAGAACTTTGCAGGGGATCACAATTTCTCTGTCCATTTATTGCTTACAAATGTATTTTGACTATCTGTTTCCTAGGAACCCTCTTTTATTAGAAAGGGAAGGTGAGATTCACTCTGTGCCTGTTTGTAACATCTAATTTGTTCCTTCGTCTAACAATGTTTATTCAATTGGGCCTAAGATATGGTTGAGTGGCCAGCATCTAGAGTTAGGTGGCTTTTTTTCATCTGATACAGACTTGGATGATGTCATTTGACAAAGGTGATGTTTCATCATTGATTAGTTTATTCACCAGAAGAGTTAAAATTAGGGTGGAGGGAAAATTCAAAATTATCCAAATGGGCCTGTTCCTGTTTAAAAGTTGAGCTTGACTTTCTAGTTTTACTATTATCTCGATATTTTGAGGTGCCATATTCTGTCTGTAGTTTCTTTGGTGGTGGAGTCAGAAGGAGAGTCTGGGAATTCTTTTGGATAGTGGCATGCTGGTGGCTTCAAGGGGCTTGGCGTCAGGAGCCTTGGGGTGAATTCTGCAACTGCTTGCCTGACCCTGGGTGCATCTCGCAGAGGTTTTGTTTCCTCTTATGAAATTGCCAGCAGATAATGTTCTGCTTAAAGGGGAACCCTCCCATCCTGTTGGTGGGAATGCAGAGTGGTGCAGACAGTCTGGGAAACAGTGTGGGGGTTCCTCAAAAAGTTAAACATTGAACAACCACATGATCCAGCAATTGCTCTCCTAGGTGCTTACCCAAAAGATACAAAAATGCACATTCGAAGGGGGTACATGCACCATGATGTTTATAGCAACAATGTCCACAGTAGCCAAACTATGGAGAGAATCCCAAAGTCCATGCACTGATGAATGGATAAAGCAGATGTGGGATACGTATATATATGTATATATGTATATGTGTGTGTATATATATATATATGGGAATATGACCCAGCTTCAAAAAGAATGAAATCTTACCATTTGCAAGGATGTGGATGGATCTAGAGTGTATTAAGCTAAGCAAAATTAGTGAGGAAAGACAAATATCCTATGCTCTCACGCTTGTGGAATTTCAGAAAGAAAACAGATGAACAGAGTTGAGGGGTGATGAGAAAGGCAAACAAGGAAATAGACTCAACCTTGGAGAACAAACTGAGTGTTGCTGCAGGACAGGGGCGTGGGGGGAAGAGTTAAATGGGTGAGGGGTATTAAGGAGGGCGCTTGTGATGAGCACCGGGTACTGTATGCAGGTGAGGAATCACTAAATCCTACCCCTGAAGCGAATATTCCATGGCATGTGAACTAACTGGAATTTAAGTAAAAGAAGAAAGGAAAAAGTGTTCTGCTTCATGAAGAGTGAGGTAAAATTGTAGTGATTTGGGCTGTACTGTTCTATAGATGATAGTTGTAAAACACCCTGTTGTAAGATACACTAGTTTCTTATCACATAAGGAGTCCTCAGAAAGCTGCAATGAAAGATTCAGATCTCAGAGCATGTTCATGTTCCACTGATATGTTACAGTTTGCACAGGTAGGACAGAAGGAGAGAAAGGCAACAGAAGGGGAAAGTAGGTGTGAACCTTTCATTAGTTAGCATTATAGCTTTCTCATGAAAGCCTTGCGCCAGTGTGATTTTGCAAGAAGAGGGGGAATCCGGGAGCTTTGCAGGAGACGGGGGAGTTCCAGGTCTGGGTAAAGCTGACAGGGGTCCCAGAGGAGAGCTGAATGCATTCTGCAGCAGGGTGTGGGCAGGGTGGGCTCCAGGGGTGGCTGTGGGTCTCCTGTGTGAGAGTTGTGACAGGTGAGGGCTGTGTGCAAGTTCCTGGCTGAGGACAAGTGAGGCACAGGTGGAGAGCTGGCAGAAAACCTTTTTCTGGGCCTCCAGCCTCACCCAACACACACAGCCTCACCTTCTGTCCCTGTCACTCCTATTCAGACTTCTCAGAAGGCGAGTGAGAACACATCAAGAGCATTCTAAACAGAAGGGAAAGCATGTGCAAAGGCTCTGGGGCAGGAGAATTCCAGATATGTCCAGGAGCAGCAAGAAGGCCCTGTGGCCACAGGGGACAGCTTAGGACATGACCTCAGGGAGGTGACAGAGGGCGACAGAAAGCCATTCCAGGGCTATAACCCCATGAGACCCTGTTTCACTAGGCCATCGTGGCTACAGCGTTGAGAACAGATGACAGAGGGTTGAAGATGGCAAGGCAGGTCAATGACGAAGCTTTTCCAGGAACTCAGGCACTGTGGACCAGACAGGTGGCCTTGGATGGAGTGGTTAGACCTATTCTGGGTCCATTTTGAAGATGGAGCTCACAGGATTTGCTGATGAGTTAGCTATTAGGAGCAGGAGAACGGAGGAATTGGGGTAACTCCCAGCTGTTGTGGGTTGTCCCGATCGAGGGGAAGGAGAGGGTTTCTGGGGTAAGGAGGTAGTCCGTGTTCCGCATGCTGAGGAAGGTGCCTTTCCCGGTGGATCTGCTGAGGTTTGTGTCTGGGAGAACCTTTCACATCTCCTCCCTCAGCAATGCTCAAGTACAAGTATCCCCCAGCTTTTAAACGTTCACAGTAAGACACTTGGCTTTCTTGAAAGAACTACGTTATTACCCAGCTTCAGTGAGAGGAAGAGACCTAAAGAGGATTTCCCTCTTATGAAAAAAGGTGAACAGTGAGAATCGCGTTCAGCATCTGTTTTGGGGAGAAGCACGACAGAGGCGGCGTGCACCCCAACCAGCTCCTTCCGCTGGGAACCGCTCTCCGCATCCAGCCACCAGCACTTTGAATTGTGTCTGTGAGCCTCTGCTGTGCTTTATCTTCATTTATGCTGGGCCTCCGTTAGAAACTTGTGTCCTGAGGCCTAAGAAAAGCCAAAGAGAAGGAATCTTGGAGTCTGAGCACACTGTCCAATTTTTCCGTGTAAATGAACGGTCATCCCTTCTTTACACCATTTCTGCTGTGCAAGGTTTCTCAGAAGCCCTGTACTTTCAAAGAGCAGGGAAACCTATACCCCATGCTGCGGGGTTAGTTTTAGTCTCCATGCTGGACAGAACATTTCATGACTGTCGGATTTTCTCACTCAAACATTGAGACTTAGACCACCTTCACCCGTTTCTACCACCCCATCCCCGAATCTGGCACCTACCAATCTGCTCTCAGTATCTATGTGTTCAGTATTTGTTTATTCCACGTGGAATGTACATGAGAGCATCTGGTATTTGTCTTTCTGTGTCTGAGTTACTTGGCATAAGGCCCCCAAGGTCTGTGTTTCCATGTCTGGTTCTTGTGAATAATGCTGCAGTGAACGTGGGAGTGCATCTGTCTTTTTGAGGCAGTATTTTTGTGTTCTCCAAATCAATACTCAGTAGAGCCATTACTGGGTCATGTGGTAGTTGTATTTATTTTTTCAGGAACCTCCATACCGTTTGTCACAGTGGCTGCACCAATTTCCATTCCCACCAGCAGAGCACAGTGTCTCCTCGTCTGCACGCCCTTGACCCCACCTGGTGTCTGTCTCTGGGACAATTGCTGTTCCAACAGTTGTGAGGGGATAGCCGATTGTGGGTTTGACTGATGTTTCCCTGACGATGCTCAGTGATGTCGAACAACTTTTTCTGTCTGTTGGCACCTGTGTGCCATCTTTGGACAGTATCTATTCACATATTCACCCCATTTTTTATACAGTTTTTTTTTGTTTTGATTTGTATGAGTGTTGTGTGCATTTTGGATATTAGCCTCTTCTCACACATATGATTCGCAGATATTTTTTTCTTATTGGGTCAGTGGCCTTTTAAGTTTTTGATGGTTTCTTTTGCCGTGTGGAAGATTTCAGTTTGATGTTGTTCCACTTGTTTATTTTTGCTTTTGTTGCCTTTGCATTTGGTGTCCGATCTGAAGACTCTTTGCCAAAACCAATGTCGAGAGACTTAGTACCTGTGTCTTCTTGGAGGTTTATGGATTCGGGTCTTATGTTCAAATCATTCATCCATTAAAAATTTTGTGTGTGGTGTAAGAAAGTGACCCAGTTATATTCTTCTGCATTTAGTGTCCAGTTTGCCTGTTACCGCTCACTGAAGAGACAGTCCTTCCCTCATGGCATATCTTCTGCTGCTGTGTCGTAAGTTAGGGTCATCTACGTGTGGGTAAGTTTCTGAGCTTTCTGTTCTGTTCCACTGACCTGGTGTCTGTGTTTCTGCCAGTACCATCCTGTTTAGATGACAACAGCTTTGTAATCTAGCTTGAAATCCAGGAGTGTGTTGACTGCACCTTTCTTTCTCCAGGTTGCTTTGGGTATTTGGGGTCTTTTGTGATTCCATACAAGTTTGAGGACTGTTTTCTATTTCCTCGAATAATGCCACTGGAATTCAGATGGGGATTTCATCACATCTGTCGATTGCTTTGGGTACGATGGACATGTTCACATAATTAACTCTTCCAGTTAAGGAGCATGGCGTATGCTTCCATTTGTTTGTGTTGCCTTCCAAATCTTTGACCCATACATTCTGCCCCCCTCGACACACATGTTTTTCATTTCTTTTCTGCCATGTGTTGAGTGTACTATGTCTTTCTCATTGTTGGTTACTTTTATTCCTAGATTTTTTTTTTTGATGCAATTGTAAATGGCATTGCTTTTTTAATTTCTCTTTGCGAAAGTGTGTCATCAGTATACAGAAATGCAAGAAGTTGGGTCATCTGGGTGGCTCCATAGGTGAAGCGTCTGCCTTCTGCTCAGGTCAGAGTTCTGGGATCGAGCCCCGTGTTGGGCTCCCCGCTTAGCGAGGGTCTGCTTCTCCGTCTTTCTGACACTCCCCCGGCTCGTGCTTTTTCTCTTCCTGTCAAATAAATAAATAAAATCTGAAAAAAAATAAAGACAACAGGTCTCTGTATATTGACTTTATATCCTGCAGCTTTCTGAATTTGTTTATTCTAACAGTTTTTTTTTTTTTTTTTTTTTTTTTTTGTGGAATCTTTTGGGATTTCATGTCATTTGCAAATAGTGACCGTTTTCCTGTATGGATTTCATATCTTTCTCTTTTTTTAAAATGATGTTAGTCACCCTACAGTACTTCATTTGTTTTTGATGTAGTGTTCCAGGATTCATTGTTTGCATATAACACCTAGTGCTCATTATGACACGTGCCCTCCTTAATACCCATCACCAGGATAACCCATTCCCCTACCCCTCCCTTTCTGCAACCTTCAGTTTGTTTCCCAGTGTCAATAGTCTCTCATGGTTCATCTCCCCCTCTCATTCCCCACCTTCACTTTTCCCTTCCTTCTCCTAATGTCCTCCATGCTATTCCTTCCATTCCACATAGGAGTGAAACCATATGATAATTGTCTTTCTCTGCTTGACTTAATTTCACTTAGCATAATCCCCTCCTGGTCCATCCACGTTGGTGCAAATGGTGGGTATTCATCCTTTCTGATGACTGAGTAATATTCCATTGTATAGATGAACCACATCTTCTTTGTCCATTCATCTGCTGAAGGACATCTTGGCTCCTTCCACAGTTTGGCTATTAGGGACATTGCTGCTATGAACATTGGGATACAGGTGCCCCTTCTTTTCATTACTCTGTGTCTATGGGGTAAATACCCAGTAGTGCAATTGGTGGGTCGTAGGATAGCTCTGTGTTCAACGTCTTGAGGAATCTCCATATTGTTTTCAAAAGTGGCTGTACCAGCTTGAATTCTCACGAGTAGTGGTAGAGGGCTCCCCTTTCTCCACATCCTCTCTGACTTTTTTTAATTTCCTGTCTTGTTAATTTCTTCTCAAGATTTTATTTATTTATTCCACAGAGATAGAGACAGCCAGCGAGAGAGGGAACACAAGCAGGGGGAGTGGGAGAGGAAGAAGCAGGCTCATAGCGGAGGAGCCTGATGTGGGGCTCCATCCCATAATGCTGGGATCACGCCCTGAGCCGATGGCAGACGCTTAACCGCTGTGCCACCCAGGTGCCCCCGGCCTTGTTAATTTTAACCATTCTAACTGGTGTAAGGTGGTATCTCATTGTAGTTTTGATTTGTATTTGCCTGATGGCAAGTGATGTGGAGCATTTTTTTCGTGTGTCTGTTGGCCATTTGTATGTCTTCTCTGGACAAGTATCTCTTTGTGTCTTCTGCCCATTTTTTGGGTGTCGAGTTTGAGGAGTTCTTTATAGATCTTGGATACCAGCCCTTTATCTGTAATATCATTTGCAGATATCTTCTTCGATTCCGTAGGTTGCCTTTTTGTTTTGTTGATCGTTTGCTTTGCCGTGCAGAAACTTTTTATCTTGATGAAGTGCCAATAGTTCATTTTTGCTTTTATTTCCTTTGCCTTTAGAGACGTGGCTTGCAAGAAGTTGTTGTGTCCAAGGTTGAAGAGTTCTTTTGATTTTGATATGAGACAGGAATCCATTATCTTTCTTTCCTGATTGCATTCGAGTCCTCTGTCTTTCTTGGTGAGTCTAGCTAAGTTTGTCAGTTTTGTTTATCTTTCCAAAAAAGGCAGCTCTCATTTTCATTGTGTGGTTTTTTTTTTTTTTTTTTTTGTCTTTTTAGTCTCTGTTGGATTTATTTATGCATTCCTTTTTGTTATTTCCTTATTTCTACTAATTTGGGGCTTTGTTTGCTGTTTTTTTTTTTCTACTTCTTTACCACAGAAATCAGGTTGTTTATTGGAGAGCATTCTCATGGATTGATGAAGACTTGAATTTCTATGAACGTCCCCCCCGTAGAGCTACTTTTGCTGCATCCCATAAGTTTTTGTAGGTTGTCTTTTTCATCAGTGTCAAGGTACTTCTAAATTTTTTTTGATTTCTTCTTTGACTGTTGGTTGTTCAGTAGCATGTTGTTAAATCTCCACATATTTTTTTAAGATTATTTAAGTATCTGGCAGAGAGTGAGACAGCGAGAGAGGGAACGCAAGCAGGGGGGTGGGAGAGGGAGAAGCGGGCTTCCCACTGAGCAAGGAGCCTGATTCGGGGCTAGATCCCAGGCTCCTGGGATCACGACCTGAGCTGAAGGCAGATCCTTAATGACTGAGCCACCCAGGCCCCCCAATCTCCACCTGTTTTTGACTGTCCCATTTTTTTCTTGAGACTGATTTCTAGTTTCATATCATTGTGGTTGGACAAGATTTGTAGCAGAAGGTGAAGAGAGCATTCAGATGAAAGGTTTGTTTCCTGGAGGGTTTTCTGAGGGCAGACCATGAGTTCCGTGGGGACGGAGGAAGGTTTTGTGAGACGGGGGGTGGGGTTAACCCTTGTTAGAATTACTGACTACTACCATGCAGGCTGTGTGCTACCGTTCACACCGTAGTCCTGATGGGCTTGTACTTCATTAGAAATATTTTCTAGGAGGTGTAGGCATAGGCTTCTCTAAAAGAAAGGTGCCATGTGGGTTCATGGCATGACCCCAGGTCAGCAACCAGGATGTATGGTATTGTGGGGGATCAGAACCAGGCTTTCTGTGGGAAGTGACGGAAATAGGGTATGGTGAGCTCCATGACCTCATAGGTGAGGTCCCGAGTGACCCACTGGGTGTTGGGTTCCGTGGATCTGTTTCATCAGGTGCTGTGGAATTCAGGGACACCCTCCTGTCTGTGGATTTGTGTGGAGACAGGTAGACATCAGTGTCTGGCCAGGCACGAGGGTCGCACTGGACCACCACCAGAGGTGCAGCATGCGGGGGAGCCACTGCTTGGTTTCCACGAAAGCTGACCAGGGTCTGTGACCGTGATTCCTAGCAGCTGCAAGGGGAGAGGAGGCCGGGGGTGGTGCACACTTCCTAGACTTGTGGTCAGGACTAGTCTGGAGCCCACTGAAGTCAGCCACACCTGGCACAGAAGGCCCCCAGTCAGTGTAGCTGTGGGCACTGCTCCCATGGCACTTTCGGGCCGGCTCCATGCTGCCACCTCCTGCTTTTCATCATCATCTTCAAGGTCGTGTGCCTCTGCTCTTGCCCCATGGCCTCCGGGGTATTGTCCGTCCTCCATCTGGCCCTCGTCCCTGGTGCCCTGTGCAGTCCGATGCCAGGGTAGCCTTCTCGAGACAAACATCTGGCCCTGATGGAACACTTCCATGGATCTCGTGTGATGCGAGGATGATGTCCTGCCCTGGAAGGGGGCTGCAGGTCCCCAATCAGGAGAGCCATGTCTCCCTTTTCAGCATGGCCTGCCCTCCCCTCAGTCTTCTTCAGGGAAGCTCTCCCCACTTCCTGAGATGACAGCTCTGAACTTAAAAGTGAATGTTATTTTACATATCTCTATGCCTTAGTTCATCCATGGCATGTCTTTCAACGCCGTTAGTGGTTTTTTTTTTTTTTTTTAGCAGTTCCGAAGGGCTGTCTGCTCAAGGAGGGGATGACCTGGGTGGGGCAGCTTTCCCTCTCATCTCCCTCAGCCTGTCGCTGAGCCCTGGGGCCAGCTGTCCCACTGAGGATTGAGGGACCCGAGCCAGCCCATCCTGAGCCCAGGCTGTGTGTCAGCTGTGTAGACTGATGCGTGTCGGAGCGGTGGGCAGCTGGCATAGGCCAGGGGCAGGCAGTGTCTCCCCATTCCTTCCCTCCCTTCCTCCCAGAGGTAGCTCAGAGCAGCCTTCAACCCCTGCATCTCCAGATCCCTTGACCTATGCCTCCTGTGTTCAGCTGGTGACCTTGGAGTTTCGCATGGATTCTACCTCCCATACCCTCTCCTGTAGCAGTTCCTGGATCAGGGGAGGGGTCGGACCCTTGTCTGATTTTGGTCTTCTTCCTGTCCCGCACCAAGCCCACTCACCTTTGCATCTTCCATGTATGTGCTTGGAAGCAAGTCCATCCACAGGGAACCTATTAGCCAAATGGATCCAGGTAATGAACATTGAAGTAGAGATCCAGGATCCATAATAAACCTGCTCGGAAACCTGTCCCAAAGTCTGTGACTCTCTCACACTGAAACAGAAACAATAATAGCTTTCTGGACTGTGAAGTGACATGTGTCTCTACTTCCAATCTTGAAGGCATAGGTGCTGAGCCTGGACAGAAAAGGACCATGGCTCCCGTGGGCTGGGATCCACAGTAAGAACTCAGTGAAATCTGAATTCGAGGCATAGAATGAATAATTATTGTAGAGTGAATCCTCCCAAGTAGGGCTTATGCACATTGCAGAGGAAAAGCTTTTTCAAAGAGGTTCCTGAAAGAAAAATCTTTTTAAAAAATTTATTTTAATTCCAGTAGAGCTAACATACAGTGTTACATTCGTTTCAGGTGTACAAGAGAGTGATTCAGTAATTCTATATATTACTCAGTGGTCATCCAGAAAAGTGTCCTCTTAATCCGCTTCATCTATTTCACTCATCCCTCTATGCACCTCCTCCTCTCTGGTAACCATCCGTTTTGTTCTCTCTTGTTAAGAGTTTGTATTTTGCCAGGCCCATACTCAGGCAACCCTGTTTGGGTAGAGTTTCCGTGTCCCCTGCGAGGGGGGATGGGGGTGGGCACGCTGTGAGCCGGTATTTCCAGGCTTTTGTTCCCTGGCGGCTTTCTCTGGCGGTCTGCTGTGCCTCTTCTGAGAGTCAGAGCAGCAGAGGCTGAATTGTCACAGAACAGAGGGATTGCGGCCCATTCTCCACCGATGTTCTGGCCACTTTAACTCCGTTACTGTTGGTGCTGCTCAACCCTGTAGCGTCCCGGGATGTGCGCCCCACACCCGGCGTCCCTGCCCTCCCTTCCAGGGCAGGCGCGTCTCTGTCCTTTGTGTTTCTAATGCCGCCAGCCGCCAGCCGCCAGCCGCCCCCGCGCGCTCCCGGATCTCCCGGTCTCAGTCTGGATCCCGTGAGCACACCAGGATTCCGGAGTTCCGTGAGAAGCCTGGTGGCGCGCGCACCCGGTTCAGGGTCTCGGTCTGCTGTTTCGTGGGTGCCGACCGCGAGTCCGCCCGCTCCCCCGTGCAGGTGGCCCGCCAACCGCCAGCCGCCCTGCGCGCGCTCCAGAAGCTCCTGGTCTCAGTCTGGATCCCGTGAGCACACCGGGATTCAGGAATTCCGTGAGAAGCCTGGTGGCGCGCGCACCCGGTTCAGGGTCTCAGTCTGCTGTTTCGCGGGTGCCGACCGTGAGTCCGTCCGCTCCCCCGTGCAGGTGGCCTGCCAGCTGCCAGCTGCCCCGCATGCGCTCCGGGAGCTCCCGGTCTCAGTCCGGATCCCGTGAGCACACGGGATTCCCGGGTTCCGCGAGATGCCTGGTGGCGCGCGCTCCCGGCTCACCGGTCTCAGTCCGCTCTCTCGCGGGTGCCCTCTGTGAGTGCGCCCGCTCCCCCCGTGCAGGTGGCTGCCGCTTCCCGGCGCCCGAACGCGGCGGCTCCCTCCCCCTTCCGTTTATCTTCCGATATCTGTGCCCGGTTTCACGGCTCCCCGCTTCGTACCTCAATACTCAGCGCTGGAGATGTTCATTTGTAGAGATCCAGATGTATCTTCCTGCGTCTCAGGCTGATTCCGTGGTTGTTTAGGCTGGTCTGGTACCTATCCAGCTCGACTCAGGGGACCTGTGAAAAAGGGGTCCCCTACTCCTCCGCCATCTTAACTCGTCTCTTGTACCTGAAATAGTATTTAAAAACACTCAGCTCAGCCTCTTCTACAAAGTGAGCCAATGCTTATAAACAAGGCTAAAATATTCCCTTACCGGCGATGACTTCCCAGCCATCGTAGTGTTTAACTGGTATGACTGTGACTTACATTAGTCAACATTTGCAGAGAAAGAACTTAGTGCATCCAGGGGGCACTTCATGTTGAAATTAGTTTGTGACAATGAGCTACTGTGTTTTATACTGTAGTCCAAGGGAATGGTGCCAGACATCTCTAAGGTGTCTAGCAGTTCTACAATTCTGATTTTAAGTGGTCTGTGTGCTTCAGAGATTTGGGCAGGAGAAGGGCAGGAGTCCAGAGACTGTGAACACTTCTGTTACCTGTGCTGACCATGGAGCAGGTAGCCTTCTGTGGGCATCATTTTGATTTCTTGGTACTCTTGTGAAAGGTGCTTTTGTCTCAAATTCCTCCATTTAGGAGCAATTATAATGATAAAAGTAATGTTTATCTTATATCATCTGTGGGCCCTGATCCTGGGCTCCCAGGGAAGCTATCCTTTAACATTTTACCCGGCTCAAAATGACTGGGCAAAACCTCAAAGCATGGGCCCTATTTCTGCCCCAAGCACATGTTGTACATCTGTTTCGAGAAGAAAACAATAACCAAAAATGCCAACATGAAGATAAGAAAAAATCAAGAACCTCTTTGGCTCCCATAAGATTAAAGTCATACTGACATGTACATACTGAAAATGCATGAAATCATTGCATGTCCTAAAGCCCAAGCCTTGGAGGGTCTGAGAGCCACTGACCTTGCCCAGAACCAGGCACACCCCAGCAGGGAGGGCTGGTGCAGAAAGGGAAGGGGCAGGACGCTGAGGGTGGTCTGCAGCTAGAGGGGTCCCTGGAAGGGGCCAGGTGTGTGGGGGGAGCCCGGCCCACGACCCCACCCATGCCCGTGCTGGGTGTTGAGTAGAGGAGGCGCCTCTTGGACCCCCTGCACTTTCAGGGTTCCAGGGGCTTGAGGGCGGGTTGCCCGGCATCCAAGGGGCTAGGGCACCACCCTCCCCGACCAATCACCGCTTGGGGGTGGAGCTACGTCTCTGTGGGCGGTCCCAGAGTTGCAGCGGGTTGCAGACCTGGGGCAGAAGAAGGGGCACTGGGAGAGAGAGAGTTGCCCTGCGGAGGTCCGGGCTGGTGAGTGAGCAGCATGCCCCGGGGTGGGGGTCGGGGGGTAGGGTGCGCCCCAGGTGGGAGGCAGGGTTCTGGAAGGGCACGTGGAGAGGGTTCATTGTGGGGACTCAGGTGAGTTTTCTTTTTCCCTTTAAAGTCTCTTCCGCCCCATGTCCTCAACTGGCCTTATTCCCCATACCCGTGAACTCCAGGGCGCCCACTCACCTGAGCTTTTGTGGGATGGGTTGCAGAATTTCAGGGTTTCCCCTGTTCCCCGGGAAGAGTGCGGGCAAGGACCTCACAGAATCCCCACCTTCAGTGGGGTGTCCCCCGGTTCTCTGACACAGTGCAGGTGATGCATCTTGAGCAGTACCCCGAGTTCAGCAGGGTGTGCCCTGGTCCCCCAGGCACAGGTGTGGCAGTAGCAAGCCCCAGAGCCATCCCCCAACTTCAGCATTATGCCCCGTGTGCCCCCGAGTTAGTGGTAATTGGCTGTTAGAATCATGCAGGAAAATCCTCCAGGTGGGGGCCTGGAGGCGGGCGTAAACCAGACCCCACTCTAGTTGCATTGGGAATAGACGAATTGAGGGTTTCTTTAGAAGAGTAAGTCTGCTTTCCAGAAAAGGCAAGGTCATTGGTCTATTGAGAATGAAGATAATTAGTGCTAAACAACAAGTATGTGTTGCCCCTTCGTCCAGAAACCGAAGCAGGTGTGCAGGCTTTAGGTCAGAGGTGCCTTCTTCTCCCCAGCTGACAGCACTTCTCTGCTCTGGCTCCATGAGACTCGAGGTTTTGAACGTCAGCATCTGAGTCAGGGAGGCAGCTTGTCACAGGACGCCAGTGTTCAGAGAAAACACAGCTATTTTGGCATAATGTCCTATCTATGTCAGGACTGGAGGTAAAACCTCTCATTATCCCAAAACCTCCTGGGCTTTTCTCTTTTCTCTAGTTGAGCCACAAAGTAAAATTGAAGTAGCTGTCAGCATTCTGGGTTTGGTGCAAGAATTACTTAGTTTCCCTGCAGGTAGAACTTTGCAGGGGATCACAATTTCTCTGTCCATTTATTGCTTACAAATGTATTTTGACTATCTGTTTCCTAGGAACCCTCTTTTATTAGAAAGGGAAGGTGAGATTCACTCTGTGCCTGTTTGTAACATCTAATTTGTTCCTTCGTCTAACAATGTTTATTCAATTGGGCCTAAGATATGGTTGAGTGGCCAGCATCTAGAGTTAGGTGGCTTTTTTTCATCTGATACAGACTTGGATGATGTCATTTGACAAAGGTGATGTTTCATCATTGATTAGTTTATTCACCAGAAGAGTTAAAATTAGGGTGGAGGGAAAATTCAAAATTATCCAAATGGGCCTGTTCCTGTTTAAAAGTTGAGCTTGACTTTCTAGTTTTACTATTATCTCGATATTTTGAGGTGCCATATTCTGTCTGTAGTTTCTTTGGTGGTGGAGTCAGAAGGAGAGTCTGGGAATTCTTTTGGATAGTGGCATGCTGGTGGCTTCAAGGGGCTTGGCGTCAGGAGCCTTGGGGTGAATTCTGCAACTGCTTGCCTGACCCTGGGTGCATCTCGCAGAGGTTTTGTTTCCTCTTATGAAATTGCCAGCAGATAATGTTCTGCTTAAAGGGGAACCCTCCCATCCTGTTGGTGGGAATGCAGAGTGGTGCAGACAGTCTGGGAAACAGTGTGGGGGTTCCTCAAAAAGTTAAACATTGAACAACCACATGATCCAGCAATTGCTCTCCTAGGTGCTTACCCAAAAGATACAAAAATGCACATTCGAAGGGGGTACATGCACCATGATGTTTATAGCAACAATGTCCACAGTAGCCAAACTATGGAGAGAATCCCAAAGTCCATGCACTGATGAATGGATAAAGCAGATGTGGGATACGTATATATATGTATATATGTATATGTGTGTGTATATATATATATATGGGAATATGACCCAGCTTCAAAAAGAATGAAATCTTACCATTTGCAAGGATGTGGATGGATCTAGAGTGTATTAAGCTAAGCAAAATTAGTGAGGAAAGACAAATATCCTATGCTCTCACGCTTGTGGAATTTCAGAAAGAAAACAGATGAACAGAGTTGAGGGGTGATGAGAAAGGCAAACAAGGAAATAGACTCAACCTTGGAGAACAAACTGAGTGTTGCTGCAGGACAGGGGCGTGGGGGGAAGAGTTAAATGGGTGAGGGGTATTAAGGAGGGCGCTTGTGATGAGCACCGGGTACTGTATGCAGGTGAGGAATCACTAAATCCTACCCCTGAAGCGAATATTCCATGGCATGTGAACTAACTGGAATTTAAGTAAAAGAAGAAAGGAAAAAGTGTTCTGCTTCATGAAGAGTGAGGTAAAATTGTAGTGATTTGGGCTGTACTGTTCTATAGATGATAGTTGTAAAACACCCTGTTGTAAGATACACTAGTTTCTTATCACATAAGGAGTCCTCAGAAAGCTGCAATGAAAGATTCAGATCTCAGAGCATGTTCATGTTCCACTGATATGTTACAGTTTGCACAGGTAGGACAGAAGGAGAGAAAGGCAACAGAAGGGGAAAGTAGGTGTGAACCTTTCATTAGTTAGCATTATAGCTTTCTCATGAAAGCCTTGCGCCAGTGTGATTTTGCAAGAAGAGGGGGAATCCGGGAGCTTTGCAGGAGACGGGGGAGTTCCAGGTCTGGGTAAAGCTGACAGGGGTCCCAGAGGAGAGCTGAATGCATTCTGCAGCAGGGTGTGGGCAGGGTGGGCTCCAGGGGTGGCTGTGGGTCTCCTGTGTGAGAGTTGTGACAGGTGAGGGCTGTGTGCAAGTTCCTGGCTGAGGACAAGTGAGGCACAGGTGGAGAGCTGGCAGAAAACCTTTTTCTGGGCCTCCAGCCTCACCCAACACACACAGCCTCACCTTCTGTCCCTGTCACTCCAATTCAGACTTCTCAGAAGGCGAGTGAGAACACATCAAGAGCATTCTAAACAGAAGGGAAAGCATGTGCAAAGGCTCTGGGGCAGGAGAATTCCAGATATGTCCAGGAGCAGCAAGAAGGCCCTGTGGCCACAGGGGACAGCTTAGGACATGACCTCAGGGAGGTGACAGAGGGCGACAGAAAGCCATTCCAGGGCTATAACCCCATGAGACCCTGTTTCACTAGGCCATCGTGGCTACAGCGTTGAGAACAGATGACAGAGGGTTGAAGATGGCAAGGCAGGTCAATGACGAAGCTTTTCCAGGAACTCAGGCACTGTGGACCAGACAGGTGGCCTTGGATGGAGTGGTTAGACCTATTCTGGGTCCATTTTGAAGATGGAGCTCACAGGATTTGCTGATGAGTTAGCTATTAGGAGCAGGAGAACGGAGGAATTGGGGTAACTCCCAGCTGTTGTGGGTTGTCCCGATCGAGGGGAAGGAGAGGGTTTCTGGGGTAAGGAGGTAGTCCGTGTTCCGCATGCTGAGGAAGGTGCCTTTCCCGGTGGATCTGCTGAGGTTTGTGTCTGGGAGAACCTTTCACATCTCCTCCCTCAGCAATGCTCAAGTACAAGTATCCCCCAGCTTTTAAACGTTCACAGTAAGACACTTGGCTTTCTTGAAAGAACTACGTTATTACCCAGCTTCAGTGAGAGGAAGAGACCTAAAGAGGATTTCCCTCTTATGAAAAAAGGTGAACAGTGAGAATCGCGTTCAGCATCTGTTTTGGGGAGAAGCACGACAGAGGCGGCGTGCACCCCAACCAGCTCCTTCCGCTGGGAACCGCTCTCCGCATCCAGCCACCAGCACTTTGAATTGTGTCTGTGAGCCTCTGCTGTGCTTTATCTTCATTTATGCTGGGCCTCCGTTAGAAACTTGTGTCCTGAGGCCTAAGAAAAGCCAAAGAGAAGGAATCTTGGAGTCTGAGCACACTGTCCAATTTTTCCGTGTAAATGAACGGTCATCCCTTCTTTACACCATTTCTGCTGTGCAAGGTTTCTCAGAAGCCCTGTACTTTCAAAGAGCAGGGAAACCTATACCCCATGCTGCGGGGTTAGTTTTAGTCTCCATGCTGGACAGAACATTTCATGACTGTCGGATTTTCTCACTCAAACATTGAGACTTGGACCACCTTCACCCGTTTCTACCACCCCATCCCCGAATCTGGCACCTACCAATCTGCTCTCAGTATCTATGTGTTCAGTATTTGTTTATTCCACGTGGAATGTACATGAGAGCATCTGGTATTTGTCTTTCTGTGTCTGAGTTACTTGGCATAAGGCCCCCAAGGTCTGTGTTTCCATGTCTGGTTCTTGTGAATAATGCTGCAGTGAACGTGGGAGTGCATCTGTCTTTTTGAGGCAGTATTTTTGTGTTCTCCAAATCAATACTCAGTAGAGCCATTACTGGGTCATGTGGTAGTTGTATTTATTTTTTCAGGAACCTCCATACCGTTTGTCACAGTGGCTGCACCAATTTCCATTCCCACCAGCAGCGCACAGTGTCTCCTCGTCTGCACGCCCTTGACCCCACCTGGTGTCTGTCTCTGGGACAATTGCTGTTCCAACAGTTGTGAGGGGATAGCCGATTGTGGGTTTGACTGATGTTTCCCTGACGATGCTCAGTGATGTCGAACAACTTTTTCTGTCTGTTGGCACCTGTGTGCCATCTTTGGACAGTATCTATTCACATATTCACCCCATTTTTTATACAGTTTTTTTTTTGTTTTGATTTGTATGAGTGTTGTGTGCATTTTGGATATTAGCCTCTTCTCACACATATGATTCGCAGATATTTTTTTCTTATTGGGTCAGTGGCCTTTTAAGTTTTTGATGGTTTCTTTTGCCGTGTGGAAGATTTCAGTTTGATGTTGTTCCACTTGTTTATTTTTGCTTTTGTTGCCTTTGCATTTGGTGTCCGATCTGAAGACTCTTTGCCAAAACCAATGTCGAGAGACTTAGTACCTGTGTCTTCTTGGAGGTTTATGGATTCGGGTCTTATGTTCAAATCATTCATCCATTAAAAATTTTGTGTGTGGTGTAAGAAAGTGACCCAGTTATATTCTTCTGCATTTAGTGTCCAGTTTGCCTGTTACCGCTCACTGAAGAGACAGTCCTTCCCTCATGGCATATCTTCTGCTGCTGTGTCGTAAGTTAGGGTCATCTACGTGTGGGTAAGTTTCTGAGCTTTCTGTTCTGTTCCACTGACCTGGTGTCTGTGTTTCTGCCAGTACCATCCTGTTTAGATGACAACAGCTTTGTAATCTAGCTTGAAATCCAGGAGTGTGTTGACTGCACCTTTCTTTCTCCAGGTTGCTTTGGGTATTTGGGGTCTTTTGTGATTCCATACAAGTTTGAGGACTGTTTTCTATTTCCTCGAATAATGCCACTGGAATTCAGATGGGGATTTCATCACATCTGTCGATTGCTTTGGGTACGATGGACATGTTCACATAATTAACTCTTCCAGTTAAGGAGCATGGCGTATGCTTCCATTTGTTTGTGTTGCCTTCCAAATCTTTGACCCATACATTCTGCCCCCCTCGACACACATGTTTTTCATTTCTTTTCTGCCATGTGTTGAGTGTACTATGTCTTTCTCATTGTTGGTTACTTTTATTCCTAGATTTTTTTTTTTGATGCAATTGTAAATGGCATTGCTTTTTTAATTTCTCTTTGCGAAAGTGTGTCATCAGTATACAGAAATGCAAGAAGTTGGGTCATCTGGGTGGCTCCATAGGTGAAGCGTCTGCCTTCTGCTCAGGTCAGAGTTCTGGGATCGAGCCCCGTGTTGGGCTCCCCGCTTAGCGAGGGTCTGCTTCTCCGTCTTTCTGACACTCCCCCGGCTCGTGCTTTTTCTCTTCCTGTCAAATAAATAAATAAAATCTGAAAAAAAATAAAGACAACAGGTCTCTGTATATTGACTTTATATCCTGCAGCTTTCTTGAATTTGTTTATTCTAACAGTTTTTTTTTTTTTTTTTTTTTTTTGTGTGGAATCTTTTGGGATTTCATGTCATTTGCAAATAGTGACCGTTTTCCTGTATGGATTTCATATCTTTCTCTTTTTTTAAAATGATGTTAGTCACCCTACAGTACTTCATTTGTTTTTGATGTAGTGTTCCAGGATTCATTGTTTGCATATAACACCTAGTGCTCATTATGACACGTGCCCTCCTTAATACCCATCACCAGGATAACCCATTCCCCTACCCCTCCCTTTCTGCAACCTTCAGTTTGTTTCCCAGTGTCAATAGTCTCTCATGGTTCATCTCCCCCTCTCATTCCCCACCTTCACTTTTCCCTTCCTTCTCCTAATGTCCTCCATGCTATTCCTTCCATTCCACATAGGAGTGAAACCATATGATAATTGTCTTTCTCTGCTTGACTTAATTTCACTTAGCATAATCCCCTCCTGGTCCATCCACGTTGGTGCAAATGGTGGGTATTCATCCTTTCTGATGACTGAGTAATATTCCATTGTATAGATGAACCACATCTTCTTTGTCCATTCATCTGCTGAAGGACATCTTGGCTCCTTCCACAGTTTGGCTATTAGGGACATTGCTGCTATGAACATTGGGATACAGGTGCCCCTTCTTTTCATTACTCTGTGTCTATGGGGTAAATACCCAGTAGTGCAATTGGTGGGTCGTAGGATAGCTCTGTGTTCAACGTCTTGAGGAATCTCCATATTGTTTTCAAAAGTGGCTGTACCAGCTTGAATTCTCACGAGTAGTGGTAGAGGGCTCCCCTTTCTCCACATCCTCTCTGACTTTTTTTAATTTCCTGTCTTGTTAATTTCTTCTCAAGATTTTATTTATTTATTCCACAGAGATAGAGACAGCCAGCGAGAGAGGGAACACAAGCAGGGGGAGTGGGAGAGGAAGAAGCAGGCTCATAGCGGAGGAGCCTGATGTGGGGCTCCATCCCATAATGCTGGGATCACGCCCTGAGCCGATGGCAGACGCTTAACCGCTGTGCCACCCAGGTGCCCCCGGCCTTGTTAATTTTAACCATTCTAACTGGTGTAAGGTGGTATCTCATTGTAGTTTTGATTTGTATTTGCCTGATGGCAAGTGATGTGGAGCATTTTTTTCGTGTGTCTGTTGGCCATTTGTATGTCTTCTCTGGACAAGTATCTCTTTGTGTCTTCTGCCCATTTTTTGGGTGTCGAGTTTGAGGAGTTCTTTATAGATCTTGGATACCAGCCCTTTATCTGTAATATCATTTGCAGATATCTTCTTCGATTCCGTAGGTTGCCTTTTTGTTTTGTTGATCGTTTGCTTTGCCGTGCAGAAACTTTTTATCTTGATGAAGTGCCAATAGTTCATTTTTGCTTTTATTTCCTTTGCCTTTAGAGACGTGGCTTGCAAGAAGTTGTTGTGTCCAAGGTTGAAGAGTTCTTTTGATTTTGATATGAGACAGGAATCCATTATCTTTCTTTCCTGATTGCATTCGAGTCCTCTGTCTTTCTTGGTGAGTCTAGCTAAGTTTGTCAGTTTTGTTTATCTTTCCAAAAAAGGCAGCTCTCATTTTCATTGTGTGGTTTTTTTTTTTTTTTTTTTTTTGTCTTTTTAGTCTCTGTTGGATTTATTTATGCATTCCTTTTTGTTATTTCCTTATTTCTACTAATTTGGGGCTTTGTTTGCTGTTTTTTTTTTTCTACTTCTTTACCACAGAAATCAGGTTGTTTATTGGAGAGCATTCTCATGGATTGATGAAGACTTGAATTTCTATGAACGTCCCCCCCGTAGAGCTACTTTTGCTGCATCCCATAAGTTTTTGTAGGTTGTCTTTTTCATCAGTGTCAAGGTACTTCTAAATTTTTTTTGATTTCTTCTTTGACTGTTGGTTGTTCAGTAGCATGTTGTTAAATCTCCACATATTTTTTTAAGATTATTTAAGTATCTGGCAGAGAGTGAGACAGCGAGAGAGGGAACGCAAGCAGGGGGGTGGGAGAGGGAGAAGCGGGCTTCCCACTGAGCAAGGAGCCTGATTCGGGGCTAGATCCCAGGCTCCTGGGATCACGACCTGAGCTGAAGGCAGATCCTTAATGACTGAGCCACCCAGGCCCCCCAATCTCCACCTGTTTTTGACTGTCCCATTTTTTTCTTGAGACTGATTTCTAGTTTCATATCATTGTGGTTGGACAAGATTTGTAGCAGAAGGTGAAGAGAGCATTCAGATGAAAGGTTTGTTTCCTGGAGGGTTTTCTGAGGGCAGACCATGAGTTCCGTGGGGACGGAGGAAGGTTTTGTGAGACGGGGGGTGGGGTTAACCCTTGTTAGAATTACTGACTACTACCATGCAGGCTGTGTGCTACCGTTCACACCGTAGTCCTGATGGGCTTGTACTTCATTAGAAATATTTTCTAGGAGGTGTAGGCATAGGCTTCTCTAAAAGAAAGGTGCCATGTGGGTTCATGGCATGACCCCAGGTCAGCAACCAGGATGTATGGTATTGTGGGGGATCAGAACCAGGCTTTCTGTGGGAAGTGACGGAAATAGGGTATGGTGAGCTCCATGACCTCATAGGTGAGGTCCCGAGTGACCCACTGGGTGTTGGGTTCCGTGGATCTGTTTCATCAGGTGCTGTGGAATTCAGGGACACCCTCCTGTCTGTGGATTTGTGTGGAGACAGGTAGACATCAGTGTCTGGCCAGGCACGAGGGTCGCACTGGACCACCACCAGAGGTGCAGCATGCGGGGGAGCCACTGCTTGGTTTCCACGAAAGCTGACCAGGGTCTGTGACCGTGATTCCTAGCAGCTGCAAGGGGAGAGGAGGCCGGGGGTGGTGCACACTTCCTAGACTTGTGGTCAGGACTAGTCTGGAGCCCACTGAAGTCAGCCACACCTGGCACAGAAGGCCCCCAGTCAGTGTAGCTGTGGGCACTGCTCCCATGGCACTTTCGGGCCGGCTCCATGCTGCCACCTCCTGCTTTTCATCATCATCTTCAAGGTCGTGTGCCTCTGCTCTTGCCCCATGGCCTCCGGGGTATTGTCCGTCCTCCATCTGGCCCTCGTCCCTGGTGCCCTGTGCAGTCCGATGCCAGGGTAGCCTTCTCGAGACAAACATCTGGCCCTGATGGAACACTTCCATGGATCTCGTGTGATGCGAGGATGATGTCCTGCCCTGGAAGGGGGCTGCAGGTCCCCAATCAGGAGAGCCATGTCTCCCTTTTCAGCATGGCCTGCCCTCCCCTCAGTCTTCTTCAGGGAAGCTCTCCCCACTTCCTGAGATGACAGCTCTGAACTTAAAAGTGAATGTTATTTTACATATCTCTATGCCTTAGTTCATCCATGGCATGTCTTTCAACGCCGTTAGTGGTTTTTTTTTTTTTTTTTAGCAGTTCCGAAGGGCTGTCTGCTCAAGGAGGGGATGACCTGGGTGGGGCAGCTTTCCCTCTCATCTCCCTCAGCCTGTCGCTGAGCCCTGGGGCCAGCTGTCCCACTGAGGATTGAGGGACCCGAGCCAGCCCATCCTGAGCCCAGGCTGTGTGTCAGCTGTGTAGACTGATGCGTGTCGGAGCGGTGGGCAGCTGGCATAGGCCAGGGGCAGGCAGTGTCTCCCCATTCCTTCCCTCCCTTCCTCCCAGAGGTAGCTCAGAGCAGCCTTCAACCCCTGCATCTCCAGATCCCTTGACCTATGCCTCCTGTGTTCAGCTGGTGACCTTGGAGTTTCGCATGGATTCTACCTCCCATACCCTCTCCTGTAGCAGTTCCTGGATCAGGGGAGGGGTCGGACCCTTGTCTGATTTTGGTCTTCTTCCTGTCCCGCACCAAGCCCACCCACCTTTGCATCTTCCATGTATGTGCTTGGAAGCAAGTCCATCCACAGGGAACCTATTAGCCAAATGGATCCAGGTAATGAACATTGAAGTAGAGATCCAGGATCCATAATAAACCTGCTCGGAAACCTGTCCCAAAGTCTGTGACTCTCTCACACTGAAACAGAAACAATAATAGCTTTCTGGACTGTGAAGTGACATGTGTCTCTACTTCCAATCTTGAAGGCATAGGTGCTGAGCCTGGACAGAAAAGGACCATGGCTCCCGTGGGCTGGGATCCACAGTAAGAACTCAGTGAAATCTGAATTCGAGGCATAGAATGAATAATTATTGTAGAGTGAATCCTCCCAAGTAGGGCTTATGCACATTGCAGAGGAAAAGCTTTTTCAAAGAGGTTCCTGAAAGAAAAATCTTTTTAAAAAATTTATTTTAATTCCAGTAGAGCTAACATACAGTGTTACATTCGTTTCAGGTGTACAAGAGAGTGATTCAGTAATTCTATATATTACTCAGTGGTCATCCAGAAAAGTGTCCTCTTAATCCGCTTCATCTATTTCACTCATCCCTCTATGCACCTCCTCCTCTCTGGTAACCATCCGTTTGTTTTCTCTTGTTAAGAGTTTGTATTTTGGTGTGTCTCCTTTTTCTCTTTTATTTATTTAGTTTTGTTTGTTTTTTAAGTTCCGTATAAGAGTGACGTCATATGGGATTTGTCTTTCTCTGACTGACTGATTTCAGTTAGGATAATACTCTCTAGCTCCATCCATGTGGCTGCAAATGGCAAGGTTTCATTCAAGCCTAGTAATACTCCATTGTGTGTGTGTGTGTGTGTGTGTGTGTGTGTGTGTGTGTGAATACACACATCTTTTTTTTTTTTAATAATGATTTTTTATTATATTATGTTAGTCACCATACAGTACATCCCCGGTTTTCGATGTAAGGCTCGATGATTCATTAGTTGTGTATAACACCCAGTGCACCATGCAATACGTGCCCTCCTTACTACCCATCACCAGTCTATCCCATTCCCCCACCCCCCTCCCCTCTGTAGCCCTCAGTTTGTTTCTCATAGTCCATAGTCTCTCATGTTTCATTCCCCCTTCTGATTACCCCCCTTTTCTTTATCCCTTTCTTCCCCTACTGATCATTCTAGTTCTTATGTTCCATAGATGAGAGAAATCATATGATAGTTGTCTTTCTCTGTTTGACTTATTTCACTAAGCATTATCTCCTCCAGTGCCGTCCATGTTGTAGCAAATGTTGAGAACTCATTCTTTCTGATTGCTGAGTAATATTCCATTGTATATATGGACCACAACTTCTTAATCCAGTCATCTGTTGAAGGGCATCTCGGCTCCTTCCACGATTTAGCTGTTGTGGACGTTGCTGCTATGAACATTGGGGTGCATATGGCCCTTCTCTTCACTACGTCTGTATCTTTGGGGTAAACACCCAGTAGTGCAATGGCTGGATCATAGGGTAGCTCAATTTTTAACTTTTTAAGGGACCTCAACACGGTTTACCAGAGTGGCTGTACCAACTTGCATTCCCACCAACAATGTAGGAGGGATCCCCTTTCTCCACATCCTCTCCAACATTTGTTGTTTCTTGCCTTGTCTATTTTTGCCATTCTAACTGGCGTAAGGTGGTATCTCAGTGTGGTTTTGATTTGAATTTCCTTGATGGCTAATGATTTTGAACATTTTTTCATGTGTCTGTTAGCCATTTGTAGGTCTTCATTGGAAAAGTGTCTGTTCATATCTTCTGCCCATTTTTTGATTTGTTTATTTGTTTCTCGTGTATTGAGTTTGAGAAGTTCTTTGTAGATCTTGGATACCAGTCCTTTATCTGTAGTGTCATTTGCAAATATCTTCTCCCATTCCGTGGGCTGCCTCTTAGTTTTTCTGACTGTTTCCTTGGCTGTGCAGAAACTTTTAATCTTGATGAAGTCCCATAAATTCATTGTATCTTTTGTTTCTCTTGCCTTTGGGGATGTATCATGAAAAAGGTTGCTTTGGCCGATGTCGTAGAGGTTGCTGCCTATGTTCTCCTCTAGAATTTTGATGGATTCGAGGTCTTCATCCATCGAGGTCTTTCATCCATTTGGAGTTTATTTTTGTGTATGGTGTGAGATAGTGGTCAAGTTTCATTCTTTTGCATGTAGCTGTCCAATTTTCCCAGCACCATTTATTGAAGAGACCGTCTTTTTCCCACCGGATGTTTTTTCCTGCTTTATCAAATATTAGTTGCCCAAAGAGCTGAGGGTCCATTTCTGGGCTCTCTATTCTGATCCATTGGTCTATGTGTCTGTTTTTGTGCCAGTACCATGCTGTCTTTGTGATCACAGCTTTGTAGTACAGCTCGAAATCCGGCATTGTGATGCCCCCAGCTTTGTTTTTCCTTTTCAACAGTTCCTTGGTGATTCGGGGTCTTTTCTGGTTCCATACAAATTTAAGGACTATTTGTTCCAGTTCTTTGAAAAACGTTCTCGATATTTTGATCGGGATAGCATTGAAAGTGTAGATTGCTCTGGGTAGCGTGGACATTTTAACTATGTTAATTCTTCCAATCCATGAGCATGGAATATCTTTCCATCTTTTTATGTCTTCCTCAATGTCTTTTGAGAGTGATTTATAGTTTCTAGAATAAAGGTCCTTTACGTCTCTGGTTAAGTTAATTCCAAGGTAACGTATGGTTTTTGGTGCTATTGTAAATGGGATGGATTCCCTGATTTCTCTTTCTTCGTTCTCGTTATCGTGTACAGAAATGCAACTGATTTCTGAGCATTGATTTTGTATCCCGCCACGTTACTGAATTGCTCTATAACTTCTAATAGTTTGGAAGTGGCTTCTTTTGGGTTTTCCATATAGAGTATCATGTCATCTGCGAAGAGAGACATTTTGACTTCTTCTTTGCCGATTTGAATACCTTTGATCCCTTTTTGTCGTCTGATTGCTGTTGCAAGGACTTCTAGTACTATGTTGAATAATAGTGGCGAGAGTGGGCATCCTTGTCGTGTTCCTGATCTTAAGGGAAAGGCTTCCAGCTTTTCCCCATTGAGAATAATATTTGCAGTAGGCTTTTCATAGATGGCTTTTATGAGATTGAGAAATGTACCTTCTATTCCTACACTCTGAAGGGTTTTAATCAGGAAAGATGCTGTATTTTGTCAAATGCTTTTTTGGCATCGATTGAGAGGATCATATGGTTCTTGAGTCTTTTCTTGTTGATATGATGTATCACGCTGATTGATTTGCGAATATTGAAACACGCTTGCATCCCAGGTATGAATCCCACTTGATCGTGGTGGATAATCCTTTTAATGAACTGTTGGATTCTATTAGCAAGTATCTTGTTGAGGATTTTGGCATCCATATTCATTAGGGAAATCGGTCTGTCATTCTCCTTTTTGAGGGGGTCTTTGCCTGGTTTGGGGATCAAGGTAATATTGGCCTCATAGAATGAGTTTGGTAGCTTTCCTTCTGTTTCTATTTTTTGAAATAGCTTTAGGAGAATAGGTATTATTTCTTCTTTGAATGTTTGGTAGAATTCCCCAGGAAAACCATCCGGGCCTGGAGTTTTGTTATTTGGAAGGTTGTTTATCACTGACTCAATTTCTTCATCATTAATTGGCCTGTTTAAGAAATCAATTTCTTCCTGTTTCAATCTTGGTAGTTTATAGGTTTCCAGGAAGGATTCCATCTCTTCCAGATTGCTTAGTTTATTGGCATATAGCTGTTGATACAAATTTCTAATAATCCTTCCAATTTCAATGATGTTCGTCGTGACCTCTCCTTTTTCATTCATAATTTTAATAATCTGGGTCCTTTCTTTTTTCTTTTGGATAAGTCTTGCCAGTGGTCTGTCAATTTTATTGATTCTCTCCAAGAACCAGCTTCTAGTCCTGTTGATCTGCTCTACTGTACTTCTGGTTTCTGCTTGATTGATTTCAGCTTTAATTTTGGTCAACTGCTTCCTCGTGCGTGGATTAGGCCTGTCCCTCTGTTGCTGTTCCAGCTTCTTGAGGTGAGATAATAAAAACTGCATTTTAGATTTTTCTATTCTTTTGAGTGAGGCTTGGATGGCTATGTATTTCCTCCTTAGGACTGCCTTTGCAGTATCCCATAGGTTTTGGACTGTTGTATTTTCATTCTCATTGGTCTCCATAAATTGTTTAATTTGATTTTTGATTTCCTGGTTTATCGAGTCATTCCTGAGCAGGATGGTTCTTAGTCTCCAAGTGTTTGAGTTTCTTCCAAATTTTTCCTTGTGGTTGAGTTCCAATTTCAGAGCGTTGTGGTCTGAGAATATGCAGGGGATAATTTCAATCTTTTGGTATCGGCTGAGACCTGTTTTGTGTCCCAGAACATGGTCTATTCTTGAGAATGTTCCATGGGCATTAGAATAGAATGAGTATTCTTTGGTTCTGGGGTGTAGTGTTCTATATATATCTAAGAGGTCCAACTCGTCGAGTATGGAATTCAAAGCCTTTGATTCTTTGCTTAGTTTTTGCCAGGGTGTTCTGTCTATTTCTGAGAGCGGAGTGTTGAAGTCCCCTACTATTAATGTATTTTTATCTATATGTCTCTTTATTCTGGTTAAGAGTTGGCTTGTGTATCTTGCTGCTCCTCTGTTGGGGGCATATATATTTATAATTGTCATATCCACTTGTTGAATACTTCCTTTAAGAATAATATAGTGCCCTTCTGCGTCTCTAACTATAGTCTGTAGTTTAAAATCCAATTTATCTGATATGAGAATTGCTACCCCAGCTTTCTTTTGAGGTCCATTTGCGTGAAAGATGGTACTCCATCCCCTTACTCTCAGTCTGAATGCATCTTTGGGTTCGAAATGAGTCTCTTGTAGACAGCAAATGGATGGGTCATTTCTTTTTATCCAATCTGCAACCCTGTGGCGTTAAAGCAAGAATTTAAACCATTAATGTTAAGGCTGAGTACTGAGAGGTATGCTTTTAATTCTGCCATGTTGTCAGTAAAGTCTTTGTTTGTATTGGCTGTGACTTTCTGTTTTGTATCACTCTTGGGGCCTTTTTACTTTTATAGAACCCCCCGTAATATCTCCCGTAGGGCTGGTTTCGTGGTTACGAAATTGGCTAGTGACTGTCGATTCTGAAATGTCTTTATTTCTCCATCAATTCTGAATGACAGCCTTGCTGGATAAAGGATCCTTGGCTGCATGTTTTTCTCTGAAAGACCTTTAAAAATGCTCCCCCAACCCTTTCTCTCATTCCAGGTCTGTGTAGACAGGTCAGACGTAATTCTGATGCCTTTGCCTTGGTACGTGAGAAATTTCTTTGCCCTGGCCGCTTTCAATACCGTATCCTTGGATCTCATATTTGCGAAATGCACTATGACGTGACGTGGTGTAGGTCTGTCATGGTTGAGCTTGGGAGGGGTCATCTCTGCCGCTTGGACACGAATTTTTGTTTCCCTTGTTAGATTAGGGAAGTTTTCAGCTACAATTTGTTCAAATATCTCTTCTAGACCTCTGTTTTTCTCCACCCCCTCGGGGATGCTGATGATTCTAACATTGGATCGTTTCGTTGAGTCAGTAATCTCCCGTAGCCAACATTCGTGGGCGTGGATTTTTTTAAGACCATCTTCTATTTTTATTTTTTCCTCTATTAACCCATCCTCCAATTCACTAACCCTTTCCTCCGCTTTGGTGACCCTGGCCGTCAGAGCCTCTAGTTTTGCCTGCATTTGGCTCATAGAATTTTTAATTTCTGTCAAATTCACTCTCATTTCCGCCCTTAGGGATTCTATATTCTCAGTAATATTTTCCTGAATACTTTTTTCAAGTCTACTCATTATCTTGACCATTGTTACTCTGAATTCCATTTCTGATAATTTGGTTACATCCATATCCGTTACTTCTGTGGCAGAGGCCACTGACTCACTGTCTTTTCTTTGCTGGGGGGGGCTTCTCCTTCTTGTCATTTTAATGAGGGGAGGTTGCGGGGTTGTCCAGAGCCCAAAATTATTGACTGGGTCCCAGGCCGTGCCCCTTGTTTTATAGGGATCTTAGAGATGTGGGCTTCTTCTTTAAAGATTTTATTTATTTACTTATCTGAGAGAGGGAGACAGACAGTCAGCAAGAATGGAACAGAAGCAGGGGAGTGAGAGAGGAAGACGCAGGCTCCCAGCGGAGGAGCCCGATGAGGGACTCCTTTCCGGAACGCTGGGATCACGCCCTAAGCCGGAGACAGGCGCTCAATGACTGCGCCACCCAGGCGCCTCCGGTTGTGGGCTTCTTGATTTTTCAGCCTGCCTTCTGTGTTCTGGGGGAGGGGCCTGCCGCGCCGATACTCAGGCAACCCTGTTTGGGTAGAGTCTCCATGTCCCCCACGAGGGGGGATGGGGATGGGCATGCTGTGAGCCGGTATTTCCAGGCTTTTGTTCTCTGGCGGCTTTCCCTGGCGGTCGGCTATGCCTCTTCTGAGAGTCAGAGCAGCAGAGGCTGCATTGTCACAGAACAGAGGGATTGCGGCCCGTTCTCCACTGATGTTCTGGCCACTTTAACTCTATTACTGTTGGTGCTGCTCAACCCTGCAGCGACCCGGGATGTGCGCACCAACTCGGCGACCCTGCCCTCACTTCCAGGGCCCGCGCATCTCTGTCCTTTGTGTTTCTAATGCCGCCAGCCACTGGCCGCCCAGTCTCTGTCCTTTGTGTTTCTAATGCCGCCAGCCACCGGCCGCCCCTGGTGCTCCTGGGTCTCCTGGTCTCAGTCTATGCCCGGTGAGCACACCAGGATTCCGGAGTTTCGTGAGAAGCCTGGTGGCGCGCGCACCCGGTTCAGGGTCTCAGTCTGCTGTTTTGCGGGTGCCGACCGCGAGTCCGCCCGCTCCCCCGTGCAGGTGGCCTGCCAGCCGCCAGCCGCCCCACGCGCGCTCCGGGAGTTCCCGGTCTCAGTCCGGATCCCGTGAGCACACCGGGATTCCGGTGTTCCGGGAGATGCCTGGTGGAGCGCGTTCACGGTTCACTGGTCTCAGTCCACTCTCGCGGGTGCCCTCCATGAGTCCGCCCGCTCCCCCGTGCAGGTGGCTGCCGCTTTTCGGCGCCCAAACGCGGCGGCTCCCTCCCCTTCCGTTTATCTTCCGATATCTGTGCACGGTTTACAGCTCCCCTCTTGGTACCTCAATACTCAGCGCTGGAGATGTTCATTTGTAGAGATCCAGATGTATCTTCCTGCGTCTCAGGCTGATTCTGTGGTTATTTAGGCTGGTCTGTTACCTATCCAGCTCGACTCAGGGGACCGGCTGAAAAAGGGGTCCCCTACTCCTCCGCCATCTTAACCCCTCCTGCCTGGACCACAACTTCTTAATCCAGTCATCCGTTGAAGGGCATCTTGGCTCCTTCCACGATATAGCTATTGTGAACAGCCCTGCTATGAACATTGGGGTTCATATGGCCCTTCTCCTCACTACGTCTGTATCTTTGGTTTAAATACCCAGTAGTGCAATGGCTGGACACAGGTTAGCTCTATTTTTAATCTTTTAAGGGACCTCCAAACTTTTTCCAAAGTGGCTGTACCAACTTGCATTCCCACCAACAATGTAGGAGGGATCCCCTTTCTCCACATCCTCTCTAACAATTGTTTCTTGCCTTGTCAATTTTTGCCATTCTAACTGGCTTAAGTTTGTATCTCCGTGTGATTTTGATATGAATTTCCCTGATGGCTAATGATTTTGAACATTTTTTAAAGTGTCTGTTAGCCATTTCTATGTCTTCACTGGAAAAGTGTCAGTTCATATCTTCTGCCCATTTTATGATGTTTATTTGTTTCTCACGTATTGAGTTTGAGAACTTCTTTATAGATCTTGGATACCTGTCTTTTCTCTGTAGTATCATTTGCAAATGTATTCTCCCATTCCGTGGGCTGCCTCTTTGTTTTTCTGTTTCCTTGGCTGTGCAACAGTTTTTATATTGATGAAATCCCACAAGTTCATTTTATCTTTTGTCTCTCTTGCCTTTGGAGATGTGTCATAAAAAAGGTTGCTATGGCTGATGTCATAGAGGTTGTTGCCTATGCTCTTCTCTCGGATTTTGATGGATTTCTGTCTCACATTGAGGTCTTTCATCCATTTAGAGTTTATCTTTGTGTATGGTGTTAGGGAGTGGTCACGTTTCATTCTTTTGCATGTAGCTGTCCAATTTCCCCAGCACCATGTATTGAAGAGACTGTCTTTTTTCCACTGGATGTTGTTTCCTGCTTTGTCAAAAATCAGTTGCCCAGAGTCGAGGGCCCATTTCTGGGTTCTCTATTCTGTTCCATTGGTCTATGTGTCTGCTTTTGTGCCAGTACCATGCTGTCTTTGTGATCACAGCTTTGTAGTACAGCTTGAAATCTGGCATTGTGATGCCCCCAGCTTTGTTTTTCCTTTTCAACAATTCCTTGGCGATTCGGGGCCTTTTCTGGTTCCATACAAATTTAAGGGCTGTTTTTTCGAGTTCTTTGTAAAATCTCATCGGTATTTTGATCGGGATAGCATTGAAAGTGTAGATTGCTCTGGGTAGCATGGACATTTTAACTATGTTAATTCTTCCGATCCATGAGCATGGAGTATTTTTCCATCTCTTTGTGTCTTCCTCTATGTCTTTCAAAAGTGATTTATAGTTTCTAGAATATAGGTCCTTTACATCTCTGGTTAATTCCTAGGTAACATATGGTTTTTGGTGCTATTGTAAATGGGCTGGATTCCCTAATTTCTCTTTCTTCAGTCTCATTATTCGTGTATAGAAATGCAACTGATTTCTGAGCATTGATTTTCTATCCCACCACATTACTGAATTGCTCTATAACTTCTCATATTTTGCGCGTGTATTCTATTGGGTTTTCCATATAGAGTATCATGTCATCTGCGAAGAGAGACATTTTGACTTCTTTGCTGATTTGGATACCTTTTATCCCTTTTTGTTGTCTGCTGTTGCAAGGACTTCTAGTACTATGTTGAATAATAGTGGCGAGAGTGGGTATCCTTGTTGAGTTCCTGATCTTAAGGGAAAGGCTTCCAGCTTTTCCCCATTGAGAATATTTTCTGTAGCCTTTCCATAGATGGCTTTTATGAGATTGAGAAATGAACCCTCTATTCCTACACTCTGAAGGGTTTTAATCAGGAAAGGATGCTGTATTTTGTCAAATGTTTTTTTCTGGATCAGTTGAGGGGATCATATGGTTCCTGAGTCTTTTCTTGTTGATATAATGTATCACGCTGATCGATTTGCGAATATTGAACCACGCTTTCATCCCAGGGATGAATCCCACTTGTTCATGATGGATAATCGTTTTAATGTACTGTTGGATTCTATTAGCCAGAATCTGGTTGAGGATTTTGGCATCTATATTCATTAGGGAAATTGGTCTGTAATTCTTCTTTTTGAGGGGGTCTTTGCCTGTTTTGCGGATCAAGGTAATATTGGCCTCATAGAATGAGTTTGGTAGCTTTCCTTCTGTTTCTATTTTTTGAAATAGCTTTAGGAGAATAGGTATTATTTCTTCTTTGAATGATTGGTAGAATTCCCCAGGAAAACCGTCCGGGCCTGGAGTTTTGTTATTTGGAAGGTTGTTTATCACTGGCTCAATCTATTCATAATTAATTGGCCTGTTTAAAAAGTCAATTTCTTCCTGTTTCAGTCTTGGTAGTATATAGGTTTCTAGGAAGGCCTCCATCTCTTCCAGATTGCTTAATTTATTGGCATATAGCTGTTTGTAAAAGTTTCTAATAATCATTCCAATTTCATTGGTGTTGGTCATGACCTCTCCTTTTTCATTCATAATTTTATTAATTTAGGTCCTTTCTCTATTCATTTGTATAAGTCTTGCCAGTGTTTTGTAAATATTATTGATTCTCTCAAAGAACCACTTCTAGTCCTGTTGATCTGCTCTACTGTACTTCTGGTTTCTAGTTCATTGATTTCTGCTCTAGTTTTGGTCAACTGCTTTCTCGTGAGTGGATTAGGCATGTCCCTCTGTTGCTGTTCCAGCTTCTTGAGGTGAGAATATAAAAACTGCATTTTAGATTTTTCTATTCTTTTGAGTGAGACTTGGATGGCTATGTATTTCCCCCTTAGGACTGCCTTTGCAGTATCCCATAGGTTTTGGACCATTGTGTTTTCATTCCCGTTGGTCTCCATAAATTGTTTAAATATATTTTTGATTTCCTGGTTCATTGGGTCATTCCTGAGCAGGATGGTTCTTAGTTTCCAAGTGTTTGAGTTTTTTTCCAAAATCTTCCTTGTTTTTGAGTTCCAATTTCAGAGTGTTGTGCTCTGAGAATATGAGGGGATAATTTCAGTTTTTCGTATCAGTTGAGACCTGATTTGTGTCCCAGAACATGGTCTAATCTTGAGAATGTTCCATGGGCATTAGAATAGAATGAGTATTCTTTGGTTCTGGGGTACAGTGTTCTATATATATCTATGAGGTCTAACTCGTCTAGCATGGCATTCAAAGCTCTTGTTTCTATGTTGGTTTTCTGCTCCGGTGCTCTGTCTGTTGCTGATAGTGGAGTGTTGAGGTTCCTACTTTTAATGTATTTTTATCTATATATCTCTTTATTCCGGTTAAGAGTTGGCTTGTGTATCTTGCTGCTCCCCTGTTGGGGGCATATATATTTATAATTATCATATCCACTTGTTGGATACATCCTTTAAGAATAATATAGTGCCCTTATGTGTCTCTAACTATAGTCTTTAGTTTCAAATCCAATCTGTCTGACATGAGAATTGATACCCCAGCTTTCTTTTCAGGTCCATTGGCGTGAAAGATGGTATTCCATCCTTTTAGTCTGAATGTATCTTTAGGTTCAAAATGAGTGTTTGTAGACAGCAAATGGATGGGTCATGTCTTTTTATCCAATCAGCAACCCTGTGGTGTTTTATGGGAGCATTTAGGCCATTTACATTGAGACGGATTATTGAGAGATGTGATTTTAATGATGCCATATTGCCAGTAAAGTCTTTGTTTCCATAGATTGTGACTTTATGCTCTGTATCACTCTTGGGGCCTTTTTACTTTTATAGAACCCCCCCCTTAATATCTCCTGTAGGGCTGGTTTTGTGGTTAAAAAAATTGGTCAATGACCACGATTCTGGAAGGTCTTTATTTCTCCATCAATTCTGAATGACAGCCTTGCTTGATAAAGGATCCTTGGCTGCATGTTTTTCTCTGAAAGAGATTTAAAAATGCCCCCCAACCCTTTATCTCATTCCAGGTCTGTGTAGAGAGGTCAGACGTAATTCTGATATCTTTGCCTTGGTACGTGAGAAATTTCTTTGCCCTGGCCACTTTCAATACTGTATCCTTGCATCTAATATTTGCGAAATGCACTATGACGTGACGTGGCGTGGGTTTGTCGTGGTTGAGCTTGGAAGGGGTCCTCTCTGCCTCTTGGACACGAATGTTTGTTTCCCTTGCTAGATTAGGGAAGTTTTCAGCTACAATTTGTTCAAATATCTCTTCTAGACCTCTGTTTTTCTCTACGTCCTCAGGAATGCCGATGATTCTGACACTGGAACGTTTTATTGAGTCAGTCATTTCCCGTAACCCACATTCCTGTGTGTGGATTTTTTTGAGTCCAGATTCTTTTAGCTTTTTCCTCTACTAACCCATCTTCCAATTCGCTGATACGTCCTTCTGCCTCATTCACCCTGGCCAACAGAGCCTCTAGTTTTGACTGCATTTGGCTCCTAGAATTTTTAATTTCTGCCAGATTCGCTCATATTTCTGCCCTTAGAGATTCTATGTTCTCATTAACAATTTTGTCAATATTTTTTTCAAGTCTACAAATCATCTTGACCATTGTTACTCTGAATTCCATTTCTGATAATTTGGTTATATCCATATCCATAAGTTCTGTGGCAGAGGCCACAAACTCATTGTCTTTTCTTTGCTGGGGGGGGGGACTTCTCCTCATATTCAGATGAGGAGAGGTTGTGGTGTTGTACAGAGCCCAAATTATTGACCACGACCCAGGCCGTGCGCCCTTGTTTTATAGGGATCTTAGGTATGGGGGCTTCTTGATTTTTCAGCCTGCCTTCTGAGGTAGGGGCCTGCCGTGCCGATACTTGGGCAACCCTGTTTGGGTAGAGTCTCTGTGTACCCTGCGAAGGGGGATGGGGGTGGGCACACTGTGAGCCGGTCTTTCCAGGCTTCTTTTCTCTGGCGGCTTTCCCTGGTGGTTTGCTGTGCTTCTTCTGAGAGTCAGAGCAGCAGTGGCCGAATCTCAGCCTCTGTCTCAGAACAGATGGATTGCGGACCATTCTCCACTGATGTTCTGGCCACTTTAACTCTGTTTCTGTTGGTGCTGCTCAACCCTGCACTGTCCAGGATGTGAGCCCCACACCTGGCTTCCCAGCTCTCACCTACAGGGCCAGTGTCTCTCTGTCTGTGTTTCTAACACCGCCAGCCGCCCCTGCATGCTCCAGGAGCTTTATGTGTCTCTTTCTTACACACATTTGCACAAGCTTCCGTTTTCATGACAGAGGACTGTGAGATGCCAGATGGTTTCTCTACGGTGTTCCTTCGTAGATTCAGTACATGGCACTTTCCTTATGTTTTCTTAGGCACTTGTACAAACGGTTTCATCTTCAAGACTGAAGACATGACTTCAAAGATGGCTTCGGTACAATGTTCTTTCCTAAAGTTGGTTCACCTCCCTTTCCTTATGCTTTTATTCCCAATCAGACACATGCTTCCATCATCATGACAGATTATGGGACTTGGAAAACCCTTTCCATACCCTCTTCTTCCTGAGATTACGGCTATGGCTGTTTCCTTAAGGTTCAACACACGTATTGGTAAACCCTGCTGTTTTCACTGATCAACGTTGCCTTGTCTCTACAAAAACATGGTTCGCTGAATTGACTGATGACACTTTCCTTTCGTTTTCACACAACTTTTGAAGGGCTTTCCTCCTCATGACTGATGTGAGTTGAGAGATGCTTTCCTTGTAGTGTTCTTACATGGTTCAACAAAAGGCATTATCTTGATGCTTGCAGGCACAGTTTTGTACAACGCTCCCAATTCATGACACCAGATGTGAGGTGCAAGACGCTTTTATATAGAGTGTTCTCTCCTTGAGTAAAGTAGGTGTCCCTTTCCCTATGCATTTGTAGACACTTTCGAAAATCTTGACATCTTCCTAACAGAAGATGTGACTTGGATGAGGGTGTCCATTCGGTGTTCTGACTGAGATTTGGGTATATTGTTCTTTCCTTAAGGTTCAACGCACGTATTGGACAACGCATATATATTCCTGGGTCACCATGTTACTTCGATGTTGCCTATCAACACTGACCTGGTACTCACAACTACTTAGGACCTCTCCTTATGCTTTCACTCACACTTCTGCATGTACTTCCATCTTCATTACAGAAGATGTGAGTTGGGAGATCTTTTCCAAGGGTGTTCTTACCTGAGCATACAGCATGTTCCTTAGGTTTTCATACAGTTTTGGAACATACATCCATCTTCATGAAGGTAGTTGTGATTTGGAAGGTTGTCTCTAGATGGTGCTCTTTCTTAGTGTTAAGCATGTGGCACTTCTCTTACGATTCAACAGAGATATTTGAAAATCTCTCTTCATACATCAGGATGTTTGAAATCTCTTCCTCTATACAGAACATTGATGCTCAGAGTCAAGTAAATGGCATTTCTTTACACATTCCCTCACCCTTTAGCCAATGCTTCCAGGGTCATGTGAAAAGGTGTTTCAGAGGGTATTCTATGGAGTTCTCTTGTAAAGTTAAGCATACGATAATTCCCTTAAGCTGAGAAACACTCTCTTGTATATGCTTCCAGCTTCATGAAAGAACACGTGCCTTTAAAGATGGATTAGGTACTGTCCTTTTTTGGAGCCATGTCTCTGCCACTTTCCTTATGTTTTCACCACAACGTTGCAAACATTTTCGTCTTCATGACAGAAGCCGTGGTTTGTAAGATGCTATCTACCCAGTGCTCTCACCTACTAAGTTTATGGCACTTTCCTTAAGTTTCAACACATAGGGAAGAAAACCCTGGTTGATCCATTTGTCAGGAGGTGGGTTCGATATCGTTTTCTATCTAGACAGATTTGGTTCTCAGAATTAAGTAGACAGCCCTTTCTCTACGTGCTTGCACACACTCTTGCCAAGGCTTCCATCTTCACAACAGAAGTTGTGAGTTGAGACATGATGTCTATACAGTGTTCTTCTATAGAGTGAGGCAACGCGCTTTATGCATCTCTTTTTGTACACACTTTTTCACATGCTTCCTTTTTCATGCCAGAAAACAGTGAGATGCAGGGCGCCTGGGTGGAAGAGCAGTTAAGCGTCTGCCTTCAGCCAGGGCGTGATCCCGGCATTGTGGGATCGAGCCCCACATCAGGCTCCTCTGCTGTGAGCCTGCTTCTTCCTCTCCTACTCCCCCTGCTTGTGTTCCCTCTCTCACTGGCTGTTTTGCTGTCAAATTAATAAATGAAATCTTAAAACAAAAGAAAAAGAAGGGTTGCAGATTGGATAAAAAGAAATGACCCATCCATTTGCTGTCTACAAGAGACTCATTTCGAACCCAAAGATGCATTCAGACTGAGAGTAAGGGGATGGAGTACCATCTTTCACGCAAATGGACTTCAAAAGCAAGCTGGGGTAGCAATTCTCATATCAGATAAATTGGATTTTAAACTACAGACTATTGTTAGAGATGCAGAAGGGCACTATATTATTCTTAAAGGAAGTATTCAACAAGTGGATATGACAATTATATATGCCCCCAACAGGGGAGCAGCAAGATACACAAGCCAACTCTTAACCAGAATAAAGAGACATATAAATAAAAATACATTAATAGTAGGGGACCTCAACACTCCACTATCAGAAATAGACAGAACACCCTGGCAAAAACTAAGCAAAGAATCAAAGGCTTTGAATGCCATACTTGACAAGTTGGACCTCATAGATATATATAGAACACTACACCCCAGAACCAAAGAATACTCATTCTATTCTAATGCCCATGGAACATTCTCAAGAATAGACCATGTTCTGGGACACAAAACAGGTCTCAGCCGATACCAAAAGATTGAAATTATCCCCTGCATATTCTCAGACCACAACGCTCTGAAATTGGAACTCAACCACAAGGAAAAATTTGGAAGAAGCTCAGACACCTGGAGACTAAGAACCATCCTGCTCAGGAATGACTCGATAAACCAGGAAATCAAAAATCAAATTAAACAATTTATGGAGACCAATGGGAATGAAAATACAACAGTCCAAAAATCTATGGGATACTGCAAAGGCAGTCCCAAGGGGGAAATACATAGCCATCCAAGCCTCACTCAAAAGAATAGAAAAATCTAAAATGCAGTTTTTACATTCTCACCTCAAGAAGGTGGAACAGCAACAGAGGGACAGGCCTAATCCACACACGAGGAAGCAGTTGACCAAAATTAGAGCTGAAATCAATCAAGCAGAAACCAGAAGTACAGTAGAGCAGATCAACAGGACTAGAAGCTGGTTCTTGGAGAGAATCAATAAAATTGACAGACCACTGGCAACGCTCATTCAAAAGAAAAGAGAAAGGACCCGAATATTAATATTATGAATGAAAAAGGAGAGGTCACGACGAACACCATTGAAATTGGAAGGATTATTAGAAATTTTTATCAACAGCTATATGCCAATAAACTAAGCAATCTGGAAGAGATGGAATCCTTCCTGGAAACCTATAAACTACCAAGATTGAAAGAGGAAGAAATTGATTTCTTAAACAGGCCAATTAATGATGAAGAAATTGAGTCAGTGATAAACAACCTTCCAAATAACAAAACTCCAGGCCCGGACGGTTTTCCTGGGGAATTCTACCAAACATTCAAAGAAGAAATAATACCTACTCTCCTAAAGCTATTTCAAAAAATAGAAACAGAAGGAAAGCTACCAAACTCATTCTATGAGGCCAATATTACCTTGATCCCCAAACCAGGCAAAGACCCCCTCAAAAAGGAGAATGACAGACCGATTTCCCTAATGAATATGGACGCCAAAATCCTCAACAAGATACTTGCTAATAAAATCCAACAGTACATTAAAAGAATTACCCATCACGATCAAGTGGGATTCATACCTGGGATGCAAGCGTGGTTCAATATTCGCAAATCCATCAGCGTGATATATCATATCAACAAGAAAAGACTCAGGAACCATATGATCCTCTCAATTGATGCCGAAAAAGCATTTGACAAAATACAGCATCCTTTCCTGATTAAAACCCTTCAGAGTGTAGGAATAGAAGGTACATTTCTCAATCTCATAAAAGCCATCTGTGAAAAGCCTACTGCAAATATTATTCTCAATGGGGAAAAGCTGGAAGCCTTTCCCTTAAGATCAGGAACTCGACAAGGATGCCCACTCTCGCCACTATAATTCAACATCGTACTGGAAGTCTTTGCAACAGCAATCAGACGACAAAAAGGGATCAAAGGTATTCAAATCGGCAAAGAAGAAGTCAAAATGTCTCTCTTCGCAGATGACATGATACTCTATATGGAAAACCCAAAAGAAGCCACTCCCAAACTATTAGAAGTTATAGAGCAATTCAGTAATGTGGTGGGATACAAAATTAATGCTCAGAAATCAGTTGCATTTCTGTACACGAATAACGAGACCGAAGAAAGAGAAATTAGGGAATCCATCCCATTTACAATAGCACCAAAAACCGTACGTTACCTTAGAATTAACCAGAGACGTAAAGGACCTATATTCTAGAAACTATAAATCACTCTTGAAAGACATTAAGGAAGACATAAAAAGATGGAAAGGTATTCCATGCTCAAGGATCAGAAGAATTAACATAGTTAAAATGTCCATACTACCCTGAGCCATCTACACTTTCAATGCTATCCCGATCAAAATACTGAGGACATTTTTCAAAGAACTGGAACAAATAGTCCTTAAATTTGCATGGAAACAGAAAAGACCCCGAATCTCCAAGGAACTGTTGAAAAGGAAAAATAAAGCTGGGGGCATCACAATGCCAGATTTCGAGCTGTACTACAAAGCTGTGATCACAAAGACAGCATGGTACTGGCACAAAAGCAGACACATAGACCAATGGAACAGAATAGAGAACAGAGAAATGGACCCTCGGCTCTTTGTGCAGCTAATATTTGAGCAAGGAGGAAAAAACATTCGGTGGGAAAAAAGTCTTTTCAATAAATGGTGCTGGGAAAATTGGACAGCTACATGCAAAAGAATGAAACTTGACCACTCTCTCACACCATACACAAAAATAAACTCCAAATGGATGAAAGACCTCGATGGGAATCCATCAAAATTCTAGAGGAGAACATAGGCAGCAACCTCCACGACATCGGCCAAAGCAACCTTTTTCATGATACATCCCCAAAGGCAAGAGAAACAAAAGATACAATGAATTTATGGGACTTCATCAAGATTAAAAGTTTCAGCACAGTCAAGGAAAACAGTCAGAAAAACTAAGAGGCAGCCCACGGAATGGGAGAAGATATTTGCAAATGACACTACAGATAAAGGACTGGTATCCAAGATCTACAAAGAACTTCTCAAACTCAATACACGAGAAACAAATAAACAAATCAAAAAATGGGCAGAAGATATGAACAGACACTTTTCCAATGAAGACCTACAAATGGCTAACAGACACATGAAAAAATGTTCAAAATCATTAGCCATCAAGGAAATTCAAATCAAAACCACACTGAGATACCACCTTACGCCAGTTAGAATGGCAAAAATAGACAAGGCAAGAAACAACAAATGTTGGAGAGGATGTGGAGAAAGGGGATCCCTCCTACATTGTTGGTGGGAATGCAAGTTGGTACAGCCACTCTGGAAAACCGTGTTGAGGTCCCTTAAAAAGTTAAAAATTGAGCTACCCTATGATCCAGCCATTGCACTACTGGGTGTTTACCCCAAAGATACAGACGTAGTGAAGAGAAGGGCCATATGCACCCCAATGTTCACAGCAGCAATGTCCACAATAGCTAAATCGTGGAAGGAGCTGAGATGCCCTTCACAGATGACTGGATTAAGAAGTTGTGGTCCATATATACAATGGAATATTACTCAGCTATCAGAAAGAACGAGTTCTCAACATTTGCTACAACATGGATGGCACTGAAGGAGCTAATGCTAAGTGAAATAAGTCAAGCAGAGAAAGACAACTATCATATGATTTCTCTCATCTATGGAACAAAAGAACTAGGAAGATCGGTAGGAGAAGAAAGGGATAAAGAAAGGGGGGAAATCAGAAGGGGGAATGAAACATGAGAGACTATGGACTATGAGAAACAAACTGAGGGCCTCAGAAGGGAGGGGGGTGGGGGAATGGGATAGACCGGTGATGGGTGGTAAGGAGGGCACGTATTGCATGGTGCACTAGGTGTTATACGCAACTAATGAATCATCGAGCCTTACATCGGAAACCGGGGATGCACTGTATGTTGACAAACATAATAAAACATTAAAAAAAGAAAAAAAAAGAAAAACTGTGAGATGCAAGATGCTTTCTCTATGGTGTTCTTTCAGAGACTTCAGTATATGGCACTTTCCTTATGTTTTCTTAGACGCCTGTTGAAATGCTTTCATCTTCATGATAGAATACGTGAGGTGAAAGATGGCTTCGATACAATATTCTGTCTTAAATATTCGTTATTGGCCCTTTCCCTATGCTTTTATTCCCACTCTGAAACATTCTTCCATCATCATGACAGACGACGGGAGTTGGAAGACTGTTTCCATGCACTCCTATTACTGAGAGTTACATCTGGGGCTGTTTCCTTAAGTGAACCTTAAGGAAACATAGGGAAGCCCTAGTGTCTTCACTGATCAAAGTTGCCGTCTCTCTACACAAACTCTTTAGCTAATTGACTGATTGCACTTTCTTTTTGTTTTCACACAACCTTTTCGAATGGCTTTCATCCTCATGAAAGAAGTGAGTTGAGTGATGCTTTCTGTGTAGTATTATTACAGTTTTAAATGAAGTGCATTATCTTGATGCTCGCAGGCACTGTTTTGCACAATGCTCCCACTTCATGAGAAAAGATGTGAGATGCAAGATGCTTTTAGATAGAGTATTCTCTCCTAGTGTAAAGTAGGTGACACCTTCCTTATGCATTCGTAGACACTTGAAAAACTTGCGATCATCCTCACAGAAGCTGTGACTTGGAAGATGGTGTCCATTTGGTGTTCTGACTGAGATTTGTATATAGTGCCCTCTTCCTTAAGGTTCAAGGCACGTGCTGGACAACGGGTGTATATTCATGGGTCACCATGTTACTTCGATGTTGCCTTCTATCAACACGGAGTTGTTTCTCACAACTACTTAGATAGGACCTCTCCTTATGCTTTCACTTGCACTTCTGCAAGTACTCCCATCTTCATTACAGAAGATGTGAGTTGAAAGATTTTTTCCAAGGGTGTTCTTACCTGAGCATACAGAATGTTCCTTAGGTTTCATGCAGATTTTGGAACATACATCCACCCTCATGAACTTGATTTGGAAAGTTGTCTCCAGATGGTGCTCTTTAATAGTGCTAAGCGTATGGCACTTCTTTTACCGTTCAACACAGATATTTGAAAAAGCTTCTCTCTTCATGCATCAGGATGTTTGAAGTTTCATTCTCTATACAGAACCTTGGTGCTCAGAGTGGAGTAAACGTCATTTCTTTACAAGTTCCTTTACCCTTGAGCCAATGCTTTCAGCCTCATGAGAAAAGATCTGAGTTTCAGACAGTGTCCTACGGATTTCCCTCATAAAGTTAAGCGTATGATAATTCCCTTATGCTGAGAAACACTTCTGAGAATGCTTCCAACTTCGTAAAAGAAGATGTGCCTTGAAGGATGGATTCGGTACGGTCGTTTCTTGAAGCTAAGTCTCTGCCACTTTCCTTATGCTTTCAGGGCAATGATGCAAACGTTTCCATCTTCATGACAGAATTTGTTGGTTGAAAGATGCTATCTACCCAGTGCTCTCACCTACTATTAAGTTTATGGCACTTTCGTTAAGGTTCAACACACAGGAAAGAAACCCCGGTTGATCCATTTGTCAGGAGGTTGGTTTGATATTGTTTTCTATCTACACAGATTTGGTTCTTAGAATTAAGTAGACGGCACTTCTTTATGAGCTCGCACACATTCTTACTACACTTCACTACAGAAGTTGTGATTTGAGACATGGTGTCAATACAGTGTTCCTGTATAGAGTGAAACAACGCGCTTTATGCGTCTGTTTTCACAGACAGTTTTGCACATACTTCCGTTTTTATGACAGAAGACTGTGAGATGCAAGATGCTTTCTCTATGGTGTTCTTTCGTGGACTTCAGTATATGGCACTTTCCCTACGTTTTCTTAGACACCTGTGCCAATAGTTTCATCTTCACGACCGAAGATGTCAGGTGAATGTTGGCTTTGATACAATGTTCTTCCTTGAAGATTGGTTAGTGGCCCTTATGCTTTCATTCCCACTCTGCAACATGCTTCCATCATCATGACAGAGGATGGGAGTTGGAAGACCCTTACCATGCTCTTCTTACTGAGAGTTACGTCTATGGCAGTTTCCTTAAGGTTCAACACACATATTGGAAAACCCTGATGTCTTCAGTGATCAACGTTACCGTCTCTCTGCACAAACCTGATTCACTGAATGGAGTGATGGCACTTTCTTTTCCTTTTCACACATTTTTGATCGGCATCCTCTTTTTTTGGAAATTTTGTTTGGAAATTTTAATATGCCTTTCTCAATATCTGATGGAAAAAGCAGACAAAACATTGGTAACAAATGTGACCTAATTGACGTCTATGTAATATTGCATAATACGTGCAGAATACATTATTTCCAGTGGTCATAGACTATTTACCCAAACAGATGATATGTTGTTCCATGAATCATGTCTACATTTTAACATCCTGAAACTAACTAGATTCTATTCGTAGGCCACCAAGGAATAGAGCCCGAGTCCTCATGAAAAGAAGACCAGGAAATCCCTCCATGTTTAAAAATTCAATGTAACTTTGCTGCATATCCTAAGGGTCAGAGAGGGAATCGCAATGGACATTTTCCACCTTTTCTACATCAGGGCTCACACACAATGGCCCTTTGTCTCTGAAGAGCACTGACTATCCTAACATAGACAGGACTTAAGCCTCCTATCAGAGTTCTGCATGTCCCAGGCACACCTGGCAGCCTTGGCCTGTGCCCACACACACCTCCCTCCAGCTTTCCTTTCTGGTGGCATTGTGTTAAGGTAGTCAACATAGCCATATGGAGATGAGAAGCTCCCCACTCCTAGTGATGATGTTGCTATTGTCCCCACCAAGCTAATAACATGATTTCTGAGAGAATTACAACAAAATAGCAGTTTCTTGACCTTCATGAAAGTGTGAAAATCATCTTGTGAGTCATCTTTTCGAAACACGGTTTCACCATGTGTTCTTTTCTCTGGAAAAGATATAGACCCAATGGTAATTATGGCTCCTGAGCACCTGCTCTTGGGAGAATCCATACTGGCTCTGAGTAGCATTCTCCCTCGTAAACTTCTCAACTGGGGTGTAGATAGAATGAGTCCCATTTTTAGATGGATAGACAAAGGCTCAGAAATGATATGAATTACAGAGGATTTTAGTGTCAGAAACCTAAGTGTGATCTCCAAACTGACTCCAAATCCCTTGTTCTTCCATACAAGGTACCATTTCGCTCTACCCCAGGTCTTCTCAATCTGGAAACCTAGGAAGTATTAGGATTTTCTTGTTGTGTGGCCAAATGGAATGAATTCGGCTGCCTTTTCACCTCTGCCCATCATGATCATGAAGATAATTCTCTCAGTGGAGGACCTTTGAGTCGGAGACTTAAAGATCCCTAGGAATAGAGATACTATACTATTTTTCTGATATTAAAGTGACTGAAAGAACTATGCTTTTTTAATTGATGGAGGCTCTGGTCTGTAGAGTGTCCTGTAAGGTCGGAAATAGTATTTAAAGCAGTTAGCCTCTTCTATAGAGTGAGACAATGCTTCTAAAGATTTCCTAAATATTCCCTTACCTGTGATTATTTATTCCCAACCATCGTAGTGTTTCTATGTTACGATTATGATTTCATTAAGGCCAACGTTGCGGAGAAAGAACTTAGTGTATCCAGGGGCACTTTCGTGTTGTGACAGTGAGCTATTCTGTTGTATTCTGTAGTCCAAGGGAATGGTGCCAGACATCTCTAAGATGTGTAAAATTCTGACTGTAAATGATCTCTATGCTTCAGAGATTTGGGCAGGACAAGGGGAGGAGTCCAGAGACCATGAACGCCTCTGTTACCTGTGTTGACCATGGAGCAGGTAACCTTCTGTAGGGGTCCTTTGATGTCTCTTTACTATTGGAAAGGTGCTTTCATCTCACGTTCCACCATTTGGTAGTGATGATAAGGATAAGAGTAATTTTTATGTCATACCATCTGTGAGGCCTGATCTTGGCCTCCCAGGAAAGCTCTCCTTTAACATTTTACCCAGCTCAAAATGACTGGGCAAACCCTCAAAGCATGGGCCCTATTTCTGCCCCCAGCACTTATTGTCCATATGCATCAAAAAGAAAAAGAGAACCAAAAAATGCCTTTGCCAACATCAAGGTGAGAACACAAAAGAACCTTTCTTGCTCCCATAAGATTAAAGTCATACTGATTTGTACATACTGAAAACATAAGAAAAAGTCTGTCACTTTCTGGAACCTTCTTCCTCATCATGATGTATAACTGTACGTAGCACAACTCAGAACAAATATATGACCCTGCCCTAAATGTTCCTTCCCTGGAGCACTCCCTTCTTTGTGAATATTGTGTCTCCCAGGCAGCTGTCCTTGACTTGGGTTTGAATAAAACTCTCTTCCTTCCTCTCTAAAATGTTTTAAAAGGTTCCTTCATTTAGTGTCGACAATAACACTCTGTTTTCAAGTGAAAAATAAATGTTCCTGGTTCACAACCTTGACAGAACAGAAGGCCGGCTTTTCCTTCCTTCCCTGTAGAACTAAGCATGTGTATATAGATTGCAGCACAAATGGGCTCACCCTAGAAGGATGTTTTGAAGGTCTGAGAAGCACTATCCACTCCATGGGTGAGACAAGAAGGCAAAGCTATTCCCGCTTGGAGCATTCCTTTTGGCGCTTAAAATTGCCTTGGATATGCATAAAAGCATTGCATTTCCTAAAGCCCAAGGCTGGAACAGTCTGAGAGCAGCTGACCTTGCCAGGAACCAGGCACACCCTTGCAGGAAGGGTTGGTGCAGAAGGGAAGGGGCAGGGCTCTGAGGGTGGTCTGCAGCTAGAGGGGTCCGCGAAAGGGGCCGCGTGTGTGTGTGTGTGTGTGTGTGTGTGTGTGTGTGTGTGTGTGTGATTGCAGCCCTGCCCATGATCCCCGTCATGCCTGCTCAGGGCGTTTAGCCAAGGAGGTGCCTCCTGGACCTCTGCACTCCCAGAGTTGTGAGTCATGGGGCCGGTTGCCTGGCATTCAAGGAGTTGGAAGCATCATACTCCCCAAGCAATCACCCCATGGGGGTGGAGCTACGTCTCTGTGTGCAGATCCGGAGCAGCCCAAGGACGCAGACCAGGAGCCAAGGAAGTGGAGTTTTGAGAGAGTGGACCTGTGGAGTTCCTGGCTGGGTGAATGCATGCTGTGTGGCCATAGGTGGGCTTTCTGGGAGTAGGGGCACCCCGGGTAAGAGGCAGGGTTCTGGAAGGGCATGTTGAGAGAGTTCATCATGGAGACTCAGTTTTCTTTCCTTTTTCCCTTGAAAGTCTCTTCTGCCTAGTCTCCGTCAACTGGCCATACACTCCAGACCCAGGAACTCCAGGGCACCCGCTCAGCAAAGCTTTTGTGGGATGGTTCGCAGACATTCCAGGGTTTCCCGTGTTCCCCAAGAAGAGCGAGAGAAAGGACCGCACAGTCCCCAACTTCAGTGCGGTGCCCCTGTCCCCCGACACAGTGCAGGTAATGGACCTTGAGCAGTTCCCCGAGTTCAGCAGGGTATTCCCTGTTCCCTCAGGCACAGGTGGGGCGCTAGGAAGGCCCAGAGCCCTTACCCAACTTCAGCATTGTGCTAGCTGTTTCCTGGGAATGGTGGCAATGGGCTGGGAGATAATTACTACTAAAAGACAAGTCTATGTTTCCCCTTCTCCCAGAAACCACAGCAGGTGTGCAGGCTTTAGGTCCGAGGAGCTGCTTCTCCCCATCTGACAACACTTCTCTGCTCTGGCTCCGCGACACCCTACGTTCTGAACGTCTGCATCTGAGTCAGTGAGGCAGCTTGACACGGGATCCAGCATTCAGAGAAAGCGGCAGGTCCATTTGGAGAAATGTCATATCCACATCAGGACTGGAAGTAAAACCTCTCATGAACCCACCATCTCCTGGGCTTTTCTCTTTTCTCTAGTTGAGCCATGAAGTAAAACTTAAGTAATAGTTGTCAGCGTTCTGAATTTGGTGAAGGAGGTACTTAGTTTCTGAACTTGGAGCACTTTGCAGGGGATCCCATTTTCTCTGTTCATTGACTGCTTATGAATGTATTTTGAACAGCTGTTTCCTAGAAACACTCTTTCATTAGAAAGGGAAGGTGAGGTTTACTCTTTGCCTATTTTTAAGATATACGTTTGACAGTGTTTATACAGTTGGGCCTAAGATATGGGTGAGTGGCCACCATTTAGTGTTAGATGGCCTTTTGTCGTCACATACAAATATGGATGATGTCTTTCCAATTGTCAAAGGTGATGTTTCATCACTGATTAGTCTTTTCATCCCAAGAGTTACAATGGGGGTCGAGGGAAAATTCAAAATTATTCAGAGCAGCATTTTGCTGTTTAAAATATATGCTGGTGTTGGGTAGTAAGGAGGGCACATATTGCATGGTGCACTGGGTGTTATATGCAACTAATGTATCATCGAAATTTACTATACTGTATGGAGACTATAACATTATGTAATAAAAAACAATAAAAAAATAAAGGTAAACCTTGTGTATCTAACTATACCAGATGTATCATCTCGATATTTTGAAGTGCCATATTCAATCTGCTGTTTCTTTGGTAGTGGAGTCAGAGGAGAGTCTTTGGGAATTCCTTTCGATAGAGGCATGGTGGTGGCTACAATTGGGTAGGCGACAGGGGCCCTGGGCTGAGTTCTGGAACTGCTTTCCTGATGCTGGGTGAGTCAGGTTATGCCAAAGAGTTTCTGTTTCTTCCCTATGAGATTGACAAAAACCGGCTTCCAACGGAAAAATCTTTCGTAACGTGCAAACATGCTCAAAAGTGCCTGTGCCAAGGTGAAGTAAATGCCATACACTGATCTGTAAGAGACCACAGTTTGCTAGCAGGAGATAAACCCGAACGAACACAGCAGGGGACACTTGGGGCAGAAACGGCTTCCGAAGAAAAAAAAGTTCTTGATGTGGAAAACCTATCTAAAGTGGTTGTAGCAAAGTAAACAGAATGCCACACACTTATGTGCAAGAAACAACATTCCCCAGGCATGGTCTAAGCCCAGACATCGTCACTGTGCTTTTGGTAGCATGAGGGAAACCCGAGCCTCACAGCCCTGACCCATTAGGTAAAAAGCCGGCTTCCAAAGGAAACAGTTTTCCTAAGGTGCAGACCCTCTCACAAGTGGTTGTGGCAAGGTAAAGCAAATGCCATCCACTTCTCTGGAAGAAACCACAGTGCCCAGCCATGTTCTAAGCCCTAACATCATCACTGGGCTTCTGGAAGCATGAGTGAAAACAGAGGAGCACAACACGGAGACCCATTTGAGAAAAACCGGCTTCCAACGGAAAAATCTTTCATAACGTGCAAACATGCTCACAACTGCCTGTGGCAAGGTGAAGTAAATGCCGTACACTGATTTGTAAGAGACCACAGTGCCCAGGCACAGTCTGAACCTTTCCCTCATCCCGGCGGTTTTGCTAGCAGGAGTTCAACCCCAACGAACACAGCCCGGAGACCCCTGGGGCAAAAACGGCTTCCGACGAACAATAGGTGCTTGCTGTGGAAAACCTATCCCAAGTGGGGTAGCCAGGTCAACAAAATGCCTCACACCCAGGTGTAAGAAACAACATTGCCCAGGCATGGTCTAAGCCCCTCACCTCGTCCCTGTGCTTTGGGGAGCCGGAGGGACACCCGAGGCCCACGGCCCTGAGACCCCTTTGCAAAAAGCAGGCTTCCCACGGAAACAGTTTTCCTGAGGTGCAGACCCTCTCACAAGTGGTTGTGGCAAGGTAAAGCCAATGCCCTCCACTTCTCTGGAAGAAACCACAGTGCCCAGCCATGTTCTAAGCCCTCCCATCCTCCCTGGGCTTCTGGCAGCAGGAGTGAAAAGAGAGGAGCAGAGCACTGGGACCCGTTTGACAAAAACCGGCTTCCCACGGGAAAGTCTTTCTCCACGTGCAGACATGCTCCCAGGTGCCTGTGGCAAGGGGAAGGAAATGCCATACACTGACCTGGAAGAGACCACAGGGCCCAGGCACAGTCTGAACCCTTCCCTCATCCCGGCGGTTTTGCTAGCAGGAGTTCAACCCCAACGAACACAGCCCGGAGACCCCTGGGGCAAAGACGGCTTCCGACGAACAATAGGTGCTTGCAGTGGAAAACCTATCCCAAGTGGGGGTAGCCAGGTCAACAAAATGCCTCACACCCAGGTGTAAGAAACAACATTGCCCAGGCATGGTCTAAGCCCCTCACCTCGTCCCTGTGCTTTGGGGAGCCGGAGGGACAGCCGAGGCCCACGGCCCTGAGAACCCTTTGCAAAAAGCCGGCTTCCCACGGAAACACTTTTCCTGAGGTGCAGACCCTCTCACAAGTGGTTGTGGCAAGGTAAAGCAAATGCCCTCCACTTCTCTGGAAGAAACCCCAGGGCCCAGCCATGTTCTAAGCCCTCCCATCCTCCCTGGGCTTCTGGCAGCAGCAGTGAAAAGAGAGGAGCAGAGCACTGGGACCCGTTTGACAAAAACCGGCTTCCCACGGGAAAGTCTTTCTCCACGTGCAGACATGCTCCCAGGTGCCTGTGGCAAGGGGAAGGAAATGCCATACACTGACCTGGAAGAGACCACAGGGCCCAGGCACAGTCTGAACCCTTCCCTCAACCCGGCGGTTTTGCTAGCAGGAGTTCAACCCCAAGGAACACAGCCCGGAGACCCCTGGGGCAATAACGGCTTCCGACGAACAATAGGTGCTTGCTGTGGAACATCTATCCCAAGTGGGGGTAGCCAGCTCAACAAAATGCCACACACCCAGGTGTAAGAAACAACATTGTCCAGCCATGGTCTAAGCCCCTCACCTCGTCCCTGTGCTTTGGGGAGCCGGAGGGACACCCGAGGCCCACGGCCCTGAGACCCCTTTGCAAAAAGCCGGCTTCCCACGGAAACAGTTTTCCTGAGGTGCAGACCCTCTCACAAGTGGTTGTGGCAAGGTAAAGCCAATGCCCTCCACTTCTCTGGAAGAAACCCCAGTGCCCAGCCATGTTCTAAGCCCTCCCATCCTCCCTGGGCTTCTGGCAGGAGGAGTGAAAAGAGAGGAGCAGAGCACTGGGTCCCGTTTAACAAAAACCGGCTTCCCACGGGAAAGTCTTTCTCCACGTGCAGACATGCTCCCAGGTGCCTGTGGCAAGGGGAAGGAAATGCCATACACTGACCTGGAAGAGACCACAGGGCCCAGGCACAGTCTGAACCCTTCCCTCAACCCGGCGGTTTTGCTAGCAGGAGTTCAAGCCCAAGGAACACAGCCCGGAGACCCCTGGGGCAAAAACGGCTTCCGACGAACAATAGGTGCTTGCTGTGGAACACCTATCCCAAGTGGGGGTAGCAGGCTCAACAAAATGCCACACACCCAGGTGTAAGAAACAACATTGCCCAGGCATGGTCTAAGCCCCTCACCTCGTCCCTGTGCTTTGGGGAGCCGGAGGGACACCCGAGACCCACGGCCCTGAGACACCTTTGCAAAAAGCAGGCTTCCCACGGAAAGAGTTTTCCTGAGGTGCAGACCCTCTCACAAGTGGTTGCGGCAAGGTAAAGCCAATGCCCTCCACTTCTCTGGAAGAAACCACAGTGCCCAGCCATGTTCTAAGCCCTCCCATCCTCCCTGGGCTTCTGGCAGCAGGAGTGAAAAGAGAGGAGCAGAGCACTGGGACCCGTTTGACAAAAACCGGCTTCCCACGGGAAAGTCTTTCTCCACGTGCAGACATGCTCCCAGGTGCCTGTGGCAAGGGGAAGGAAATGCCATACACTGACCTGGAAGAGACCACAGGGCCCAGGCACAGTCTGAACCCTTCCCTCAACCCGGCGGTTTTGCTAGCAGGAGTTCAACCCCAAGGAATAGAGCCCGGAGACCCCTGAGGCAAAAACGGCTTCCGACGAAAAATAGGCGCTTGCTGTGGAAAACCTTTCCCAAGTGGGGGTAGCCAGCTCAACAAAATGCCACACACCCAGGTGTAAGAAACAACATTGCCCAGGCATGGTCTAAGCCCCTCACCTCGTCCCTGTGCTTTGGGGAGCCGGAGGGACACCCGAGGCTCACGGCCCTGAGACCCCTTTGCAAAAAGCCGGCTTCCCACGGAAACAGTTTTCCTGAGGTGCAGACCCTCTCACAAGTGGTTGTGGCAAGGTAAAGCCAATGCCCTCCACTTCTCTGGAAGAAACCCCAGTGCCCAGCCATGTTCTAAGCCCTCCCATCCTCCCTGGGCTTCTGGCAGCAGGAGTGAAAAGAGAGGTGCAGAGCACTGGGACCCGTTTGACAAAAACCGGCTTCCCACGGGAAAGTCTTTCTCCACGTGCAGACATGCTCCCAGGTGCCTGTGGCAAGGGGAAGGAAATGCCATACACTGACCTGGAAGAGACCACAGGGCCCAGGCACAGTCTGAACCCTTCCCTCAACCCGGCGGTTTTGCTAGCAGGAGTTCAACCCCAACGAATACAGCCCGGAGACCCCTGAGGCAAAAACGGCTTCCGACGAAAAATAGGCGCTTGCTGTGGAAAACCTTTCCCAAGTGGGGGTAGCCAGGTCAGCAAAATGCCACACACCCAGGTGTAAGAAACAACATTGCCCAGCCATGGTCTAAGCCCCTCACCTCGTCCCTGTGCTTTGGGGAGACGGAGGGACACCCGAGGCCCACGGCCCTGAGTCCCCTTTGCAAAAAGCCGGCTTCCCACGGAAACAGTTTTCCTGAGGTGCAGACCCTCTCACAAGTGGTTGTGGCAAGGTAAAGCAAATGCCCTCCACTTCTCTGGAAGAAACCCCAGTGCCCAGCCATGTTCTAAGCCCTCCCATCCTCCCTGGGCTTCTGGCAGCAGGAGTGAAAAGAGAGTTGCAGAGCACTGGGACCCGTTTGACAAAAACCGGCTTCCCACGGGAAAGTCTTTCTCCACGTGCAGACATGCTCCCAGGTGCCTGTGGCAAAGGGAAGGAAATGCCATACACTGACCTGGAAGAGTCCACAGGGCCCAGGCACAGTCTGAACCCTTCCCTCAACCCGGCGGTTTTGCTAGCAGGAGTTCAACCCCAACGAATACAGCCCGGAGACCCCTGAGGCAAAAACGGCTTCCGACGAAAAATAGGCGCTTGCTGTGGAAAACCTTTCCCAAGTGGCGGTAGCCAGGTCAGCAAAATGCCACACACCCAGGTGTAAGAAACAACATTGCCCAGGCATGGTCTAATCCCCTCACCTCGTCCCTGTGCTTTGGGGAGCCGGAGGGACACCCGAGGCCCACGGACCTGAGACCCCTTTGCAAAAAGCCGGCTTCCCACGGAAACAGTTTTCCTGAGGTGCAGACCCTCTCACAAGTGGTTGTGGCAAGGTAAAGCCAATGCCCTCCACTTCTCTGGAAGAAACCCCAGTGCCCAGCCATGTTCTAAGCCCTCCCATCCTCCCTGGGCTTCTGGCAGCAGGAGTGAAAAGAGAGGAGCAGAGCACTGGGACCCGTTTGACAAAAACCGGCTTCCCACGGGAAAGTCTTTCTCCACGTGCAGACATGCTCCCAGTGCCTGTGGCAAGGGGAAGGAAATGCCATACACTGAATTGGAAGAGACCACAGGGCCCAGGCACAGTCTGAACGCTTCCCTCAACCCGGCGGTTTTGCTAGCAGGAGTTCAACCCCAACGAACACAGCCCGGAGACCCCTGGGGCAAAAACGGCTTCCGACGAACAATAGGTGCTTGCTGTGGAAAACCTATCCCAAGTGGGGGTAGCCAGGTCAACAAAATGCCACACACCCACGTGTAAGAAACAACATTGCCCAGCCATGGTCTAAGCCCCACACCTCGTCCCTGTGTTTTGGGGAGCCGAAGGGACAGCCGAGGCCCACGGCCCTGAGTCCCCTTTGCAAAAAGCCGGCTTCCCACGGAAAGAGTTTTCCTGAGGTGCAGACCCTCTCACAAGTGGTTGCGGCAAGGTAAAGCCAATGCCCTCCACTTCTCTGGAAGAAACCACAGTGCCCAGCCATGTTCTAAGCCCTCCCGTCCTCCCTGGGATTCTGGCAGCAGGAGTGAAAAGAGAGGAGCAGAGCACTGGGACCCGTTTGACAAAAACCGGCTTCCCACGGGAAAGTCTTTCTCCACGTGCAGACATGCTCCCAGGTGCCTGTGGCAAGGGGAAGGAAATGCCATACACTGACCTGGAAGAGACCACAGGGCCCAGGCACAATCTGAAACCTTGACTCAACCCGGCGGTTTTGCTAGCAGAAGTTCAACCCCAACGAACACAGCCCGGAGAACCCTGGGGCAAAAACGGCTTCCGACGAACAATAGGTGCTTGCTGTGGAACACCTATCCCAAGTGGGGGTAGCCAGCTCAACAAAATGCCACACACCCAGGTGTAAGAAACAACATTGCCCAGGCATGGTCTAAGCCCCTCACCTCGTCCCTGTGCTTTGGGGAGCCGGAGGGACACCCGAGGCCCACGGCCCTGAGACCCCTTTGCAAAAAGCAGGCTTCCCACGGAAACAGTTTTCCTGAGGTGCAGACCCTCTCACAAGTGGTTGTGGCAAGGTAAAGCCAATGCCCTCCACTTCTCTGGAAGAAACCCCAGTGCCCAGCCATGTTCTAAGCCCTCCCATCCTCCCTGGTCTTCTGGCAGCAGGAGTGAAAAGAGAGGAGCAGAGCACTGGGACCCGTTTGACAAAAACCGGCTTCCCACGGGAAAGTCTTTCTCCACGTGCAGACATGCTCCCACGTGCCTGTGGCAAGGGGACGGAAATGCCATACACTGACCTGGAAGAGACCACAGGGCCCAGGCACAGTCTGAACCCTTCCCTCAACCCGGCGGTTTTGCAAGCAGGAGTTCAACCCCAACGAACACAGCCCGGAGACCCCTGGGGCAAAAACGGCTTCCGACGAACAATAGGTGCTTGCTGAGGAACACCTATCCCAAGTGAGGGTAGCCAGCTCAACAAAATGACACACACCCAGGTGTAAGAAACAACATTGCCCAGGCATGGTCTAAGCCCCTCACTTCGTCCCTGTGCTTTGGGGAGCCGGAGGGACACCCGAGGCCCACGGCCCTGAGACCCCTTTGCAAAAAGCCGGCTTCCCACGGAAACAGTTTTCCTGAGGTGCAGACCCTCTCACAAGTGGTTGTGGCAAGGTAAAGCCAATGCCCTCCACTTCTCTGGAAGAAACCACAGTGCCCAGCCATGTTCTAAGCCCTCCCATCCTCCCTGGGCTTCTGGCAGCAGGAGTGAAAAGAGAGGAGCAGAGCACTGGGACCCGTTTGACAAAAACCGGCTTCCCACGGGAAAGTCTTTCTCCACGTGCAGACATGCACCCAGGTGCCTGTGGCAAGGGGAAGGAAATGCCATACACTGACCTGGAAGAGACCACAGGGCCCAGGCACAGTCTGAACCCTTCCCTCAACCCGGCGGTTTTGCTAGCAGGAGTTCAAGCCCAACGAACACAGCCCGGAGACCCCTGGGGCAAAAACGGCTTCTGACGAACAATAGGTGCTTGCTGTGGAACACCTATCCCAAGTGGGGGTAGCCAGCTCAACAAAATGCCACACACCCAGGTGTAAGAAACAACATTGCCCAGGCATGGTCTAAGCCCCTCACCTCGTCCCTGTGCTTTGGGGAGCCGGAGGGACAGCCGAGGCCCACGGCCCTGAGACCCCTTTTCAAAAAGCCGGCTTCCCACGGAAACAGTTTTCCTGAGGTGCAGACCCTATCCCAAGTGGTTGTGGCAAGGTAAAGCCAATGCCCTCCACTTCTCTGGAAGAAACCACAGTGCCCAGCCATGTTCTAAGCCCTCCCATCCTCCCTGGGCTTCTGGCAGCAGGAGTGAAAAGAGAGGAGCAGAGCACTGGGACCCGTTTGACAAAAACCGGCTTCACACGGGAAAGTCTTTCTCCACGTGCAGACATGCACCCAGGTGCCTGTGGCAAGGGGAAGGAAATGCCATACACTGACCTGCAAGAGACCACAGGGCCCAGGCACAGTCTGAACCCTTCCCTCAACCCGGCGGTTTTGCTAGCAGGAGTTCAAGCCCAACGAACACAGCCCGGAGACCCCTGGGGCAAAAACGGCTTCCGACGAACAATAGGTGCTTGCTGTGGAACACCTATCCCAAGTGGGGGTAGCCAGCTCAACAAAATGCCACACACCCAGGTGTAAGAAACAACATTCCCCAGGCATGGTCTAAGCCCCTCACCTCGTCCCTGTGCTTTGGGGAGCCGGAGGGACACCCGAGGCCCACGGCCCTGAGACCCCTTTGCAAAAAGACGGCTTCCCACGGAAGGAGTTTTCCTGAGGTGCAGACCCTCTCACAAGTGGTTGTGGCAAGGTAAAGCAAATGCCCTCCACTTCTCTGGAAGAAACCACAGTGCCCAGCCATGTTCTAAGCCCTCCCATCCTTCCTGGGCTTCTGGCAGCAGGAGTGAAAAGAGAGGAGCAGAGCCCTGGGACCCGTTTGACAAAAACCGGCTTCCCAAGGGAAAGTCTTTCTCCACGTGCAGACATGCTCCCAGGTGCCTGTGGCAAGGGGAAGGAAATGCCATACACTGACCTGGAAGAGACCACAGGGCCCAGGCACAGTCTGAACCCTTCCCTCAACCCGGCGGTTTTGCTAGCAGGAGTTCAAGCCCAACGAACACAGCCCGGAGACCCCTGGGGCAAAAACGGCTTCCGACGAACAATAGGCGCTTGCTGTGGAACACCTATCCCAAGTGGGGGTAGCCAGCTCAACAAAATGCCACACACCCAGGTGTAAGAAACAACATTGCCCTGGCATGGTCTAAGCCCCTCACCTCGTCCCTGTGCTTTGGGGAGCCGGAGGGACACCCGAGGCCCACGGCCCTGAGACCCCTTTGCAAAAAGCCGGCTTCCCACGGAAACAGTTTTCCTGAGGTGCAGACCCTATCCCAAGTGGTTGTGGCAAGGTAAAGCCAATGCCCTCCACTTCTCTGGAAGAAACCACAGTGCCCAGCCATGTTCTAAGCCCTCCCATCCTCCCTGGGCTTCTGGCAGCAGGAGTGAAAAGAGAGGAGCAGAGCACTGGGACCCGTTTGACAAAAACCGGCTTCCCACGGGAAAGTCTTTCTCCACGTGCAGACATGCTCCCAGGTGCCTGTGCAAGGGGAAGGAAATGCCATACACTGACCTGGAAGAGACCACAGGGACCAGGCACAGTCTGAACCCTTCCCTCCACCCGGCGGTTTTGCAAGCAGGAGTTCAAGCCCAACGAACACAGCCCGGAGACCCCTGGGGCAAAAACGGCTTCCGAGGAACAATAGGTGCTTGCTGTGGAACACCTATCCCAAGTGGGGGTAGCCAGCTCAACAAAATGCCACACACCCAGGTGTAAGAAACAACATTGCCCAGCCATGGTCTAAGCCCCTCACCTCGTCCCTGTGCTTTGGGGAGCCGGAGGGACACCCGAGGCCCACGGCCCTGAGACCCCTTTGCAAAAAGCCGGCTTCCCACGGAAACAGTTTTCCTGAGGTGCAGACCCTATCAGAAGTGCTTGTGTCAAGGTAAAGCCAATGCCCTCCACTTCTCTGGAAGAAACCACAGTGCCCAGCCATGTTCTAAGCCCTCCCATCCTCCCTGGGCTTCTGGCAGCAGGAGTGAAAAGACAGGAGCAGAGCACTGGGACCCGTTTGACAAAAACCGGCTTCCCACGGGAAAGTCTTTCTCCACGTGCAGACATGCACCCAGGTGCCTGTGGCAAGGGGAAGGAAATGCCATACACTGACCTGGAAGAGACCACAGGGCCCAGGCACAGTCTGAACACTTCCCTCAACCCGGCGGTTTTGCTAGCAGGAGTTCAAGCCCAACGAACACAGCCCGGAGACCCCTGGGGCAAAAACGGCTTCCGACGAACAATAGGTGCTTGCTGTGGAACACCTATCCCAAGTGGGGGTAGCCAGCTCAACAAAATGCCACACACCCAGGTGTAAGAAACAACATTGCCCAGGCATGGTCTAAGCCCCTCACCTCGTCCCTGTGCTTTGGGGAGCCGGAGGGACACCCGGGGCCCACGGCCCTGAGACCCCTTTGCAAAAAGCCGGCTTCCCACGGAAGGAGTTTTCCTGAGGTGCAGACCCTCTCACAAGTGGTTGTGGCAAGGTAAAGCAAATGCCCTCCACTTCTCTGGAAGAAACCACAGTGCCCAGCCATGTTCTAAGCCCTCCCATCCTTCCTGGGCTTCTGGCAGCAGGAGTGAAAAGAGAGGAGCAGAGCACTGGGACCCGTTTGAGAAAAACCGGCTTCCCACGGGAAAGTCTTTCTCCACGTGCAGACATGCTCCCAGGTGCCTGTGGCAAGGGGAAGGAAATGCCATACACTGACCTGGAAGAGACCACAGGGCCCAGGCACAGTCTGAAACCTTCCCTCAACCCGGTGGTTTTGCTAGCAGGAGTTCAAGCCCAAGGAACACAGCCCGGAGACCCCTGGGGCAAAAACGGCTTCCGACGAACAATAGGTGCTTGCTGTGGAATACCTATCCCAAGTGGGGGTAGCCAGCTCAACAAAATGCCACACACCCAGGTGTAAGAAACAACATTGCCCAGGCATGGTCTAAGCCCCTCACCTCGTCCCTGTGCTTTGGGGAGCCGGAGGGACACCCGAGGCTCACGGCCCTGAGACCCCTTTGCAAAATGCCGGCTTCCCACGGAAACAGTTTTCCTGAGGTGCAGACCCTCTCACAAGTGGTTGTGGCAAGGTAAAGCAAATGCCCTCCACTTCTCTGGAAGAAACCACAGTGCCCAGCCATGTTCTAAGCCCTCCCATCCTCCCTGGGCTTCTGGCAGCAGGAGTGAAAAGAGAGGAGCAGAGCACTGGGACCCGTTTGACAAAAACCGGCTTCCCAGGGGAAAGTCTTTCTCCACGTGCAGACATGCACCCAGGTGCCTGTGGCAAGGGGAAGGAAATGCCATACACTGACCTGGAAGAGACCACAGGGCCCAGGCACAGTCTGAACCCTTCCCTCAACCCGGCGGTTTTGCTAGCAGGAGTTCAAGCCCAACGAACACAGCCCGGAGACCCCTGGGGCAAAAACGGCTTCCGACGAACAATAGGTGCTTGCTGTGGAACACCTATCCCAAGTGGGGGTAGCCAGCTCAACAAAATGCCACACACCCAGGTGTAAGAAACAACATTGCCCAGGCATGGTCTAAGCCCCTCACCTCGTCCCTGTGCTTTGGGGAGCCGGAGGGACAGCCGAGGCCCACGGCCCTGAGACCCCTTTGCAAAAAGACGGCTTCCCACGGAAACAGTTTTCCTGAGGTGCAGACCCTATCCCAAGTGGTTGTGGCAAGGTAAAGCCAATGCCCTCCACTTCTCTGGAAGAAACGACAGTGCCCAGCCATGTTCTAAGCCCTCCCATCCTCCCTGGGCTTCTGGCAGCAGGAGTGAAAAGAGAGGAGCAGAGCACTGGGACCCGTTTGAGAAAAACCGGCTTCCCACGGGAAAGTCTTTCTCCACGTGCAGACATGCACCCAGGTGCCTGTGGCAAGGGGAAGGAAATGCCATACACTGACCTGCAAGAGACCACAGGGCCCAGGCACAGTCTGAACACTTCCCTCAACCCGGCGGTTTTGCTAGCAGGAGTTCAAGCCCAACGAACACAGCCCGGAGACCCCTGGGGCAAAAACGGCTTCCGACGAACAATAGGTGCTTGCTGTGGAACACCTATCCCAAGTGGGGGTAGCCAGCTCAACAAAATGCCACACACCCAGGTGTAAGAAACAACATTGTCCAGGCATGGTCTAAGCCCCTCACCTCGTCCCTGTGCTTTGGGGAGCCGGAGGGACACCCGAGGCCCACGGCCCTGAGACCCCTTTGCAAAAAGCAGGCTTCCCACGGAAACAGTTTTCCTGAGGTGCAGACCCTCTCACAAGTGGTTGTGGCAAGGTAAAGCCAATGCCCTCCACTTCTCTGGAAGAAACCACAGTGCCCAGCCATGTTCTAAGCCCTCCCATCCTCCCTGGGCTTCTGGCAGCAGGAGTGAAAAGAGAGGAGCAGAGCACTGGGACCCGTTTGACAAAAACCGGCTTCCCACGGGAAAGTCTTTCTCCACGTGCAGACATGCTCCCAGGTGCCTGTGGCAAGGGGAAGGAAATGCCATACACTGACCTGGAAGAGACCACAGGGCCCAGGCACAGTCTGAAACCTTCCCTCAACCCGGTGGTTTTGCTAGCAGGAGTTCAAGCCCAACGAACACAGCCCGGAGACCCCTGGGGCAAAAACGGCTTCCGACGAACAATAGGTGCTTGCTGTGGAATACCTATCCCAAGTGGGGGTAGCCAGCTCAACAAAATGCCACACACCCAGGTGTAAGAAACAACATTGCCCAGGCATGGTCTAAGCCCCTCACCTCGTCCCTGTGCTTTGGGGAGCCGGAGGGACACCCGAGGCTCACGGCCCTGAGACCCCTTTGCAAAAAGCCGGCTTCCCACGGAAACAGTTTTCCTGAGGTGCAGACCCTCTCACAAGTGGTTGTGGCAAGGTAAAGCAAATGCCCTCCACTTCTCTGGAAGAAACCACAGTGCCCAGCCATGTTCTAAGCCCTCCCATCCTCCCTGGGCTTCTGGCAGCAGGAGTGAAAAGAGAGGAGCAGAGCACTGGGACCCGTTTGACAAAAACCGGCTTCCCAGGGGAAAGTCTTTCTCCACGTGCAGACATGCACCCAGGTGCCTGTGGCAAGGGGAAGGAAATGCCATACACTGACCTGCAAGAGACCACAGGGCCCAGGCACAGTCTGAACCCTTCCCTCAACCCGGCGGTTTTGCTAGCAGGAGTTCAAGCCCAACGAACACAGCCCGGAGACCCCTGGGGCAAAAACGGCTTCCGACGAACAATAGGTGCTTGCTGTGGAACACCTATCCCAAGTGGGGGTAGCCAGCTCAACAAAATGCCACACACCCAGGTGTAAGAAACAACATTCCCCAGGCATGGTCTAAGCCCCTCACCTCGTCCCTGTGCTTTGGGGAGCCGGAGGGACACCCGAGGCCCACGGCCCTGAGACCCCTTTGCAAAAAGACGGCTTCCCACGGAAGGAGTTTTCCTGAGGTGCAGACCCTCTCACAAGTGGTTGTGGCAAGGTAAAGCAAATGCCCTCCACTTCTCTGGAAGAAACCACAGTGCCCAGCCATGTTCTAAGCCCTCCCATCCTTCCTGGGCTTCTGGCAGCAGGAGTGAAAAGAGAGGAGCAGAGCCCTGGGACCCGTTTGACAAAAACCGGCTTCCCAAGGGAAAGTCTTTCTCCACGTGCAGACATGCTCCCAGGTGCCTGTGGCAAGGGGAAGGAAATGCCATACACTGACCTGGAAGAGACCACAGGGCCCAGGCACAGTCTGAACCCTTCCCTCAACCCGGCGGTTTTGCTAGCAGGAGTTCAAGCCCAACGAACACAGCCCGGAGACCCCTGGGGCAAAAACGGCTTCCGACGAACAATAGGCGCTTGCTGTGGAACACCTATCCCAAGTGGGGGTAGCCAGCTCAACAAAATGCCACACACCCAGGTGTAAGAAACAACATTGCCCTGGCATGGTCTAAGCCCCTCACCTCGTCCCTGTGCTTTGGGGAGCCGGAGGGACACCCGAGGCCCACGGCCCTGAGACCCCTTTGCAAAAAGCCGGCTTCCCACGGAAACAGTTTTCCTGAGGTGCAGACCCTATCCCAAGTGGTTGTGGCAAGGTAAAGCCAATGCCCTCCACTTCTCTGGAAGAAACCACAGTGCCCAGCCATGTTCTAAGCCCTCCCATCCTCCCTGGGCTTCTGGCAGCAGGAGTGAAAAGAGAGGAGCAGAGCACTGGGACCCGTTTGACAAAAACCGGCTTCCCAAGGGAAAGTCTTTCTCCACGTGCAGACATGCTCCCAGGTGCCTGTGCAAGGGGAAGGAAATGCCATACACTGACCTGGAAGAGACCACAGGGACCAGGCACAGTCTGAACCCTTCCCTCCACCCGGCGGTTTTGCAAGCAGGAGTTCAAGCCCAACGAACACAGCCCGGAGACCCCTGGGGCAAAAACGGCTTCCGAGGAACAATAGGTGCTTGCTGTGGAACACCTATCCCAAGTGGGGGTAGCCAGCTCAACAAAATGCCACACACCCAGGTGTAAGAAACAACATTGCCCAGCCATGGTCTAAGCCCCTCACCTCGTCCCTGTGCTTTGGGGAGCCGGAGGGACACCCGAGGCCCACGGCCCTGAGACCCCTTTGCAAAAAGCCGGCTTCCCACGGAAACAGTTTTCCTGAGGTGCAGACCCTATCAGAAGTGCTTGTGTCAAGGTAAAGCCAATGCCCTCCACTTCTCTGGAAGAAACCACAGTGCCCAGCCATGTTCTAAGCCCTCCCATCCTCCCTGGGCTTCTGGCAGCAGGAGTGAAAAGACAGGAGCAGAGCACTGGGACCCGTTTGACAAAAACCGGCTTCCCACGGGAAAGTCTTTCTCCACGTGCAGACATGCACCCAGGTGCCTGTGGCAAGGGGAAGGAAATGCCATACACTGACCTGGAAGAGACCACAGGGCCCAGGCACAGTCTGAACACTTCCCTCAACCCGGCGGTTTTGCTAGCAGGAGTTCAAGCCCAACGAACACAGCCCGGAGACCCCTGGGGCAAAAACGGCTTCCGACGAACAATAGGTGCTTGCTGTGGAACACCTATCCCAAGTGGGGGTAGCCAGCTCAACAAAATGCCACACACCCAGGTGTAAGAAACAACATTGCCCAGGCATGGTCTAAGCCCCTCACCTCGTCCCTGTGCTTTGGGGAGCCGGAGGGACACCCGGGGCCCACGGCCCTGAGACCCCTTTGCAAAAAGCCGGCTTCCCACGGAAGGAGTTTTCCTGAGGTGCAGACCCTCTCACAAGTGGTTGTGGCAAGGTAAAGCAAATGCCCTCCACTTCTCTGGAAGAAACCACAGTGCCCAGCCATGTTCTAAGCCCTCCCATCCTTCCTGGGCTTCTGGCAGCAGGAGTGAAAAGAGAGGAGCAGAGCACTGGGACCCGTTTGACAAAAACCGGCTTCCCACGGGAAAGTCTTTCTCCACGTGCAGACATGCTCCCAGGTGCCTGTGGCAAGGGGAAGGAAATGCCATACACTGACCTGGAAGAGACCACAGGGCCCAGGCACAGTCTGAAACCTTCCCTCAACCCGGTGGTTTTGCTAGCAGGAGTTCAAGCCCAAGGAACACAGCCCGGAGACCCCTGGGGCAAAAACGGCTTCCGACGAACAATAGGTGCTTGCTGTGGAATACCTATCCCAAGTGGGGGTAGCCAGCTCAACAAAATGCCACACACCCAGGTGTAAGAAACAACATTGCCCAGGCATGGTCTAAGCCCCTCACCTCGTCCCTGTGCTTTGGGGAGCCGGAGGGACACCCGAGGCTCACGGCCCTGAGACCCCTTTGCAAAATGCCGGCTTCCCACGGAAACAGTTTTCCTGAGGTGCAGACCCTCTCACAAGTGGTTGTGGCAAGGTAAAGCAAATGCCCTCCACTTCTCTGGAAGAAACCACAGTGCCCAGCCATGTTCTAAGCCCTCCCATCCTCCCTGGGCTTCTGGCAGCAGGAGTGAAAAGAGAGGAGCAGAGCACTGGGACCCGTTTGACAAAAACCGGCTTCCCAGGGGAAAGTCTTTCTCCACGTGCAGACATGCACCCAGGTGCCTGTGGCAAGGGGAAGGAAATGCCATACACTGACCTGGAAGAGACCACAGGGCCCAGGCACAGTCTGAACCCTTCCCTCAACCCGGCGGTTTTGCTAGCAGGAGTTCAAGCCCAACGAACACAGCCCGGAGACCCCTGGGGCAAAAACGGCTTCCGACGAACAATAGGTGCTTGCTGTGGAACACCTATCCCAAGTGGGGGTAGCCAGCTCAACAAAATGCCACACACCCAGGTGTAAGAAACAACATTGCCCAGGCATGGTCTAAGCCCCTCACCTCGTCCCTGTGCTTTGGGGAGCCGGAGGGACAGCCGAGGCCCACGGCCCTGAGACCCCTTTGCAAAAAGACGGCTTCCCACGGAAACAGTTTTCCTGAGGTGCAGACCCTATCCCAAGTGGTTGTGGCAAGGTAAAGCCAATGCCCTCCACTTCTCTGGAAGAAACGACAGTGCCCAGCCATGTTCTAAGCCCTCCCATCCTCCCTGGGCTTCTGGCAGCAGGAGTGAAAAGAGAGGAGCAGAGCACTGGGACCCGTTTGAGAAAAACCGGCTTCCCACGGGAAAGTCTTTCTCCACGTGCAGACATGCACCCAGGTGCCTGTGGCAAGGGGAAGGAAATGCCATACACTGACCTGCAAGAGACCACAGGGCCCAGGCACAGTCTGAACACTTCCCTCAACCCGGCGGTTTTGCTAGCAGGAGTTCAAGCCCAACGAACACAGCCCGGAGACCCCTGGGGCAAAAACGGCTTCCGACGAACAATAGGTGCTTGCTGTGGAACACCTATCCCAAGTGGGGGTAGCCAGCTCAACAAAATGCCACACACCCAGGTGTAAGAAACAACATTGTCCAGGCATGGTCTAAGCCCCTCACCTCGTCCCTGTGCTTTGGGGAGCCGGAGGGACACCCGAGGCCCACGGCCCTGAGACCCCTTTGCAAAAAGCAGGCTTCCCACGGAAACAGTTTTCCTGAGGTGCAGACCCTCTCACAAGTGGTTGTGGCAAGGTAAAGCCAATGCCCTCCACTTCTCTGGAAGAAACCCCAGTGCCCAGCCATGTTCTAAGCCCTCCCATCCTCCCTGGGCTTCTGGCAGCAGGAGTGAAAAGAGAGGAGCAGAGCACTGGGACCCGTTTGACAAAAACCGGCTTCCCACGGGAAAGTCTTTCTCCACGTGCAGACATGCTCCCAGGTGCCTGTGGCAAGGGGAAGGAAATGCCATACACTGACCTGGAAGAGACCACAGGGCCCAGGCACAGTCTGAAACCTTCCCTCAACCCGGTGGTTTTGCTAGCAGGAGTTCAAGCCCAACGAACACAGCCCGGAGACCCCTGGGGCAAAAACGGCTTCCGACGAACAATAGGTGCTTGCTGTGGAATACCTATCCCAAGTGGGGGTAGCCAGCTCAACAAAATGCCACACACCCAGGTGTAAGAAACAACATTGCCCAGGCATGGTCTAAGCCCCTCACCTCGTCCCTGTGCTTTGGGGAGCCGGAGGGACACCCGAGGCTCACGGCCCTGAGACCCCTTTGCAAAAAGCCGGCTTCCCACGGAAACAGTTTTCCTGAGGTGCAGACCCTCTCACAAGTGGTTGTGGCAAGGTAAAGCAAATGCCCTCCACTTCTCTGGAAGAAACCACAGTGCCCAGCCATGTTCTAAGCCCTCCCATCCTCCCTGGGCTTCTGGCAGCAGGAGTGAAAAGAGAGGAGCAGAGCACTGGGACCCGTTTGACAAAAACCGGCTTCCCAGGGGAAAGTCTTTCTCCACGTGCAGACATGCACCCAGGTGCCTGTGGCAAGGGGAAGGAAATGCCATACACTGACCTGGAAGAGACCACAGGGCCCAGGCACAGTCTGAACCCTTCCCTCAACCCGGCGGTTTTGCTAGCAGGAGTTCAAGCCCAACGAACACAGCCCGGAGACCCCTGGGGCAAAAACGGCTTCCGACGAACAATAGGTGCTTGCTGAGGAACACCTATCCCAAGTGAGGGTAGCCAGCTCAACAAAATGACACACACCCAGGTGTAAGAAACAACATTGCCCAGGCATGGTCTAAGCCCCTCACTTCGTCCCTGTGCTTTGGGGAGCCGGAGGGACACCCGAGGCCCACGGCCCTGAGACCCCTTTGCAAAAAGCCGGCTTCCCACGGAAACAGTTTTCCTGAGGTGCAGACCCTCTCACAAGTGGTTGTGGCAAGGTAAAGCCAATGCCCTCCACTTCTCTGGAAGAAACCACAGTGCCCAGCCATGTTCTAAGCCCTCCCATCCTCCCTGGGCTTCTGGCAGCAGGAGTGAAAAGAGAGGAGCAGAGCACTGGGACCCGTTTGACAAAAACCGGCTTCCCACGGGAAAGTCTTTCTCCACGTGCAGACATGCACCCAGGTGCCTGTGGCAAGGGGAAGGAAATGCCATACACTGACCTGGAAGAGACCACAGGGCCCAGGCACAGTCTGAACACTTCCCTCAACCCGGCGGTTTTGCTAGCAGGAGTTCAAGCCCAACGAACACAGCCCGGAGACCCCTGGGGCAAAAACGGCTTCCGACGAACAATAGGTGCTTGCTGTGGAACACCTATCCCAAGTGGGGGTAGCCAGCTCAACAAAATGCCACACACCCAGGTGTAAGAAACAACATTGCCCAGGCATGGTCTAAGCCCCTCACCTCGTCCCTGTGCTTTGGGGAGCCGGAGGGACACCCGGGGCCCACGGCCCTGAGACCCCTTTGCAAAAAGCCGGCTTCCCACGGAAGGAGTTTTCCTGAGGTGCAGACCCTCTCACAAGTGGTTGTGGCAAGGTAAAGCAAATGCCCTCCACTTCTCTGGAAGAAACCACAGTGCCCAGCCATGTTCTAAGCCCTCCCATCCTTCCTGGGCTTCTGGCAGCAGGAGTGAAAAGAGAGGAGCAGAGCACTGGGACCCGTTTGACAAAAACCGGCTTCCCACGGGAAAGTCTTTCTCCACGTGCAGACATGCTCCCAGGTGCCTGTGGCAAGGGGAAGGAAATGCCATACACTGACCTGGAAGAGACCACAGGGCCCAGGCACAGTCTGAAACCTTCCCTCAACCCGGTGGTTTTGCTAGCAGGAGTTCAAGCCCAAGGAACACAGCCCGGAGACCCCTGGGGCAAAAACGGCTTCCGACGAACAATAGGTGCTTGCTGTGGAATACCTATCCCAAGTGGGGGTAGCCAGCTCAACAAAATGCCACACACCCAGGTGTAAGAAACAACATTGCCCAGGCATGGTCTAAGCCCCTCACCTCGTCCCTGTGCTTTGGGGAGCCGGAGGGACACCCGAGGCTCACGGCCCTGAGACCCCTTTGCAAAATGCCGGCTTCCCACGGAAACAGTTTTCCTGAGGTGCAGACCCTCTCACAAGTGGTTGTGGCAAGGTAAAGCAAATGCCCTCCACTTCTCTGGAAGAAACCACAGTGCCCAGCCATGTTCTAAGCCCTCCCATCCTCCCTGGGCTTCTGGCAGCAGGAGTGAAAAGAGAGGAGCAGAGCACTGGGACCCGTTTGACAAAAACCGGCTTCCCAGGGGAAAGTCTTTCTCCACGTGCAGACATGCACCCAGGTGCCTGTGGCAAGGGGAAGGAAATGCCATACACTGACCTGGAAGAGACCACAGGGCCCAGGCACAGTGTGAACCCTTCCCTCAACCCGGCGGTTTTGCTAGCAGGAGTTCAAGCCCAACGAACACAGCCCGGAGACCCCTGGGGCAAAAACGGCTTCCGACGAACAATAGGTGCTTGCTGTGGAACACCTATCCCAAGTGGGGGTAGCCAGCTCAACAAAATGCCACACACCCAGGTGTAAGAAACAACATTGCCCAGGCATGGTCTAAGCCCCTCACCTCGTCCCTGTGCTTTGGGGAGCCGGAGGGACAGCCGAGGCCCACGGCCCTGAGACCCCTTTGCAAAAAGACGGCTTCCCACGGAAACAGTTTTCCTGAGGTGCAGACCCTATCCCAAGTGGTTGTGGCAAGGTAAAGCCAATGCCCTCCACTTCTCTGGAAGAAACGACAGTGCCCAGCCATGTTCTAAGCCCTCCCATCCTCCCTGGGCTTCTGGCAGCAGGAGTGAAAAGAGAGGAGCAGAGCACTGGGACCCGTTTGAGAAAAACCGGCTTCCCACGGGAAAGTCTTTCTCCACGTGCAGACATGCACCCAGGTGCCTGTGGCAAGGGGAAGGAAATGCCATACACTGACCTGCAAGAGACCACAGGGCCCAGGCACAGTCTGAACACTTCCCTCAACCCGGCGGTTTTGCTAGCAGGAGTTCAAGCCCAACGAACACAGCCCGGAGACCCCTGGGGCAAAAACGGCTTCCGACGAACAATAGGTGCTTGCTGTGGAACACCTATCCCAAGTGGGGGTAGCCAGCTCAACAAAATGCCACACACCCAGGTGTAAGAAACAACATTGTCCAGGCATGGTCTAAGCCCCTCACCTCGTCCCTGTGCTTTGGGGAGCCGGAGGGACACCCGAGGCCCACGGCCCTGAGACCCCTTTGCAAAAAGCAGGCTTCCCACGGAAACAGTTTTCCTGAGGTGCAGACCCTCTCACAAGTGGTTGTGGCAAGGTAAAGCCAATGCCCTCCACTTCTCTGGAAGAAACCCCAGTGCCCAGCCATGTTCTAAGCCCTCCCATCCTCCCTGGGCTTCTGGCAGCAGGAGTGAAAAGAGAGGAGCAGAGCACTGGGACCCGTTTGACAAAAACCGGCTTCCCACGGGAAAGTCTTTCTCCACGTGCAGACATGCTCCCAGGTGCCTGTGGCAAGGGGAAGGAAATGCCATACACTGACCTGGAAGAGACCACAGGGCCCAGGCACAGTCTGAAACCTTCCCTCAACCCGGTGGTTTTGCTAGCAGGAGTTCAAGCCCAACGAACACAGCCCGGAGACCCCTGGGGCAAAAACGGCTTCCGACGAACAATAGGTGCTTGCTGTGGAATACCTATCCCAAGTGGGGGTAGCCAGCTCAACAAAATGCCACACACCCAGGTGTAAGAAACAACATTGCCCAGGCATGGTCTAAGCCCCTCACCTCGTCCCTGTGCTTTGGGGAGCCGGAGGGACACCCGAGGCTCACGGCCCTGAGACCCCTTTGCAAAAAGCCGGCTTCCCACGGAAACAGTTTTCCTGAGGTGCAGACCCTCTCACAAGTGGTTGTGGCAAGGTAAAGCAAATGCCCTCCACTTCTCTGGAAGAAACCACAGTGCCCAGCCATGTTCTAAGCCCTCCCATCCTCCCTGGGCTTCTGGCAGCAGGAGTGAAAAGAGAGGAGCAGAGCACTGGGACCCGTTTGACAAAAACCGGCTTCCCAGGGGAAAGTCTTTCTCCACGTGCAGACATGCACCCAGGTGCCTGTGGCAAGGGGAAGGAAATGCCATACACTGACCTGGAAGAGACCACAGGGCCCAGGCACAGTCTGAACCCTTCCCTCAACCCGGCGGTTTTGCTAGCAGGAGTTCAAGCCCAACGAACACAGCCCGGAGACCCCTGGGGCAAAAACGGCTTCCGACGAACAATAGGTGCTTGCTGAGGAACACCTATCCCAAGTGAGGGTAGCCAGCTCAACAAAATGACACACACCCAGGTGTAAGAAACAACATTGCCCAGGCATGGTCTAAGCCCCTCACCTCGTCCCTGTGCTTTGGGGAGCCGGAGGGACACCCGAGGCCCACGGCCCTGAGACCCCTTTGCAAAAAGCCGGCTTCCCACGGAAACAGTTTTCCTGAGGTGCAGACCCTATCCCAAGTGGTTGTGGCAAGGTAAAGCCAATGCCCTCCACTTCTCTGGAAGAAACCCCAGTGCCCAGCCATGTTCTAAGCCCTCCCATCCTCCCTGGGCTTCTGGCAGCAGGAGTGAAAAGAGAGGAGCAGAGCACTGGGACCCGTTTGACAAAAACCGGCTTCCCACGGGAAAGTCTTTCTCCACGTGCAGACATGCTCCCAGGTGCCTGTGGCAAGGGGAAGGAAATGCCATACACTGACCTGGAAGAGACCACAGGGCCCAGGCACAGTCTGAAACCTTCCCTCAACCCGGTGGTTTTGCTAGCAGGAGTTCAAGCCCAAGGAACACAGCCCGGAGACCCCTGGGGCAAAAACGGCTTCCGACGAACAATAGGTGCTTGCTGTGGAATACCTATCCCAAGTGGGGGTAGCCAGCTCCACAAAATGCCACACACCCAGGTGTAAGAAACAACATTGCCCAGGCATGGTCTAAGCCCCTCACCTCGTCCCTGTGCTTTGGGGAGCCGGAGGGACACCCGAGGCTCACGGCCCTGAGACCCCTTTGCAAAATGCCGGCTTCCCACGGAAACAGTTTTCCTGAGGTGCAGACCCTCTCACAAGTGGTTGTGGCAAGGTAAAGCAAATGCCCTCCACTTCTCTGGAAGAAACCACAGTGCCCAGCCATGTTCTAAGCCCTCCCATCCTCCCTGGGCTTCTGGCAGCAGGAGTGAAAAGAGAGGAGCAGAGCACTGGGACCCGTTTGACAAAAACCGGCTTCCCAGGGGAAAGTCTTTCTCCACGTGCAGACATGCACCCAGGTGCCTGTGGCAAGGGGAAGGAAATGCCATACACTGACCTGGAAGAGACCACAGGGCCCAGGCACAGTCTGAACCCTTCCCTCAACCCGGCGGTTTTGCTAGCAGGAGTTCAAGCCCAACGAACACAGCCCGGAGACCCCTGGGGCAAAAACGGCTTCCGACGAACAATAGGTGCTTGCTGTGGAACACCTATCCCAAGTGGGGGTAGCCAGCTCAACAAAATGCCACACACCCAGGTGTAAGAAACAACATTGCCCAGGCATGGTCTAAGCCCCTCACCTCGTCCCTGTGCTTTGGGGAGCCGGAGGGACAGCCGAGGCCCACGGCCCTGAGACCCCTTTGCAAAAAGACGGCTTCCCACGGAAACAGTTTTCCTGAGGTGCAGACCCTATCCCAAGTGGTTGTGGCAAGGTAAAGCCAATGCCCTCCACTTCTCTGGAAGAAACGACAGTGCCCAGCCATGTTCTAAGCCCTCCCATCCTCCCTGGGCTTCTGGCAGCAGGAGTGAAAAGAGAGGAGCAGAGCACTGGGACCCGTTTGAGAAAAACCGGCTTCCCACGGGAAAGTCTTTCTCCACGTGCAGACATGCACCCAGGTGCCTGTGGCAAGGGGAAGGAAATGCCATACACTGACCTGCAAGAGACCACAGGGCCCAGGCACAGTCTGAACACTTCCCTCAACCCGGCGGTTTTGCTAGCAGGAGTTCAAGCCCAACGAACACAGCCCGGAGACCCCTGGGGCAAAAACGGCTTCCGACGAACAATAGGTGCTTGCTGTGGAACACCTATCCCAAGTGGGGGTAGCCAGCTCAACAAAATGCCACACACCCAGGTGTAAGAAACAACATTGTCCAGGCATGGTCTAAGCCCCTCACCTCGTCCCTGTGCTTTGGGGAGCCGGAGGGACACCCGAGGCCCACGGCCCTGAGACCCCTTTGCAAAAAGCAGGCTTCCCACGGAAACAGTTTTCCTGAGGTGCAGACCCTCTCACAAGTGGTTGTGGCAAGGTAAAGCCAATGCCCTCCACTTCTCTGGAAGAAACCCCAGTGCCCAGCCATGTTCTAAGCCCTCCCATCCTCCCTGGGCTTCTGGCAGCAGGAGTGAAAAGAGAGGAGCAGAGCACTGGGACCCGTTTGACAAAAACCGGCTTCCCACGGGAAAGTCTTTCTCCACGTGCAGACATGCTCCCAGGTGCCTGTGGCAAGGGGAAGGAAATGCCATACACTGACCTGGAAGAGACCACAGGGCCCAGGCACAGTCTGAAACCTTCCCTCAACCCGGTGGTTTTGCTAGCAGGAGTTCAAGCCCAACGAACACAGCCCGGAGACCCCTGGGGCAAAAACGGCTTCCGACGAACAATAGGTGCTTGCTGTGGAATACCTATCCCAAGTGGGGGTAGCCAGCTCAACAAAATGCCACACACCCAGGTGTAAGAAACAACATTGCCCAGGCATGGTCTAAGCCCCTCACCTCGTCCCTGTGCTTTGGGGAGCCGGAGGGACACCCGAGGCTCACGGCCCTGAGACCCCTTTGCAAAAAGCCGGCTTCCCACGGAAACAGTTTTCCTGAGGTGCAGACCCTCTCACAAGTGGTTGTGGCAAGGTAAAGCAAATGCCCTCCACTTCTCTGGAAGAAACCACAGTGCCCAGCCATGTTCTAAGCCCTCCCATCCTCCCTGGGCTTCTGGCAGCAGGAGTGAAAAGAGAGGAGCAGAGCACTGGGACCCGTTTGACAAAAACCGGCTTCCCAGGGGAAAGTCTTTCTCCACGTGCAGACATGCACCCAGGTGCCTGTGGCAAGGGGAAGGAAATGCCATACACTGACCTGGAAGAGACCACAGGGCCCAGGCACAGTCTGAACCCTTCCCTCAACCCGGCGGTTTTGCTAGCAGGAGTTCAAGCCCAACGAACACAGCCCGGAGACCCCTGGGGCAAAAACGGCTTCCGACGAACAATAGGTGCTTGCTGTGGAACACCTATCCCAAGTGGGGGTAGCCAGCTCAACAAAATGCCACACACCCAGGTGTAAGAAACAACATTGCCTAGGCATGGTCTAAGCCCCTCACCTCGTCCCTGTGCTTTGGGGAGCCGGAGGGACAGCCGAGGCCCACGGCCCTGAGACCCCTTTGCAAAAAGACGGCTTCCCACGGAAACAGTTTTCCTGAGGTGCAGACCCTATCCCAAGTGGTTGTGGCAAGGTAAAGCCAATGCCCTCCACTTCTCTGGAAGAAACGACAGTGCCCAGCCATGTTCTAAGCCCTCCCATCCTCCCTGGGCTTCTGGCAGCAGGAGTGAAAAGAGAGGAGCAGGGCACTGGGACCCGTTTGAGAAAAACCGGCTTCCCACGGGAAAGTCTTTCTCCACGTGCAGACATGCTCCCAGGTGCCTGTGCAAGGGGAAGGAAATGCCATACACTGACCTGGAAGAGACCACAGGGACCAGGCACAGTCTGAACCCTTCCCTCCACCTGGCGGTTTTGCTAGCAGGAGTTCAAGCCCAACGAACACAGCCCGGAGACCCCTGGGGCAAAAACGGCTTCCGACGAACAATAGGTGCTTGCTGTGGAACACCTATCCCAAGTGGGGGTAGCCAGCTCAACAAAATGCCACACACCCAGGTGTAAGAAACAACATTGTCCAGGCATGGTCTAAGCCCCTCACCTCGTCCCTGTGCTTTGGGGAGCCGGAGGGACACCCGAGGCCCACGGCCCTGAGACCCCTTTGCAAAAAGCAGGCTTCCCACGGAAACAGTTTTCCTGAGGTGCAGACCCTCTCACAAGTGGTTGTGGCAAGGTAAAGCCAATGCCCTCCACTTCTCTGGAAGAAACCCCAGTGCCCAGCCATGTTCTAAGCCCTCCCATCCTCCCTGGGCTTCTGGCAGCAGGAGTGAAAAGAGAGGAGCAGAGCACTGGGACCCGTTTGACAAAAACCGGCTTCCCACGGGAAAGTCTTTCTCCACGTGCAGACATGCTCCCAGGTGCCTGTGGCAAGGGGAAGGAAATGCCATACACTGACCTGGAAGAGACCACAGGGCCCAGGCACAGTCTGAAACCTTCCCTCAACCCGGTGGTTTTGCTAGCAGGAGTTCAAGCCCAACGAACACAGCCCGGAGACCCCTGGGGCAAAAACGGCTTCCGACGAACAATAGGTGCTTGCTGTGGAATACCTATCCCAAGTGGGGGTAGCCAGCTCAACAAAATGCCACACACCCAGGTGTAAGAAACAACATTGCCCAGGCATGGTCTAAGCCCCTCACCTCGTCCCTGTGCTTTGGGGAGCCGGAGGGACACCCGAGGCTCACGGCCCTGAGACCCCTTTGCAAAAAGCCGGCTTCCCACGGAAACAGTTTTCCTGAGGTGCAGACCCTCTCACAAGTGGTTGTGGCAAGGTAAAGCAAATGCCCTCCACTTCTCTGGAAGAAACCACAGTGCCCAGCCATGTTCTAAGCCCTCCCATCCTCCCTGGGCTTCTGGCAGCAGGAGTGAAAAGAGAGGAGCAGAGCACTGGGACCCGTTTGACAAAAACCGGCTTCCCACGGGAAAGTCTTTCTCCAGGTGCAGACATGCACCCAGGTGCCTGTGGCAAGGGGAAGGAAATGCCATACACTGACCTGGAAGAGACCACAGGGCCCAGGCACAGTCTGAACCCTTCCCTCAACCCGGCGGTTTTGCTAGCAGGAGTTCAAGCCCAACGAACACAGCCCGGAGACCCCTGGGGCAAAAACGGCTTCCGACGAACAATAGGTGCTTGCTGTGGAACACCTATCCCAAGTGGGGGTAGCCAGCTCAACAAAATGCCACACACCCAGGTGTAAGAAACAACATTGCCCAGGCATGGTCTAAGCCCCTCACCTCGTCCCTGTGCTTTGGGGAGCCGGAGGGACAGCCGAGGCCCACGGCCCTGAGACCCCTTTGCAAAAAGACGGCTTCCCACGGAAACAGTTTTCCTGAGGTGCAGACCCTATCCCAAGTGGTTGTGGCAAGGTAAAGCCAATGCCCTCCACTTCTCTGGAAGAAACCACAGTGCCCAGCCATGTTCTAAGCCCTCCCATCCTCCCTGGGCTTCTGGCAGCAGGAGTGAAAAGAGAGGAGCAGAGCACTGGGACCCGTTTGAGAAAAACCGGCTTCCCACGGGAAAGTCTTTCTCCACGTGCAGACATGCTCCCAGGTGCCTGTGCAAGGGGAAGGAAATGCCATACACTGACCTGGAAGAGACCACAGGGCCCAGGCACAGTCTGAACCCTTCCCTCAACCCGGCGGTTTTGCTAGCAGGAGTTCAAGCCCAACGAACACAGCCCGGAGACCCCTGGGGCAAAAACGGCTTCCGGCGAAAAATAGGTGCTTGCTGTGGAACACCTATCCCAAGTGGGGGTAGCCAGCTCAACAAAATGCCACACACCCAGGTGTAAGAAACAACATTGCCCAGGCATGGTCTAAGCCCCTCACCTCGTCCCTGTGCTTTGGGGAGCCGGAGGGACACCCGAGGCTCACGGCCCTGAGACCCCTTTGCAAAAAGACGGCTTCCCACGGAAGGAGTTTTCCTGAGGTGCAGACCCTCTCACAAGTGGTTGTGGCAAGGTAAAGCAAATGCCCTCCACTTCTCTGGAAGAAACCACAGTGCCCAGCCATGTTCTAAGCCCTCCCATCCTTCCTGGGCTTCTGGCAGCAGGAGTGAAAAGAGAGGAGCAGAGCACTGGGACCCGTTTGACAAAAACCGGCTTCCCACGGGAAAGTCTTTCTCCACGTGCAGACATGCTCCCAGGTGCCTGTGGCAAGGGGAAGGAAATGCCATACACTGACCTGGAAGAGACCACAGGGCCCAGGCACAGTCTGAGCCCTTCCCTCAACCCAGCGGTTTTGCTAGCAGGAGTTCAAGCCCAACGAACACAGCCCGGAGACCCCTGGGGCAAAAACGGCTTCCGACGAACAATAGGTGCTTGCTGTGGAACACCTATCCCAAGTGGGGGTAGCCAGCTCAACAAAATGCCACACACCCAGGTGTAAGAAACAACATTGCCCAGGCATGGTCTAAGCCCCTCACCTCGTCCCTGTGCTTTGGGGAGCCGGAGGGACAGCCGAGGCCCACGGCCCTGAGACCCCTTTGCAAAAAGCCGGCTTCCCACGGAAACAGTTTTCCTGAGGTGCAGACCCTATCCCAAGTGGTTGTGGCAAGGTAAAGCCAATGCCCTCCACTTCTCTGGAAGAAACCCCAGTGCCCAGCCATGTTCTAAGCCCTCCCATCCTCCCTGGGCTTCTGGCAGCAGGAGTGAAAAGAGAGGAGCAGAGCACTGGGACCCGTTTGACAAAAACCGGCTTCCCACGGGAAAGTCTTTCTCCACGTGCAGACGTGCACCCAGGTGCCTGTGGCAAGGGGAAGGAAATGCCATACACTGACCTGGAAGAGACCACAGGGCCCAGGCACAGTCTGAACCCTTCCCTCAACCCGGCGGTTTTGCTAGCAGGAGTTCAAGCCCAACGAACACAGCCCGGAGACCCCTGGGGCAAAAACGGCTTCCGACGAACAATAGGTGCTTGCTGTGGAACACCTATCCCAAGTGGGGGTAGCCAGCTCAACAAAATGCCACACACCCAGGTGTAAGAAACAACATTGCCCAGGTATGGTCTAAGCCCCTCACCTCGTCCCTGTGCTTTGGGGAGCCGGAGGGACACCCGGGGCCCACGGCCCTGAGACCCCTTTGCAAAAAGACGGCTTCCCACGGAAGGAGTTTTCCTGAGGTGCAGACCCTCTCACAAGTGGTTGTGGCAAGGTAAAGCAAATGCCCTCCACTTCTCTGGAAGAAACCACAGTGCCCAGCCATGTTCTAAGCCCTCCCATCCTTCCTGGGCTTCTGGCAGCAGGAGTGAAAAGAGAGGAGCAGAGCACTGGGACCCGTTTGACAAAAACCGGCTTCCCACGGGAAAGTCTTTCTCCACGTGCAGACATGCTCCCAGGTGCCTGTGGCAAGGGGAAGGAAATGCCATACACTGACCTGGAAGAGACCACAGGGCCCAGGCACAGTCTGAACCCTTCCCTCAACCCGGCGGTTTTGCTAGCAGGAGTTCAAGCCCAACGAACACAGCCCGGAGACCCCTGGGGCAAAAACGGCTTCCGACGAAAAATAGGTGCTTGCTGTGGAACACCTATCCCAAGTGGGGGTAGCCAGCTCAACAAAATGCCACACACCCAGGTGTAAGAAACAACATTGCCCAGGCATGGTCTAAGCCCCTCACCTCGTCCCTGTGCTTTGGGGAGCCGGAGGGACACCCGAGGCTCAAGGCCCTGAGACCCCTTTGCAAAAAGCCAGCTTCCCACGGAAACAGTTTTCCTGAGGTGCAGACCCTCTCACAAGTGGTTGTGGCAAGGTAAAGCCAATGCCCTCCACTTCTCTGGAAGAAACCCCAGTGCCCAGCCATGTTCTAAGCCCTCCCATCCTCCCTGGGCTTCTGGCAGCAGGAGTGAAAAGAGAGGAGCAGAGCACTGGGACCCGTATGACAAAAACCAGCTTCCCACGGGAAAGTCTTTCTCCACGTGCAGACATGCTCCCAGGTGCCTGTGGCAAGGGGAAGGAAATGCCATACACTGACCTGGAAGAGACCACAGGGCCCAGGCACAGTCTGAACCCTTCCCTCAACCCGGCGGTTTTGCTAGCAGGAGTTCAAGCCCAACGAACACAGCCCGGAGACCCTGGGGCAAAAACGGCTTCCGACGAACAATAGGTGCTTGCTGTGGAACACCTATCCCAAGTGGGGGTAGCCAGCTCAACAAAATGCCACACACCCAGGTGTAAGAAACAACATTGCCCAGGCATGGTCTAAGCCCCTCACCTCGTCCCTGTGCTTTGGGGAGCCGGAGGGACAGCCGAGGCCCACGGCCCTGAGACCCCTTTGCAAAAAGCCGGCTTCCCACGGAAACAGTTTTCCTGAGGTGCAGACCCTATCCCAAGTGGTTGTGGCAAGGTAAAGCCAATGCCCTCCACTTCTCTGGAAGAAACCACAGTGCCCAGCCATGTTCTAAGCCCTCCCATCCTCCCTGGGCTTCTGGCAGCAGGAGTGAAAAGAGAGGAGCAGAGCACTGGGACCCGTATGACAAAAACCGGCTTCCCACGGGAAAGTCTTTCTCCACGTGCAGACATGCTCCCAGGTGCCTGTGCAAGGGGAAGGAAATGCCATACACTGACCTGGAAGAGACCACAGGGACCAGGCACAGTCTGAACACTTCCCTCCACCCGGCGGTTTTGCTAGCAGGAGTTCAAGCCCAACGAACACAGCCCGGAGACCCCTGGGGCAAAAACGGCTTCCGACGAACAATAGGTGCTTGCTGTGGAACACCTATCCCAAGTGGGGGTAGCCAGCTCAACAAAATGCCACACACCCAGGTGTAAGAAACAACATTGCCCAGGCATGGTCTAAGCCCCTCACCTCGTCCCTGTGCTTTGGGGAGCCGGAGGGACACCCGGGGCCCACGGCCCTGAGACCCTTTGCAAAAAGCCGGCTTCCCACGGAAACAGTTTTCCTGAGGTGCAGACCCTCTCACAAGTGGTTGTGGCAAGGTAAAGCAAATGCCCTCCACTTCTCTGGAAGAAACCACAGTGCCCAGCCATGTTCTAAGCCCTCCCATCCTTCCTGGGCTTCTGGCAGCAGGAGTGAAAAGAGAGGAGCAGAGCACTGGGACCCGTTTGACAAAAACCGGCTTCCCACGGGAAAGTCTTTCTCCACGTGCAGACATGCTCCCAGGTGCCTGTGGCAAGGGGAAGGAAATGCCATACACTGACCTGGAAGAGACCACAGGGCCCAGGCACAGTCTGAACCCTTCCCTCAACCCGGCGGTTTTGCTAGCAGGAGTTCAAGCCCAACGAACACAGCCCGGAGACCCCTGGGGCAAAAACGGCTTCCGGCGAAAAATAGGTGCTTGCTGTGGAACACCTATCCCAAGTGGGGGTAGCCAGCTCAACAAAATGCCACACACCCAGGTGTAAGAAACAACATTGCCCAGGCATGGTCTAAGCCCCTCACCTCGTCCCTGTGCTTTGGGGAGCCGGAGGGACACCCGAGGCCCACGGCCCTGAGACCCCTTTGCAAAAAGACGGCTTCCCACGGAAGGAGTTTTCCTGAGGTGCAGACCCTCTCACAAGTGGTTGTGGCAAGGTAAAGCAAATGCCCTCCACTTCTCTGGAAGAAACCACAGTGCCCAGCCATGTTCTAAGCCCTCCCATCCTTCCTGGGCTTCTGGCAGCAGGAGTGAAAAGAGAGGAGCAGAGCACTGGGACCCGTTTGACAAAAACCGGCTTCCCACGGGAAAGTCGTTCTCCACGTGCAGACATGCTCCCAGGTGCCTGTGGCAAGGGGAAGGAAATGCCATACACTGACCTGGAAGAGACCACAGGGCCCAGGCACAGTCTGAACCCTTCCCTCAACCCAGCGCTTTTGCTAGCAGGAGTTCAAGCCCAACGAACACAGCCCGGAGACCCCTGGGGCAAAAACGGCTTCCGACGAACAATAGGTGCTTGCTGTGGAACACCTATCCCAAGTGGGGGTAGCCAGCTCAACAAAATGCCACACACCCAGGTGTAAGAAACAACATTGCCCAGGCATGGTCTAAGCTCCTCACCTCGTCCCTGTGCTTTGGGGAGCCGTAGGGACACCCGAGGCTCACAGCCCTGAGACCCCTTTGCAAAAAGCCGGCTTCCCACGGAAACAGTTTTCCTGAGGTGCAGACCCTCTCACAAGTGGTTGTGGCAAGGTAAAGCCAATGCCCTCCACTTCTCTGGAAGAAACCACAGTGCCCAGCCATGTTCTAAGCCCTCCCATCCTCCCTGGGCTTCTGGCAGCAGGAGTGAAAAGAGAGGAGCAGAGCACTGGGACCCGTTTGACAAAAACCGGCTTCCCACGGGAAAGTCTTTCTCCACGTGCAGACATGCTCCCAGGTGCCTGTGGCAAGGGGAAGGAAATGCCATACACTGACCTGGAAGAGACCACAGGGCCCAGGCACAGTCTGAACCCTTCCCTCAAACCGGCGGTTTTGCTAGCAGGAGTTCAAGCCCAACGAACACAGCCCGGAGACCCCTGGGGCAAAAACGGCTTCCGACAAACAATAGGTGCTTGCTGTGGAACACCTATCCCAAGTGGGGGTAGCCAGCTCAACAAAATGCCACACACCCAGGTGTAAGAAACAACATTGTCCAGGCATGGTCTAAGCCCCTCACCTCGTCCCTGTGCTTTGGGGAGCCGGAGGGACACCCGAGGCCCACGGCCCTGAGACCCCTTTGCAAAAAGCAGGCTTCCCACGGAAACAGTTTTCCTGAGGTGCAGACCCTCTCACAAGTGGTTGTGGCAAGGTAAAGCCAATGCCCTCCACTTCTCTGGAAGAAACCACAGTGCCCAGCCATGTTCTAAGCCCTCCCATCCTCCCTGGGCTTCTGGCAGCAGGAGTGAAAAGAGAGGAGCAGAGCACTGGGACCCGTTTGACAAAAACCGGCTTCCCACGGGAAAGTCTTTCTCCACGTGCAGACATGCACCCAGGTGCCTGTGGCAAGGGGAAGGAAATGCCATACACTGACCTGGAAGGGACCACAGGGCCCAGGCACAGTCTGAACCCTTCCCTCAACCCGGCGGTTTTGCTAGCAGGAGTTCAACCCCAACGAACACAGCCCGGAGACCCCTGGGGCAAAAACGGCTTCCGACGAACAATAGGTGCTTGCTGTGGAACACCTATCCCAAGTGGGGGTAGCCAGCTCAACAAAATGCCACACACCCAGGTGTAAGAAACAACATTGCCCAGGCATGGTCTAAGCCCCTCATCTCGTCCCTGTGCTTTGGGGAGCCGGAGGGACACCCGAGGCCCACGGCCCTGAGACCCCTTTGCAAAAAGACAGCTTCCCACGGAAGGAGTTTTCCTGAGGTGCAGACCCTCTCACAAGTGGTTGTGGCAAGGTAAAGCAAATGCCCTCCACTTCTCTGGAAGAAACCACAGTGCCCAGCCATGTTCTAAGCCCTCCCATCCTTCCTGGGCTTCTGGCAGCAGGAGTGAAAAGAGAGGAGCAGAGCACTGGGACCCGTTTGACAAAAAACGGCTTCCCACGGGAAAGTCTTTCTCCACGTGCAGACATGCTTCCAGGTGCCTGTGGCAAGGGGAAGGAAATGCCATACACTGACCTGGAAGAGACCACAGGGCCCAGGCACAGTCTGAACCCTTCCCTCAACCCGGTGGTTTTGCTAGCAGGAGTTCAAGCCCAACGAACACAGCCCGGAGACCCCTGGGGCAAAAACGGCTTCCGACAAACAATAGGTGCTTGCTGTGGAACACCTATCCCAAATGGGGGTAGCCAGCTCAACAAAATGCCACACACCCAGGTGTAAGAAACAACATTGCCCAGGCATGGTCTAAGCCCCTCACCTCGTCCCTGTGCTTTGGGGAGCCGGAGGGACACCCGAGGCTCACGGCCCTGAGACCCCTTTGCAAAAAGCCGGCTTCCCACGGAAACAGTTTTCCTGAGGTGCAGACCCTCTCACAAGTGGTTGTGGCAAGGTAAAGCAAATGCCCTCCACTTCTCTGGAAGAAACCCCAGTGCCCAGCCATGTTCTAAGCCCTCCCATCCTCCCTGGGCTTCTGGCAGCAGGAGTGAAAAGAGAGGAGCAGAGCACTGGGACCCGTTTGACAAAAACCGGCTTCCCAGGGGAAAGTCTTTCTCCAGGTGCAGACATGCACCCAGGTGCCTGTGGCAAGGGGAAGGAAATGCCATACACTGACCTGGAAGAGACCACAGGGCCCAGGCACAGTCTGAACCCTTCCCTCAACCCGGCGGTTTTGCTAGCAGGAGTTCAAGGCCAACGAACACAGCCCGGAGACCCCTGGGGCAAAAACGGCTTCCGACGAACAATAGGTGCTTGCTGTGGAACACCTATCCCAAGTGGGGGTAGCCAGCTCAACAAAATGCCACACACCCAGGTGTAAGAAACAACATTGCCCAGCCGTGGTCTAAGCCCCTCACCTCGTCCCTGTGCTTTGCGGAGCCGAAGGGACACCCGAGGCCCATGGCCCTGAGACCCCTTTGAAAAAGCCGGCTTCCCACGGAAACAGTTTTCCTGAGGTGCAGACCCTCTCACAAGTGGTTGTGGCAAGGTAAAGCAAATGCCCTCCACTTCTCTGGAAGAAACCACAGTGCGCAGCCATGTTCTAAGCCCTCCCATCCTCCCTGGGCTTCTGGCAGCAGGAGTGAAAAGAGAGGAGCAGAGCACTGGGACCCGTTTGACAAAACCGGCTTCCCACGGGAAAGTCTTTCTCCACGTGCAGACATGCTCCCAGGTGCCTGTGGCAAGGGGAAGGAAATGCCATACACTGACCTGGAAGAGACCACAGGGCCCAGGCACAGTCTGAACCCTTCCCTCAACCCGGCGGTTTTGCTAGCAGGAGTTCAAGCCCAACGAACACAGCCCGGAGACCCCTGGGGCAAAAACGGCTTCCGACGAACAATAGGTGCTTGCTGTGGAACACCTATCCCAAGTGGGGGTAGCCAGGTCAACAAAATGCCACACACCCAGGTGTAAGAAACAACATTGCCCAGGCATGGTCTAAGCCCCTCACTTCGTCCCTGTGCTTTGGGGAGCCGGAGGGTCACCCGAGGCTCACGGCCCTGAGACCCCTTTGCAAAAAGACGGCTTCCCACGGAAACAGTTTTCCTGAGGTACAGACCCTCTCACAAGTGGTTGTGGCAAGGTAAAGCAAATGCCCTCCACTTCTCTGGAAGAAACCACAGTGCCCAGCCATGTTCTAAGCCCTCCCATCCTTCCTGGGCTTCTGGCAGCAGGAGTGAAAAGAGAGGAGCAGAGCACTGGGACCCGTTTCACAAAAACCGGCTTACCACGGGAAAGTCTTTCTCCACGTGCAGACATGCTCCCAGGTGCCTGTGGCAAGGGGAAGGAAATGCCATACACTGAACTGGAAGAGACCACAGGGCCCAGGCACAGTCTGAACCCTTCCCTCAACCCGGCGGTTTTGCTAGCAGGAGTTCAAGCCCAACGAACACAGCCCGGAGACCCCTGGGGCAAAAACGGCTTCCGACGAACAATAGGTGCTTGCTGTGGAACACCTATCCCAAGTGGGGGTAGCCAGCTCAACAAAATGCCACACACCCAGGTGTAAGAAACAACATTGCCCAGGCATGGTCTAAGCCCCTCACCTCGTCCCTGTGCTTTGGGGAGCCGGAGGGACACCCGAGGCTCACGGCCCTGAGACCCCTTTGCAAAAAGCCGGCTTCCCACGGAAACAGTTTTCCTGAGGTGCAGACCCTCTCACAAGTGTTTGTGGCAAGGTAAAGCCAATGCCCTCCACTTCTCTGGAAGAAACCACAGTGCCCAGCCATGTTCTAAGCCCTCCCATCCTCCCTGGGCTTCTGGCAGCAGGAGTGAAAAGAGAGGAGCAGAGCACTGGGACCCGTTTGACAAAAATCGGCTTCCCACGGGAAAGTCTTTCTCCACGTGCAGACGTGCACCCAGGTGCCTGTGGCAAGGGGAAGGAAATGCCATACACTGACCTGGAAGAGACCACAGGGCCCAGGCACAGTCTGAACCCTTCCCTCAACCCGGCGGTTTTGCTAGCAGGAGTTCAAGCCCAACGAACACAGCCCGGAGACCCCTGGGGCAAAGACGGCTTCCGACGAACAATAGGTGCTTGCTGTGGAACACCTATCCCAAGTGGGGGTAGCCAGCTCAACAAAATGCCACACACCCAGGTGTAAGAAACAACATTGCCCAGGCATGGTCTAACCCCTCATCTCGTCCATGTGCTTTGGGGAGCCGGAGGGACACCCGAGGCCCACGGCCCTGAGACCCCTTTGCAAAAAGACGGCTTCCCACGGAAGGAGTTTTCCTGAGCTGCAGACCCTCTCACAAGTGGTTGTGGCAAGGTAAAGCAAATGCCCTCCACTTCTCTGGAAGAAACCACAGTGCCCAGCCATGTTCTAAGCCCTCCCATCCTCCCTGGGCTTCTGGCAGCAGGAGTGAAAAGAGAGGAGCAGAGCACTGGGACCCGTTTGACAAAAACCGGCTTCCCACGGGAAAGTCTTTCTCCACGTGCAGACATGCTCCCAGGTGCCTGTGGCAAGGGGAAGGAAATGCCATACACTGACCTGGAAGAGACCACAGGGCCCAGGCACAGTCTGAAACCTTCCCTCAACCCGGTGGTTTTGGTAGCAGGAGTTCAAGCCCAACGAACACAGCCCGGAGACCCCTGGGGCAAAAACGGCTTCCGACGAACAATAGGTGCTTGCTGTGGAACACCTATCCCAAGTGGGGGTAGCCAGCTCAACAAAATGCCACACACCCAGGTGTAAGAAACAACATTGCCCAGGCATGGTCTAAGCCCCTCACCTCGTCCCTGTGCTTTGGGGAGCCGGAGGGACACCCGAGGCTCACGGCCCTGAGACCCCTTTGCAAAAAGCCGGCTTCCCACGGAAACAGTTTTCCTGAGGTGCAGACCCTCTCACAAGTGGTTGTGGCAAGGTAAAGCAAATGCCCTCCACTTCTCTGGAAGAAACCACAGTGCCCAGCCATGTTCTAAGCCCTCCCATCCTCCCTGGGCTTCTGGCAGCAGGAGTGAAAAGAGAGGAGCAGAGCACTGGGACCCGTTTGACAAAAACCGGCTTCCCAGGTGAAAGTCTTTCTCCACGTGCAGACATGCACCCAGGTGCCTGTGGCAAGGGGAAGGAAATGCCATACACTGACCTGGAAGAGACCACAGGGCCCAGGCACAGTCTGAACCCTTCCCTCAACCCGGCGGTTTTGCTAGCAGGAGTTCAAGCCCAACGAACACAGCCCGGAGACCCCTGGGGCAAAAACGGCTTCCGACGAACAATAGGTGCTTGCTGTGGAACACCTATCCCAAGTGGGGGTAGCCAGCTCAACAAAATGCCACACACCCAGGTGTAAGAAACAACATTGCCCAGGCATGGTCTAAGCCCCTCACCTCGTCCCTGTGCTTTGGGGAGCCGGAGGGACACCCGAGGCTCACGGCCCTGAGACCCCTTTGCAAAAAGCCGGCTTCCCACGGAAACAGTTTTCCTGAGGTGCAGACCCTCTCACAAGTGGTTGTGGCAAGGTAAAGCCAATGCGCTCCACTTCTCTGGAAGAAACCCCAGTGCCCAGCCATGTTCTAAGCCCTCCCATCCTCCCTGGGCTTCTGGCAGCAGGAGTGAAAAGAGAGGAGCAGAGCACTGGGACCCGTTTGACAAAAACCGGCTTCCCACGGGAAAGTCTTTCTCCACGTGCAGACGTGCACCCAGGTGCCTGTGGCAAGGGGAAGGAAATGCCATACACTGACCTGGAAGAGACCACAGGGCCCAGGCACAGTCTGAACCCTTCCCTCAACCCGGCGGTTTTGGTAGCAGGAGTTCAAGCCCAACGAACACAGCCCGGAGACCCCTGGGGCAAAAACGGCTTCCGACGAACAATAGGTGCTTGCTGTGGAACACCTATCCCAAGTGGGGGTAGCCAGCTCAACAAAATGCCACACACCCAGGTGTAAGAAACAACATTGCCCAGGCATGGTCTAAGCCCCTCACCTCGTCCCTGTGCTTTGGGGAGCCGGAGGGACACCCGAGGCTCACGGCCCTGAGACCCCTTTGCAAAAAGCCGGCTTCCCACGGAAACAGTTTTCCTGAGGTGCAGACCCTCTCACAAGTGGTTGTGGCAAGGTAAAGCCAATGCCCTCCACTTCTCTGGAAGAAACCCCAGTGCCCAGCCATGTTCTAAGCCCTCCCATCCTCCCTGGGCTTCTGGCAGCAGGAGTGAAAAGAGAGGAGCAGAGCACTGGGACCCGTTTGACAAAAACCGGCTTCCCACGGGAAAGTCTTTCTCCACGTGCAGACATGCTCCCAGGTGCCTGTGGCAAGGGGAAGGAAATGCCATACACTGACCTGGAAGAGACCACAGGGCCCAGGCACAGTCTGAACCCTTCCCTCAACCCGGCGGTTTTGCTAGCAGGAGTTCAAGCCCAACGAACACAGCCCGGAGACCCCTGGGGCAAAAACGGCTTCCGAGGAACAATAGGTGCTTGCTGTGGAACACCTATCCCAAGTGGGGGTAGCCAGCTCAACAAAATGCCACACACCCAGGTGTAAGAAACAACATTGCCCAGGCATGGTCTAAGCCCCTCACCTCGTCCCTGTGCTTTGGGGAGCCGGAGGGACAGCCGAGGCCCACGGCCCTGAGACCCCTTTGCAAAAAGCCGGCTTCCCACGGAAACAGTTTTCCTGAGGTGCAGACCCTATCCCAAGTGGTTGTGGCAAGGTAAAGCCAATGCCCTCCACTTCTCTGGAAGAAACCCCAGTGCCCAGCCATGTTCTAAGCCCTCCCATCCTCCCTGGGCTTCTGGCAGCAGGAGTGAAAAGAGAGGAGCAGAGCACTGGGACCCGTTTGACAAAAACCGGCTTCCCACGGGAAAGTCTTTCTCCACGTGCAGACGTGCACCCAGGTGCCTGTGGCAAGGGGAAGGAAATGCCATACACTGACCTGGAAGAGACCACAGGGCCCAGGCATAGTCTGAACACTTCCCTCAACCCGGCGGTTTTGCTAGCAGGAGTTCAAGCCCAACGAACACAGCCCGGAGACCCCTGGGGCAAAAACGGCTTCCGACGAACAATAGGTGCTTGCTGTGGAACACCTATCCCAAGTGGGGGTAGCCAGCTCAACAAAATGCCACACACCCAGGTGTAAGAAACAACATTGCCCAGGCATGGTCTAAGCCCCTCACCTCGTCCCTGTGCTTTGGGGAGCCGGAGGGACAGCCGAGGCCCACGGCCCTGAGACCGCTTTGCAAAAAGACGGCTTCCCACGGAAACAGTTTTCCTGAGGTGCAGACCCTCTCACAAGTGGTTGTGGCAAGGTAAAGCAAATGCCCTCCACTTCTCTGGAAGAAACCACAGTGCCCAGCCATGTTCTAAGCCCTCCCATCCTCCCTGGGCTTCTGGCAGCAGGAGTGAAAAGAGAGGAGCAGAGCACTGGGACCCGTTTGACAAAAACCGGCTTCCCAGGTGAAAGTCTTTCTCCACGTGCAGACATGCACCCAGGTGCCTGTGGCAAGGGGAAGGAAATGCCATACACTGACCTGGAAGAGACCACAGGGCCCAGGCACAGTCTGAACCCTTCCCTCAACCCGGCGGTTTTGCTAGCAGGAGTTCAAGCCCAACGAACACAGCCCGGAGACCCCTGGGGCAAAAACGGCTTCCGACGAACAATAGGTGCTTGCTGTGGAACACCTATCCCAAGTGGGGGTAGCCAGCTCAACAAAATGCCACACACCCAGGTGTAAGAAACAACATTGCCCAGCCATGGTCTAAGCCCCTCACCTCGTCCCTGTGCTTTGCGGAGCCGGAGGGACACCCGAGGCCCATGGCCCTGAGACCCCTTTGCAAAAAGCCGGCTTCCCACGGAAACAGTTTTCCTGAGGTGCAGACCCTCTCACAAGTGGTTGTGGCAAGGTAAAGCAAATGCCCTCCACTTCTCTGGAAGAAACCACAGTGCCCAGCCATGTTCTAAGCCCTCCCATCCTCCCTGGGCTTCTGGCAGCAGGAGTGAAAAGAGAGGAGCAGAGCACTGGGACCTGTTTGACAAAACCGGCTTCCCACGGGAAAGTCTTTCTCCACGTGCAGATATGCTCCCAGGTGCCTGTGGCAAGGGGAAGGAAATGCCATACACTGACCTGGAAGAGACCACAGGGCCCAGGCACAGTCTGAACCCTTCCCTCAACCCGGCGGTTTTGCTAGCAGGAGTTCAAGCCCAACGAACACAGCCCGGAGACCCCTGGGGCAAAAACGGCTTCCGACGAACAATAGGTGCTTGCTGTGGAACACCTATCCCAAGTGGGGGTAGCCAGGTCAACAAAATGCCACACACCCAGGTGTAAGAAACAACATTGCCCAGGCATGGTCTAAGCCCCTCACCTCGTCCCTGTGCTTTGGGGAGCCGGAGGGACACCCGAGGCTCACGGCCCTGAGACCCCTTTGCAAAAAGCCGGCTTCCCACGGAAACAGTTTTCCTGAGGTGCAGACCCTCTCACAAGTGGTTGTGGCAAGGTAAAGCCAATGCGCTCCACTTCTCTGGAAGAAACCCCAGTGCCCAGCCATGTTCTAAGCCCTCCCATCCTCCCTGGGCTTCTGGCAGCAGGAGTGAAAAGAGAGGAGCAGAGCACTGGGACCCGTTTGACAAAAACCGGCTTCCCACGGGAAAGTCTTTCTCCACGTGCAGACATGCTCCCAGGTGCCTGTGGCAAGGGGAAGGAAATGCCATACACTGACCTGGAAGAGACCACAGGGCCCAGGCACAGTCTGAACCCTTCCCTCAACCCGGCGGTTTTGCTAGCAGGAGTTCAAGCCCAACGAACACAGCCCGGAGACCCCTGGGGCAAAAACGGCTTCCGACGAACAATAGGTGCTTGCTGTGGAACACCTATCCCAAGTGGGGGTAGCCAGCTCAACAAAATGCCACACACCCAGGTGTAAGAAACAACATTGCCCAGGCATGGTCTAAGCCCCTCACCTCGTCCCTGTGCTTTGGGGAGCCGGAGGGACAGCCGAGGCCCACGGCCCTGAGACCCCTTTGCAAAAAGCCGCCTTCCCACGGAAACAGTTTTCCTGAGGTGCAGACCCTATCCCAAGTGGTTGTGGCAAGGTAAAGCCAATGCCCTCCACTTCTCTGGAAGAAACCCCAGTGCCCAGCCATGTTCTAAGCCCTCCCATCCTCCCTGGGCTTCTGGCAGCAGGAGTGAAAAGAGAGGAGCAGAGCACTGGGACCCGTTTGACAAAAACCGGCTTCCCACGGGAAAGTCTTTCTCCACGTGCAGACGTGCACCCAGGTGCCTGTGGCAAGGGGAAGGAAATGCCATACACTGACCTGGAAGAGACCACAGGGCCCAGGCATAGTCTGAACACTTCCCTCAACCCGGCGGTTTTGCTAGCAGGAGTTCAAGCCCAACGAACACAGCCCGGAGACCCCTGGGGCAAAAACGGCTTCCGACGAACAATAGGTGCTTGCTGTGGAACACCTATCCCAAGTGGGGGTAGCCAGCTCAACAAAATGCCACACACCCAGGTGTAAGAAACAACATTGCCCAGGCATGGTCTAAGCCCCTCACCTCGTCCCTGTGCTTTGGGGAGCCGGAGGGACAGCCGAGGCCCACGGCCCTGAGACCCCTTTGCAAAAAGACGGCTTCCCACGGAAGGAGTTTTCCTGAGGTGCAGACCCTCTCACAAGTGGTTGTGGCAAGGTAAAGCAAATGCCCTCCACTTCTCTGGAAGAAACCACAGTGCCCAGCCATGTTCTAAGCCCTCCCATCCTTCCTGGGCTTCTGGCAGCAGGAGTGAAAAGAGAGGAGCAGAGCACTGGGACCCGTTTCACAAAAACCGGCTTCCCACGGGAAAGTCTTTCTCCACGTGCAGACATGCTCCCAGGTGCCTGTGGCAAGGGGAAGGAAATGCCATACACTGACCTGGAAGAGACCACAGGGCCCAGGCACAGTCTGAACCCTTCCCTCAACCCGGCGGTTTTGCTAGCAGGAGTTCAAGCCCAACGAACACAGCCCGGAGACCCCTGGGGCAAAAACGGCTTTTGACGAACAATAGGTGCTTGCTGTGGAACACCTATCCCAAGTGGGGGTAGCCAGCTCAACAAAATGCCACACACCCAGGTGTAAGAAATAACATTGCCCAGGCATGGTCTAAGCCCCTCACCTCGTCCCTGTACTTTGGGGAGCCGGAGGGACAGCCGAGGCCCACGGCCCTGAGACCCCTTTGCAAAAAGCCGGCTTCCCACGGAAACAGTTTTCCTGAGGTGCAGACCCTATCCCAAGTGGTTGTAGCAAGGTAAAGCCAATGCCCTCCACTTCTCTGGAAGAAACCACAGTGCCCAGCCATGTTCTAAGCCCTCCCATCCTCCCTGGGCTTCTGGCAGCAGGAGTGAAAAGAGAGGAGCAGAGCACTGGGACCCGTTTGACAAAAACCGGCTTCCCACGGGAAAGTCTTTCTCCACGTGCAGACATGCTCCCAGGTGCCTGTGCAAGGGGAAGGAAATGCCATACACTGACCTGGAAGAGACCACAGGGACCAGGCACAGTCTGAACCCTTCCCTCAACCCGGCGGTTTTGCTAGCAGGAGTTCAAGCCCAACGAACACAGCCCGGAGACCCCTGGGGCAAAAACGGCTTCCGACGAACAATAGGTGCTTGCTGTGGAACACCTATCCCAAGTGGGGGTAGCCAGCTCAACAAAATGCCACACACCCAGGTGTAAGAAACAACATTGCCCAGCCATGGTCTAAGCCCCTCACCTCGTCCCTGTGCTTTGGGGAGCCGGAGGGACACCCGAGGCCCACGGCCCTGAGACCCCTTTGCAAAAAGCTGGCTTCCCACAGAAACAGTTTTCCTGAGGTGCAGACCCTCTCACAAGTGGTTGTGGCAAGGTAAAGCCAATGCCCTCCACTTCTCTGGAAGAAACCACAGTGCCCAGCCATGTTCTAAGCCCTCCCATCCTCCCTGGGCTTCTGGCAGCAGGAGTGAAAAGAGAGGAGCAGAGCACTGGGACCCGTTTGACAAAAACCGGCTTCCCACGGGAAAGTCTTTCTCCACGTGCAGACATGCACCCAGGTGTCTGTGGCAAGGGGAAGGAAATGCCATACACTGACCTGGAAGAGACCACAGGGCCCAGGCACAGTCTGAACCCTTCCCTCAACCCGGCGGTTTTGCTAGCAGGAGTTCAAGCCCAACGAACACAGCCCGGAGACCCCTGGGGCAAAAATGGCTTCCGACGAACAATAGGTGCTTGCTGTGGAACACCTATCACAAGTGGGGGTAGCCAGCTCAACAAAATGCCACACACCCAGGTGTAAGAAACAACATTGCCCAGGCATGGTCTAAGCCCCTCACCTCGTCCCTGTGCTTTGGGGAGCCGGAGGGACTCCCGAGGCCCACGGCCCTGAGACCCCTTTGCAAAAAGACGGCTTCCCACGGAAGGAGTTTTCCTGAGGTGCAGACCCTCTCACAAGTGGTTGTGGCAAGGTAAAGCGAATGCCCTCCACTTCTCTGGAAGAAACTACAGTGCCCAGCCATGTTCTAAGCCCTCCCATCCTTCCTGGGCTTCTGGCAGCAGGAGTGAAAAGAGAGGAGCAGAGCACTGGGATCCGTTTGACAAAAACCGGCTTCCCACGGGAAAGTCTTTCTCCACGTGCAGACATGCTCCCAGGTGCCTGTGGCAAGGGGAAGGAAATGAGATACACTGACCTGGAAGAGACCACAGGGCCCAGGCACAGTCTGAACACTTCCCTCAACCCGGCGGTTTTGCTAGCAGGAGTTCAAGCCCAACGAACACAGCCCGGAGACCCCTGGGGCAAAAACGGCTTCCGACGAACAATAGGTGCTTGCTGTGGAACACCTATCTCAAGTGGGGGTAGCCAGCTCAACAAAATGCCACACACCCAGGTGTAAGAAACAACATTGCCCAGGCATGGTCTAAGCCCCTCACCTCGTCCCTGTGCTTTGGGGAGCCGGAGGGACAGCCGAGGCCCACGGCCCTGAGACCCCTTTGCAAAAAGCCGGCTTCCCACGGAAACAGTTTTCCTGAGGTGCAGACCCTATCCCAAGTGGTTGTGGCAAGGTAAAGCCAATGCCCTCCACTTCTCTGGAAGAAACCACAGTGCCCAGCCATGTTCTAAGCCCTCCCATCCTCCCTGGGCTTCTGGCAGCAGGAGTGAAAAGAGAGGAGCAGAGCACTGGGACCCGTTTGACAAAAACCGGCTTCCCACGGGAATGTCTTTCTCCACGTGCAGACATGCTCCCAGGTGCCTGTGCAAGGGGAAGGAAATGCCATACACTGACCTGGAAGAGACCACAGGGACCAGGCACAGTCTGAACCCTTCCCTCCACCCGGCGGTTTTGCTAGCAGGAGTTCAAGCCCAACGAACACAGCCCGGAGACCCCTGGGGCAAAAACGGCTTCCGACGAACAAAAGGTGCTTGCTGTGGAACACCTATCCCAAGTGGGGGTAGCCAGCTCAACAAAATGCCACACACCCAGTTGTAAGAAACAACATTGTCCAGGCATGGTCTAAGCCCCTCACCTCGTCCCTGTGCTTTGGGGAGCCGGAGGGACACCCGGGGCCCACGGCCCTGAGACCCCTTTGCAAAAAGCCGGCTTCCCACGGAAGGAGTTTTCCTGAGGTGCAGACCATCTCACAAGTGGTTGTGGCAAGGTAAAGCAAATGCCCTCCACTTCTCTGGAAGAAACCACAGTGCCCAGCCATGTTCTAAGCCCTCCCATCCTTCCTGGGCTTCTGGCAGCAGGAGTGAAAAGAGAGGAGCAGAGCACTGGGACCCGTTTGACAAAAACCGGCTTCCCACGGGAAAGTCTTTCTCCACGTGCAGACATGCTCCCAGGTGCCTGTGGCAAGGGGAAGGAAATGCCATACACTGACCTGGAAGAGACCACAGGGCCCAGGCACAGTCTGAACCCTTAACTCAACACGGCGGTTTTGCTAGCAGGAGTTCAAGCCCAACGAACACAGCCCGGAGACCCCTGGGGCAAAAACGGCTTCCGACGAACAATAGGTGCTTGCTGTGGAACACCTATCCCAAGTGGGGGTAGCCAGCTCAACAAAATGCCACACACCCAGGTGTAAGAAGCAACATTGCCCAGGCATGGTCTAAGCCCCTCACCTCGTCCCTGTGCTTTGGGGAGCCGGAGGGACACCCGAGGCCCACGGCCCTGAGACCCCTTTGCAAAAAGCCGGCTTCCCACGGAAACAGTTTTCCTGAGGTGCAGACCCTCTCACAAGTGGTTGTGGCAAGGTAAAGCCAATGCCCTCCACTTCTCTGGAAGAAACCACAGTGCCCAGCCATGTTCTAAGCCCTCCCATCCTCCCTGGGCTTCTGGCAGCAGGAGTGAAAAGTGAGGAGCAGAGCACTGGGACCCGTTTGACAAAAACCGGCTTCCACGGGAAAGTCTTTCTCCACGTGCAGACATGCTCCCAGGTTCCTGTGGCAAGGGGAAGGAAATGCCATACACTGACCTGGAAGAGACCACAGGGCCCAGGCACAGTCTGAACCCTTCCCTCCACCCGGCGGTTTTGCTAGCAGGAGTTCAAGCCCAACGAACACAGCCCGGACACCCCTGGGGCAAAAACGGCTTCCGACGAACAATGGGTGCTTGCTGTGGAACACCTATCCCAAGTGGGGGTAGCCAGCTCAACAAAATGCCACACACCCAGGTGTAAGAAACAACATTGCCCAGGCATGGTCTAAGCCCCTCACCTCGTCCCTGTGCTTTGGGGAGCCGGAGGGACACGCGAAGCCCACGGCCCTGAGACCCCTTTGCAAAAAGCCGGCTTCCCACGGAAACAGTTTTCCTGAGGTGCAGACCCTCTCACAAGTGGTTGTGGCAAGGTAAAGCCAATGCCCTCCACTTCTCTGGAAGAAACCACAGTGCCCAGCCATGTTCTAAGCCCTCCCATCCTCCCTGGGCTTCTGGCAGCAGGAGTGAAAAGAGAGGAGCAGAGCACTGGGACCCGTTTGACAAAAACCGGCTTCCCACGGGAAAGTCTTTCTCCACGTGCAGACATGCTCCCAGGTGCCTGTGCAAGGGGAAGGAAATGCCATACACTGACCTGGAAGAGACCACAGGGACCAGGCACAGTCTGAACCCTTCCCTCCACCCGGCGGTTTTGCTAGCAGGAGTTCAAGCCCAACGAACACAGCCCGGAGACCCCTGGGGCAAAAACGGCTTCCGAGGAACAATAGGTGCTTGCTGTGGAACACCTATCCCAAGTGGGGGTAGCCAGCTCAACAAAATGCCACACACCCAGGTGTAAGAAACAACATTGCCCAGGCATGGTCTAAGCCCCTCACCTCGTCCCTGTGCTTTGGGGAGCCGGAGGGACACCCGGGGCCCACGGCCCTGAGACCCCTTTGCAAAAAGCCAGCTTCCCACGGAAGGAGTTTTCCTGAGGTGCAGACCCTCTCACAAGTGGTTCTGGCAAGGTAAAGCCAATGCCCTCCACTTCTCTGGAAGAAACCCCAGTGCCCAGCCATGTTCTAAGCCCTCCCATCCTCCCTGGGCTTCTGGCAGCAGGAGTGAAAAGAGAGGAGCAGAGCACTGGGACCCGTTTGACAAAAACCAGCTTCCCACGGGAAAGTCTTTCTCCACGTGCAGACATGCTCCCAGGTGCCTGTGGCAAGGGGAAGGAAATGCCATACACTGACCTGGAAGAGACCACAGGGCCCAGGCACAGTCTGAACCCTTCCCTCAACCCGGCGGTTTTGTTAGCAGGAGTTCAAGCCCAAGGAACACAGCCCGGAGACCCTGGGGCAAAAACGGCTTCCGACGAACAATAGGTGCTTGCTGTGGAACACCTATCCCAAGTGGGGGTAGCCAGCTCAACAAAATGCCACACACCCAGGTGTAAGAAACAACATTGCCCAGGCATGGTCTAAGCCCCTCACCTCGTCCCTGTGCTTTGGGGAGCCGGAGGGACAGCCGAGGCCCACGGCCCTGAGACCCCTTTGCAAAAAGCCGGCTTCCCACGGAAACAGTTTTCCTGAGGTGCAGACCCTCTCACAAGTGGTTGTGGCAAGGTAAAGCCAATGCCCTCCACTTCTCTGGAAGAAACCCCAGTGCCCAGCCATGTTCTAAGCCCTCCCATCCTCCCTGGGCTTCTGGCAGCAGGAGTGAAAAGAGAGGAGCAGAGCACTGGGACCCGTTTGACAAAAACCGGCTTCCCACGGGAAAGTCTTTCTCCACGTGCAGACATGCTCCCAGGTGCCTGTGCAAGGGGAAGGAAATGCCATACACTGACCTGGAAGAGACCACAGGGACCAGGCACAGTCTGAACACTTCCCTCAACCCGGCGGTTTTGCTAGCAGGAGTTCAAGCCCAACGAACACAGCCCGGAGACCCCTGGGGCAAAAATGGCTTCCGACGAACAATAGGTGCTTGCTGTGGAACACCTATCCCAAGTGGGGGTAGCCAGCTCAACAAAATGCCACACACCCAGGTGTAAGAAACAACATTGCCCAGGCATGGTCTAAGCCCCTCACCTCGTCCCTGTGCTTTGGGGAGCCGGAGGGACTCCCGAGGCCCACGGCCCTGAGACCCCTTTGCAAAAAGACGGCTTCCCACGGAAGGAGTTTTCCTGAGGTGCAGACCCTCTCACAAGTGGTTGTGGCAAGGTAAAGCGAATGCCCTCCACTTCTCTGGAAGAAACTACAGTGCCCAGCCATGTTCTAAGCCCTCCCATCCTTCCTGGGCTTCTGGCAGCAGGAGTGAAAAGAGAGGAGCAGAGCACTGGGATCCGTTTGACAAAAACCGGCTTCCCACGGGAAAGTCTTTCTCCACGTGCAGACATGCTCCCAGGTGCCTGTGGCAAGGGGAAGGAAATGAGATACACTGACCTGGAAGAGACCACAGGGCCCAGGCACAGTCTGAACACTTCCCTCAACCCGGCGGTTTTGCTAGCAGGAGTTCAAGCCCAACGAACACAGCCCGGAGACCCCTGGGGCAAAAACGGCTTCCGACGAACAATAGGTGCTTGCTGTGGAACACCTATCTCAAGTGGGGGTAGCCAGCTCAACAAAATGCCACACACCCAGGTGTAAGAAACAACATTGCCCAGGCATGGTCTAAGCCCCTCACCTCGTCCCTGTGCTTTGGGGAGCCGGAGGGACAGCCGAGGCCCACGGCCCTGAGACCCCTTTGCAAAAAGCCGGCTTCCCACGGAAACAGTTTTCCTGAGGTGCAGACCCTATCCCAAGTGGTTGTGGCAAGGTAAAGCCAATGCCCTCCACTTCTCTGGAAGAAACCACAGTGCCCAGCCATGTTCTAAGCCCTCCCATCCTCCCTGGGCTTCTGGCAGCAGGAGTGAAAAGAGAGGAGCAGAGCACTGGGACCGGTTTGACAAAAACCGGCTTCCCACGGGAAAGTCTTTCTCCACGTGCAGACATGCTCCCAGGTGCCTGTGCAAGGGGAAGGAAATGCCATACACTGACCTGGAAGAGACCACAGGGACCAGGCACAGTCTGAACCCTTCCCTCCACCCGGCGGTTTTGCTAGCAGGAGTTCAAGCCCAACGAACACAGCCCGGAGACCCCTGGGGCAAAAACGGCTTCCGACGAACAATAGGTGCTTGCTGTGGAACACCTATCCCAAGTGGGGGTAGCCAGCTCAACAAAATGCCACACACCCAGTTGTAAGAAACAACATTGTCCAGGCATGGTCTAAGCCCCTCACCTCGTCCCTGTGCTTTGGGGAGCCGGAGGGACACCCGGGGCCCACGGCCCTGAGACCCCTTTGCAAAAAGCCGGCTTCCCACGGAAGGAGTTTTCCTGAGGTGCAGACCCTCTCACAAGTGGTTGTGGCAAGGTAAAGCAAATGCCCTCCACTTCTCTGGAAGAAACCACAGTGCCCAGCCATGTTCTAAGCCCTCCCATCCTTCCTGGGCTTCTGGCAGCAGGAGTGAAAAGAGAGGAGCAGAGCACTGGGACCCGTTTGACAAAAACCGGCTTCCCACGGGAAAGTCTTTCTCCACGTGCAGACATGCTCCCAGGTGCCTGTGGCAAGGGGAAGGAAATGCCATACACTGACCTGGAAGAGACCACAGGGCCCAGGCACAGTCTGAACCCTTAACTCAACACGGCGGTTTTGCTAGCAGGAGTTCAAGCCCAACGAACACAGCCCGGAGACCCCTGGGGCAAAAACGGCTTCCGACGAACAATAGGTGCTTGCTGTGGAACACCTATCCCAAGTGGGGGTAGCCAGCTGAACAAAATGCCACACACCCAGGTGTAAGAAGCAACATTGCCCAGGCATGGTCTAAGCCCCTCACCTCGTCCCTGTGCTTTGGGGAGCCGGAGGGACACCCGAGGCCCACGGCCCTGAGACCCCTTTGCAAAAAGCCGGCTTCCCACGGAAACAGTTTTCCTGAGATGCAGACCCTCTCACAAGTGTTTGTGGCAAGGTAAAGCCAATGCCCTCCACTTCTCTGGAAGAAACCACAGTGCCCAGCCATGTTCTAAGCCCTCCCATCCTCCCTGGGCTTCTGGCAGCAGGAGTGAAAAGTGAGGAGCAGAGCACTGGGACCCGTTTGACAAAAACCGGCTTCCACGGGAAAGTCTTTCTCCACGTGCAGACATGCTCCCAGGTGCCTGTGGCAAGGGGAAGGAAATGCCATACACTGACCTGGAAGAGACCACAGGGCCCAGGCACAGTCTGAACCCTTCCCTCCACCCGGCGGTTTTGCTAGCAGGAGTTCAAGCCCAAGGAACACAGCCCGGACACCCCTGGGGCAAAAACGGCTTCCGACGAACAATGGGTGCTTGCTGTGGAACACCTATCCCAAGTGGGGGTAGCCAGCTCAACAAAATGCCACACACCCAGGTGTAAGAAACAACATTGCCCAGGCATGGTCTAAGCCCCTCACCTCGTCCCTGTGCTTTGGGGAGCCGGAGGGACACGCGAAGCCCACGGCCCTGAGACCCCTTTGCAAAAAGCCGGCTTCCCACGGAAACAGTTTTCCTGAGGTGCAGACCCTCTCACAAGTTCTTGTGGCAAGGTAAAGCCAATGCCCTCCACTTCTCTGGAAGAAACCACAGTGCCCAGCCATGTTCTAAGCCCTCCCATCCTCCCTGGGCTTCTGGCAGCAGGAGTGAAAAGAGAGGAGCAGAGCACTGGGACCCGTTTGACAAAAACTGGCTTCCCACGGGAAAGCCTTTCTCCACGTGCAGACATGCTCCCAGGTGCCTGTGGCAAGGGGAAGGAAATGCCATACACTGACCTGGAAGAGACCACAGGGCCCAGGCACAGTCTGAACCCTTCCCTCAACCCGGCGGTTTTGCTAGCAGGAGTTCAAGCCCAACGAACACAGCCCGGAGACCCCTGGGGCAAAAACGGCTTCCGACGAACAATAGGTGCTTGCTGTGGAACACCTATCCCAAGTGGGGGTAGCCAGCTCAACAAAATGCCACACACCCAGGTGTAAGAAACAACATTGCCCAGGCATGGTCTAAGCCCCTCACCTCGTCCCTGTGCTTTGGGGAGCCGGAGGGACACCCGAGGCCCACGGCCCTGAGACCCCTTTGCAAAAAGCCGGCTTCCCATGGAAACAGTTTTCCTGAGGTGCAGACCCTCTCACAAGTTCTTGTGGCAAGGTAAAGCAAATGCCCTCCACTTCTCTGGAAGAAACCACAGTGCCCAGCCATGTTCTAAGCCCTCCCATCCTCCCTGGGCTTCTGGCAGCAGGAGTGAAAAGAGAGGAGCAGAGCACTGGGACCCGTTTGACAAAAACTGGCTTCCCACGGGAAAGCCTTTCTCCACGTGCAGACATGCTCCCAGGTGCCTGTGGCAAGGGGAAGGAAATGCCATACACTAACCTGGAAGAGACCACAGGGCCCAGGCAAAGTCTGAACCCTTCCCTCAACCCGGCGGTTTTGCTAGCAGGAGTTCAAGCCCAAGGAACACAGCCCGGAGACCCCTGGGGCAAAAACGGCTTCCGACGAACAATAGGTGCTTGCTGTGGAACACCTATCCCAAGTGGGGGTAGCCAGCTCAACAAAATGCCACACACCCAGGTGTAAGAAACAACATTGCCCAGGCATGGTCTAAGCCCCTCACCTCGTCCCTGTGCTTTGGGGAGCCGGAGGGACACCCGAGGCCCACGGCCCTGAGACCCCTTTGCAAAAAGCCGGCTTCCCACGGAAACAGTTTTCCTGAGGTGCAGACCCTCTCACAAGTGGTTGTGGCAAGGTAAAGCAAATGCCCTCCACTTCTCTGGAAGAAACCACAGTTCCCAGCCATGTTCTAAGCCCTCCCATCCTCCCTGGGCTTCTGGCAGCAGGAGTGAAAAGAGAGGAGCAGAGCACTGGGACCCGTTTGACAAAAACCGGCTTCCCACGGGAAAGTCTTTCTCCACGTGCAGACATGCTCCCAGGTGCCTGTGGCAAGGGGAAGGAAATGCCATACACTGACCTGGAAGAGACCACAGGGCCCAGGCACAGTCTGAACCCTTCCCTCAACCCGGCGGTTTTGCTAGCAGGAGTTCTAGCCCAAGGAACACAGCCCGGAGACCCCTGGGGCAAAAACGGCTTCCGACGAACAATAGGTGCTTGCTGTGGAACACCTATCCCAAGTGGGGGTAGCCAGCTCAACAAAATGCCACACACCCAGGTGTAAGAAACAACATTGCCCAGGCATGGTCTAAGCCCCTCACCTCGTCCCTGTGCTTTGGGGAGCCGGAGGGACACCCGAGGCCCACGGCCCTGAGACCCCTTTGCAAAAAGCCGGCTTCCCACGGAAACAGTTTTCCTGAGGTGCAGACCCTCTCACAAGTGGTTGTGGCAAGGTAAAGCCAATGCCCTCCACTTCTCTGGAAGAAACCCCAGTGCCCAGCCATGTTCTAAGCCCTCCCATCCTCCCTGGGCTTCTGGCAGCAGGAGTGAAAAGTGAGGAGCAGAGCACTGGGACCCGTTTGACAAAAACCAGCTTCCACGGGAAAGTCTTTCTCCACGTGCAGACATGCTCCCAGGTGCCTGTGGCAAGGGGAAGGAAATGCCATACACTGACCTGGAAGAGACCACAGGGCCCAGGCACAGTCTGAACCCTTCCCTCAACCCGGCGGTTTTGCTAGCAGGAGTTCTAGCCCAAGGAACACAGCCCGGAGACCCCTGGGGCAAAAACGGCTTCCGACGAACAATAGGTGCTTGCTGTGGAACACCTATCCCAAGTGGGGGTAGCCAGCTCAACAAAATGCCACACACCCAGGTGTAAGAAACAACATTGCCCAGGCATGGTCTAAGCCCCTCACCTCGTCCCTGTGCTTTGGGGAGCCGGAGGGACACCCGAGGCCCACGGCCCTGAGACCCCTTTGCAAAAAGCCGGCTTCCCACGGAAACAGTTTTCCTGAGGTGCAGACCCTCTCACAAGTGGTTGTGGCAAGGTAAAGCCAATGCCCTCCACTTCTCTGGAAGAAACCCCAGTGCCCAGCCATGTTCTAAGCCCTCCCATCCTCCCTGGGCTTCTGGCAGCAGGAGTGAAAAGTGAGGAGCAGAGCACTGGGACCCGTTTGACAAAAACCAGCTTCCACGGGAAAGTCTTTCTCCACGTGCAGACATGCTCCCAGGTGCCTGTGGCAAGGGGAAGGAAATGCCATACACTGAGGGACACGCGAAGCCCACGGCCCTGAGACCCCTTTGCAAAAAGCCGGCTTCCCACGGAAGGAGTTTTCCTGAGGTGCAGACCCTCTCACAAGTGGTTGTGGCAAGGTAAAGCCAATGCCCTCCACTTCTCTGGAAGAAACCACAGTGCCCAGCCATGTTCTAAGCCCTCCCATCTTCCCTGGGCTTCTGGCAGCAGGAGTGAAAAGAGAGGAGCAGAGCACTGGGACCCGTTTGACAAAAACTGGCTTCCCACGGGAAAGCCTTTCTCCACGTGCAGACATGCTCCCAGGTGCCTGTGGCAAGGGGAAGGAAATGCCATACACTGACCTGGAAGAGACCACAGGGCCCAGGCACAATCTGAACACTTCCCTCAACCCGGCGGTTTTGCTAGCAGGAGTTCAAGCCCAACGAACACAGCCCGGAGACCCCTGGCTCAAAAACGGCTTCCGACAAACAATAGGTGCTTGCTGTGGAACACCTATCCCAAGTGGGGGTAGCCAGCTCAACAAAATGCCACACACCCAGGTGTAAGAAACAACATTGTCCAGCCATGGTCTAAGCCCGTCACCTCGTCCCTGTGCTTTGGGGAGCCGGAGGGACACCCGAGGCCCATGGCCCTGAGACCCCTTTGCAAAAAGCCGGCTTCCCATGGAAACAGTTTTCCTGAGGTGCAGACCCTCTCACAAGTGGTTGTGGCAAGGTAAAGCAAATGCCCTCCACTTCTCTGGAAGAAACCACAGTGCCCAGCCATGTTCTAAGCCCTCCCATCCTCCCTGGGCTTCTGGCAGCAGGAGTGAAAAGAGAGGAGCAGAGCACTGGGACCCGTTTGACAAAACCGGCTTCCCACGGGAAAGTCTTTCTCCACGTGCAGACATGCTCCCAGGTGCCTGTGGCAAGGGGAAGGAAATGCCATACACTGACCTGGAAGAGACCACAGGGCCCAGGCACAGTCTGAACCCTTCCCTCAACCCGGCGGTTTTGCTAGCAGGAGTTCAAGCCCAACGAACACAGCCCGGAGACCCCTGGGGCAAAAACGGCTTCCGACGAACAATAGGTGCTTGCTGTGGAACACCTATCCCAAGTGGGGGTAGCCAGCTCAACAAAATGCCACACACCCAGGTGTAAGAAACAACATTGCCCAGGCATGGTCTAAGCCCCTCACCTCGTCCCTGTGCTTTGGGGAGCCGGAGGGACACCCGAGGCCCACGGCCCTGAGACCCCTTTGCAAAAAGCCGGCTTCCCACGGAAACAGTTTTCCTGAGGTGCAGACCCTATCCCAAGTGGTTGTGGCAAGGTAAAGCCAATGCCCTCCACTTCTCTGGAAGAAACCACAGTGCCCAGCCATGTTCTAAGCCCTCCCATCCTCCCTGGGCTTCTGGCAGCAGGAGTGAAAAGAGAGGAGCAGAGCACTGGGACCCGTTTGACAAAAACCGGCTTCCCACGGGAAAGTCTTTCTCCACGTGCAGACATGCTCCCAGGTGCCTGTGCAAGGGGAAGGAAATGCCATACACTGACCTGGAAGAGACCACAGGGACCAGGCACAGTCTGAACCCTTCCCTCCACCCGGCGGTTTTGCTATCAGGAGTTCAAGCCCAAGGAACACAGCCCGGAGACCCCTGGGGCAAAAACGGCTTCCGACGAACAATAGGTGCTTGCTGTGGAACACCTATCCCAAGTGGGGGTAGCCAGCTCAACAAAATGCCACACACCCAGGTGTAAGAAACAACATTGTCCAGGCATGGTCTAAGCCCCTCACCTCGTCCCTGTGCTTTGGGGAGCCGGAGGGACACCCGAGGCCCACGCCCCTGAGACCCCTTTGCAAAAAGCAGGCTTCCCACGGAAACAGTTTTCCTGAGGTGCAGACCCTCTCACAAGTGGTTGTGGCAAGGTAAAGCCAATGCCCTCCACTTCTCTGAAAGAAACCACAGTGCCCAGCCATGTTCTAAGCCCTCCCATCCTCCCTGGGCTTCTGGCAGCAGGAGTGAAAAGAGAGGAGCAGAGCACTGGGACCCGTTTGACAAAAACCGGCTTCCCACGGGAAAGTCTTTCTCCACGTGCAGACATACACCCAGGTGCCTGTGGCAAGGGGAAGGAAATGCCATACACTGACCTGGAAGAGACCACAGGGCCCAGGCACAGTCTGAACACTTCCCTCAACCCGGCGGTTTTGCTAGCAGGAGTTCAACCCCAACCAACACAGCCCGGAGACCCCTGGGGCAAAAACGGCTTCCGACGAACAATAGGTGCTTGCTGTGGAACACCTATCCCAAGTGGGGGTAGCCAGCTCAACAAAATGCCACACACCCAGGTGTAAGAAACAACATTGCCCAGGCATGGTCTAAGCCCCTCACCTCGTCCCTGTGCTTTGGGGAGCCGGAGGGACACCCGAGGCCCACGGCCCTGAGACCCCTTTGCAAAAAGACGGCTTCCCACGGAAGGAGTTTTCCTGAGGTGCAGACCCTCTCACAAGTGGTTGTGGCAAGGTAAAGCAAATGCCCTCCACTTCTCTGGAAGAAACCACAGTGCCCAGCCATGTTCTAAGCCCTCCCATCCTTCCTGGGCTTCTGGCAGCAGGAGTGAAAAGAGAGGAGCAGAGCACTGGGACCCGTTTGACAAAAACCGGCTTCCCACGGGAAAGTCTTTCTCCACGTGCAGACATGCTCCCAGGTGCCTGTGGCAAGGGGAAGGAAATGCCATACACTGACCTGGAAGAGACCACAGGGCCCAGGCACAGTCTGAACCCTTCCCTCAACCCGGCGGTTTTGCTAGCAGGAGTTCAAGCCCAACGAACACAGCCCGGAGACCCCTGGGGCAAAAACGGCTTGCGAGGAACAATAGGTGCTTGCTGTGGAACACCTATCCCAAGTGGGGGTAGCCAGCTCAACAAAATGCCACACACCCAGGTGTAAGAAACAACATTACCCAGGCATGGTCTAAGCCCCTCACCTCGTCCCTGTGCTTTGGGGAGCCGGAGGGACACCCGAGGCCCACGGCCCTGAGACCCCTTTGCAAAAAGACGGCTTCCCACGGAAGGAGTTTTCCTGAGGTGCAGACCCTGTCACAAGTGGTTGTGGCAAGGTAAAGCAAATGCCCTCCACTTCTCTGGAAGAAATCACAGTGCCCAGCCATGTTCTAAGCCCTCCCATCCTTCCTGGGCTTCTGGCAGCAGGAGTGAAAAGAGAGGAGCAGAGCACTGGGACCCGTTTGACAAAAACCGGCTTCCCACGGGAAAGTCTTTCTCCACGTGCAGACATGCTCCCAGGTGCCTGTGGCAAGGGGAAGGAAATGCCATACACTGACCTGGAAGAGACCACAGGGCCCAGGCACAGTCTGAACCCTTCCCTCAACCCGGCGGTTTTGCTAGCAGGAGTTCAAGCCCAAGGAACACAGCCCGGAGACCCCTGGGGCAAAAACGGCTTCCGACGAACAATAGGTGCTTGCTGTGGAACACCTATCCCAAGTGGGGGTAGCCAGCTCAACAAAATGCCACACACCCAGGTGTAAGAAACAACATTGCCCAGGCATGGTCTAAGCCCCTCACCTCGTCCCTGTGCTTTGGGGAGCCGGAGGGACAGCCGAGGCCCACGGCCCTGAGACCCCTTTGCAAAAAGCAGGCTTCCCACGGAAACAGTTTTCCTGAGGTGCAGACCCTATCCCAAGTGGTTGTGGCAAGGTAAAGCCAATGCCCTCCACTTCTCTGGAAGAAACCACAGTGCCCAGCCATGTTCTAAGCCCTCCCATCCTCCCTGGGCTTCTGGCAGCAGGAGTGAAAAGAGAGGAGCAGAGCACTGGGACCCGTTTGACAAAAACCGGCTTCCACGGGAAAGTCTTTCTCCACGTGCACACATGCTCCCAGGTGCCTGTGGCAAGGGGAAGGAAATGCCATACACTGACCTGGAAGAGACCACAGGGAACAGGCACAGTCTGAACCCTTCCCTCCACCCGGCGGTTTTGCTAGCAGGAGTTCAAGCCCAACGAACACAGCCCGGAGACCCCTGGGGCAAAAACGGCTTCCGACGAACAATAGGTGCTTGCTGTGGAACACCTATCCCAAGTGGGGGTAGCCAGCTCAACAAAATGCCACACACCCAGGTGTAAGAAACAACATTGCCCAGGCATGGTCTAAGCCCCTCACCTCGTCCCTGTGCTTTGGGGAGCCGGAGGGACACCCGAGGCCCACGGCCCTGAGACCCCTTTGCAAAAAGCCGGCTTCCCACGGAAACAGTTTTCCTGAGGTGCAGACCCTATCCCAAGTGGTTGTGGCAAGGTAAAGCCAATGCCCTCCACTTCTCTGGAAGAAACCACAGTGCCCAGCCATGTTCTAAGCCCTCCCATCCTCCCTGGGCTTCTGGCAGCAGGAGTGAAAAGAGAGGAGCAGAGCACTGGGACCCGTTTGACAAAAACCGGCTTCCACGATAAAGTCTTTCTCCACGTGCAGACATGCTCCCAGGTGCCTGTGGCAAGGGGAAGGAAATGCCATACACTGACCTGGAAGAGACCACAGGGCCCATGCACAGTCTGAACCCTTCCCTCAACCCGGCGGTTTTGCTAGCAGGAGTTCTAGCCCAACGAACACAGCCCGGAGACCCCTGGGGCAAAAACGGCTTCCGACGAACAATAGGTGCTTGCTGTGGAACACATCCCAAGTGGGGGTAGCCAGCTCAACAAAATGCCACACACCCAGGTGTAAGAAACAACATTGTCCAGCCATGGTCTAAGCCCGTCACCTCGTCCCTGTGCTTTGGGGAGCCGGAGGGACACCCGAGGCCCATGGCCCTGAGACCCCTTTGCAAAAAGCCGGCTTCCCACGGAAACAGATTTCCTGAGGTGCAGACCCTCTCACAAGTGGTTGTGGCAAGGTAAAGCCAATGCCCTCCACTTCTCTGGAAGAAACCACAGTGGCCAGCCATGCTCTAAGCCCTCCCATCCTCCCTGGGCTTCTGGCAGCAGGAGTGAAAAGAGAGGAGCAGAGCACTGGGACCCGTTTGACAAAACCGGCTTCCCACGGGAAAGTCTTTCTCCACGTGCAGACATGCTCCCAGGTGCCTGTGGCAAGGGGAAGGAAATGCCATACACTGACCTGGAAGAGACCACAGGGCCCAGGCACAGTCTGAACCCTTCCCTCAACCCGGCGGTTTTGCTAGCAGGAGTTCAAGCCCAACGAACACAGCCCGGAGACCCCTGGGGCAAAAACGGCTTCCGACGAACAATAGGTGCTTGCTGTGGAACACCTATCCCAAGTGGGGGTAGCCAGCTCAACAAAATGCCACACACCCAGGTGTAAGAAACAACATTGCCCAGGCATGGTCTAAGCCCCTCACCTCGTCCCTGTGCTTTGGGGAGCCGGAGGGACACCCGAGGCCCACGGCCCTGAGACCCCTTTGCAAAAAGCCGGCTTCCCACAGAAACAGTTTTCCTGAGGTGCAGACCCTATCCCAAGTGGTTGTGGCAAGGTAAAGCCAATGCCCTCCACTTCTCTGGAAGAAACCACAGTGCCCAGCCATGTTCTAAGCCCTCCCATCCTCCCTGGGCTTCTGGCAGCAGGAGTGAAAAGAGAGGAGCAGAGCACTGGGACCCGTTTGACAAAAACCGGCTTCCCACGGGAAAGTCTTTCTCCACGTGCAGACATGCTCCCAGGTGCCTGTGGCAAGGGGAAGGAAATGCCATACACTGACCTGGAAGAGACCACAGGGCCCATGCACAGTCTGAACCCTTCCCTCAACCCGGCGGTTTTGCTAGCAGGAGTTCTAGCCCAACGAACACAGCCCGGAGACCCCTGGGGCAAAAACGGCTTCCGACGAACAATAGGTGCTTGCTGTGGAACACATCCCAAGTGGGGGTAGCCAGCTCAACAAAATGCCACACACCCAGGTGTAAGAAACAACATTGTCCAGCCATGGTCTAAGCCCGTCACCTCGTCCCTGTGCTTTGGGGAGCCGGAGGGACACCCGAGGCCCATGGCCCTGAGACCCCTTTGCAAAAAGCCGGCTTCCCACGGAAACAGATTTCCTGAGGTGCAGACCCTCTCACAAGTGGTTGTGGCAAGGTAAAGCCAATGCCCTCCACTTCTCTGGAAGAAACCACAGTGCCCAGCCATGCTCTAAGCCCTCCCATCCTCCCTGGGCTTCTGGCAGCAGGAGTGAAAAGAGAGGAGCAGAGCACTGGGACCCGTTTGACAAAACCGGCTTCCCACGGGAAAGTCTTTCTCCACGTGCAGACATGCTCCCAGGTGCCTGTGGCAAGGGGAAGGAAATGCCATACACTGACCTGGAAGAGACCACAGGGCCCAGGCACAGTCTGAACCCTTCCCTCAACCCGGCGGTTTTGCTAGCAGGAGTTCAAGCCCAACGAACACAGCCCGGAGACCCCTGAGGCAAAAACGGCTTCCGACGAACAATAGGTGCTTGCTGTGGAACACCTATCCCAAGTGGGGGTAGCCAGCTCAACAAAATGCCACACACCCAGGTGTAAGAAACAACATTGCCCAGGCATGGTCTAAGCCCCTCACCTCGTCCCTGTGCTTTGGGGAGCCGGAGGGACACCCGAGGCCCACGGCCCTGAGACCCCTTTGCAAAAAGCCGGCTTCCCACAGAAACAGTTTTCCTGAGGTGCAGACCCTATCCCAAGTGGTTGTGGCAAGGTAAAGCCAATGCCCTCCACTTCTCTGGAAGAAACCACAGTGCCCAGCCATGTTCTAAGCCCTCCCATCCTCCCTGGGCTTCTGGCAGCAGGAGTGAAAAGAGAGGAGCAGAGCACTGGGACCCGTTTGACAAAAACCGGCTTCCCACGGGAAAGTCTTTCTCCACGTGCAGACATGCTCCCAGGTGCCTGTGGCAAGGGGAAGGAAATGCCATACACTGACCTGGAAGAGACCACAGGGCCCAGGCACAGTCTGAACCCTTCCCTCAACCCGGCGGTTTTGCTAGCAGGAGTTCAAGCCCAACGAACACAGCCCGGAGACCCCTGAGGCAAAAACGGCTTCCGACGAACAATAGGTGCTTGCTGTGGAACACCTATCCCAAGTGGGGGTAGCCAGCTCAACAAAATGCCACACACCCAGGTGTAAGAAACAACATTGCCCAGGCATGGTCTAAGCCCCTCACCTCGTCCCTGTGCTTTGGGGAGCCGGAGGGACACCCGAGGCCCACGGCCCTGAGACCCCTTTGCAAAAAGCCGGCTTCCCACAGAAACAGTTTTCCTGAGGTGCAGACCCTATCCCAAGTGGTTGTGGCAAGGTAAAGCCAATGCCCTCCACTTCTCTGGAAGAAACCACAGTGCCCAGCCATGTTCTAAGCCCTCCCATCCTCCCTGGGCTTCTGGCAGCAGGAGTGAAAAGAGAGGAGCAGAGCACTGGGACCCGTTTGACAAAAACCGGCTTCCCACGGGAAAGTCTTTCTCCACGTGCAGACATGCTCCCAGGTGCCTGTGGCAAGGGGAAGGAAATGCCATACACTGACCTGGAAGAGACCACAGGGCCCAGGCACAGTCTGAACCCTTCCCTCAACCCGGCGGTTTTGCTAGCAGGAGTTCTAGCCCAAGGAACACAGCCCGGAGACCCCTGGGGCAAAAACGGCTTCCGACGAACAATAGGTGCTTGCTGTGGAACACCTATCCCAAGTGGGGGTAGCCAGCTCAACAAAATGCCACACACCCAGGTGTAAGAAACAACATTGCCCAGGCATGGTCTAAGCCCCTCACCTCATCCCTGTGCTTTGGGGAGCCGGAGGGACACCCGAGGCCCACGGCCCTGAGACCCCTTTGCAAAAAGCCGGCTTCCCACGGAAACAGTTTTCCTGAGGTGCAGACCCTCTCACAAGTGGTTGTGGCAAGGTAAAGCCAATGCCCTCCACTTCTCTGGAAGAAACCCCAGTGCCCAGCCATGTTCTAAGCCCTCCCATCCTCCCTGGGCTTCTGGCAGCAGGAGTGAAAAGTGAGGAGCAGAGCACTGGGACCCGTTTGACAAAAACCAGCTTCCACGGGAAAGTCTTTCTCCACTTGCAGACATGCTCCCAGGTGCCTGTGGCAAGGGGAAGGAAATGCCATACACTGACCTGGAAGAGACCACAGGGCCCAGGCACAGTCTGAACCCTTCCCTCAACCCGGCGGTTTTGCTAGCAGGAGTTCAAGCCCAACGAACACAGCCCGGACACCCCTGGGGCAAAAACGGCTTCCGACGAACAATGGGTGCTTGCTGTGGAACACCTATCCCAAGTGGGGGTAGCCAGGTCAACAAAATGCCACACACCCAGGTGTAAGAAACAACATTGCCCAGGCATGGTCTAAGCCCCTCACCTCGTCCCTGTGCTTTGGGGAGCCGGAGGGACACGCGAAGCCCACGGCCCTGAGACCCCTTTGCAAAAAGCCGGCTTCCCACGGAAGGAGTTTCCTGAGGTGCAGACCCTCTCACAAGTGGTTGTGGCAAGGTAAAGCAAATGCCCTCCACTTCTCTGGAAGAAACCACAGTCCCAGCCATGTTCTAAGCCCTCCCATCCTCCCTGGGCTTCTGGCAGCAGGAGTGAAAAGAGAGGAGCAGAGCACTGGGACCCGTTTGACAAAAACCGGCTTCCCACGGGAAAGTCTTTCTCCACGTGCAGACATGCACCCAGGTGCCTGTGGCAAGGGGAAGGAAATGCCATACACTGACCTGGAAGAGACCACAGGGCCCAGGCACCGTCTGAACCCTTCCCTCAACCCGGCGGTTTTGCTAGCAGGAGTTCTAGCCCAACGAACACAGCCCGGAGACCCCTGGGGCAAAAACGGCTTCCGACGAACAATAGGTGCTTGCTGTGGAACACCTATCCCAAGTGGGGGTAGCCAGGTCAACAAAATGCCACACACCCAGGTGTAAGAAACAACATTGCCCAGGCATGGTCTAAGCCCCTCACCTCGTCCCTGTGCTTTGGGGAGCCGGAGGGACACCCGAGACCCACGGCCCTGAGACCCCTTTGTAAAAAGCAGGCTTCCCACGGAAACAGTTTTCCTGAGGTGCAGACCCTCTCACAAGTGGTTGTGGCAAGGTAAAGCAAATGCCCTCCACTTCTCTGGAAGAAACCACAGTGCCCAGCCATGTTCTAAGCCCTCCCATCCTCCCTGGGCTTCTGGCAGCAGGAGTGAAAAGAGAGGAGCAGAGCACTGGGACCCGTTTGACAAAAACTGGCTTCCCACGGGAAAGCCTTTCTCCACGTGCAGACATGCTCCCAGGTGCCTGTGGCAAGGGGAAGGAAATGCCATACACTGACCTGGAAGAGACCACAGGGCCCAGGCACAATCTGAACCCTTCCCTCAACCCGGCGGTTTTGCTAGCAGGAGTTCAAGCCCAACCAACACAGCCCGGAGACCCCTGGGGCAAAAACGGCTTCCGACAAACAATAGGTGCTTGCTGTGGAACACCTATCCCAAGTGGGGGTAGCCAGCTCAACAAAATGCCACACACCCAGGTGTAAGAAACAACATTGTCCAGCCATGGTCTAAGCCCGTCACCTCGTCCCTGTGCTTTGGGGAGCCGGAGGGACACCCGAGGCCCATGGCCCTGAGACCCCTTTGCAAAAAGCCGGCTTCCCATGGAAACAGTTTTCCTGAGGTGCAGACCCTCTCACAAGTGGTTGTGGCAAGGTAAAGCAAATGCCCTCCACTTCTCTGGAAGAAACCACAGTGCCCAGCCATGTTCTAAGCCCTCCCATCCTCCCTGGGCTTCTGGCAGCAGGAGTGAAAAGAGAGGAGCAGAGCACTGGGACCCGTTTGACAAAACCGGCTTCCCACGGGAAAGTCTTTCTCCACGTGCAGACATGCTCCCAGGTGCCTGTGGCAAGGGGAAGGAAATGCCATACACTGACCTGGAAGAGACCACAGGGCCCAGGCACAGTCTGAACCCTTCCCTCAACCCGGCGGTTTTGCTAGCAGGAGTTCAAGCCCAACGAACACAGCCCGGAGACCCCTGGGGCAAAAACGGCTTCCGACGAACAATAGGTGCTTGCTGTGGAACACCTATCCCAAGTGGGGGTAGCCAGCTCAACAAAATGCCACACACCCAGGTGTAAGAAACAACATTGCCCAGGCATGGTCTAAGCCCCTCACCTCGTCCCTGTGCTTTGGGGAGCCGGAGGGACACCCGAGGCCCACGGCCCTGAGACCCCTTTGCAAAAAGCCGGCTTCCCACGGAAACAGTTTTCCTGAGGTGCAGACCCTATCCCAAGTGGTTGTGGCAAGGTAAAGCCAATGCCCTCCACTTCTCTGGAAGAAACCACAGTGCCCAGCCATGTTCTAAGCCCTCCCATCCTCCCTGGGCTTCTGGCAGCAGGAGTGAAAAGAGAGGAGCAGAGCACTGGGACACGTTTGACAAAAACCGGCTTCCCACGGGAAAGTCTTTCTCCACGTGCAGACATGCTCCCAGGTGCCTGTGCAAGGGGAAGGAAATGCCATACACTGACCTGGAAGAGACCACAGGGACCAGGCACAGTCTGAACCCTTCCCTCCACCCGGCGGTTTTGCTATCAGGAGTTCAAGCCCAACGAACACAGCCCGGAGACCCCTGGGGCAAAAACGGCTTCCGACGAACAATAGGTGCTTGCTGTGGAACACCTATCCCAAGTGGGGGTAGCCAGCTCAACAAAATGCCACACACCCAGGTGTAAGAAACAACATTGTCCAGGCATGGTCTAAGCCCCTCACCTCGTCCCTGTGCTTTGGGGAGCCGGAGGGACACCCGAGGCCCACGCCCCTGAGACCCCTTTGCAAAAAGCAGGCTTCCCACGGAAACAGTTTTCCTGAGGTGCAGACCCTCTCACAAGTGGTTGTGGCAAGGTAAAGCCAATGCCCTCCACTTCTCTGAAAGAAACCACAGTGCCCAGCCATGTTCTAAGCCCTCCCATCCTTCCTGGGCTTCTGGCAGCAGGAGTGAAAAGAGAGGAGCAGAGCACTGGGACCCGTTTGACAAAAACCGGCTTCCCACGGGAAAGTCTTTCTCCACGTGCAGACATACACCCAGGTGCCTGTGGCAAGGGGAAGGAAATGCCATACACTGACCTGGAAGAGACCACAGGGCCCAGGCACAGTCTGAACCCTTCCCTCAACCCGGCGGTTTTGCTAGCAGGAGTTCAACCCCAACCAACACAGCCCGGAGACCCCTGGGGCAAAAACGGCTTGAGAGGAACAATAGGTGCTTGCTGTGGAACACCTATCCCAAGTGGGGGTAGCCAGCTCAACAAAATGCCACACACCCAGGTGTAAGAAACAACATTACCCAGGCATGGTCTAAGCCCCTCACCTCGTCCCTGTGCTTTGGGGACCCGGAGGGACACCCGAGGCCCACGGCCCTGAGACCCCTTTGCAAAAAGACGGCTTCCCACGGAAGGAGTTTTCCTGAGGTGCAGACCCTCTCACAAGTGGTTGTGGCAAGGTAAAGCAAATGCCCTCCACTTCTCTGGAAGAAATCACAGTGCCCAGCCATGTTCTAAGCCCTCCCATCCTTCCTGGGCTTCTGGCAGCAGGAGTGAAAAGAGAGGAGCAGAGCACTGGGACCCGTTTGACAAAAACCGGCTTCCCACGGGAAAGTCTTTCTCCACGTGCAGACATGCTCCCAGGTGCCTGTGGCAAGGGGAAGGAAATGCCATACACTGACCTGGAAGAGACCACAGGGCCCAGGCACAGTCTGAACCCTTCCCTCAACCCGGCGGTTTTGCTAGCAGGAGTTCAAGCCCAAGGAACACAGCCCGGAGACCCCTGGGGCAAAAACGGCTTCTGACGAACAATAGGTGCTTGCTGTGGAACACCTATCCCAAGTGGGGGTAGCCAGCTCAACAAAATGCCACACACCCAGGTGTAAGAAACAACATTGCCCAGGCATGGTCTAAGCCCCTCACCTCGTCCCTGTGCTTTGGGGAGCCGGAGGGACACCCGAGGCCCACGGCCCTGAGACCCCTTTGCAAAAAGCAGGCTTCCCACGGAAACAGTTTTCCTGAGGTGCAGACCCTATCCCAAGTGGTTGTGGCAAGGTAAAGCCAATGCCCTCCACTTCTCTGGAAGAAACCACAGTGCCCAGCCATGTTCTAAGCCCTCCCATCCTCCCTGGGCTTCTGGCAGCAGGAGTGAAAAGAGAGGAGCAGAGCACTGGGACCCGTTTGACAAAAACCGGCTTCCCACGGGAAAGTCTTTCTCCACATGCAGACATGCTCCCAGGTGCCTGTGGCAAGGGGAAGGAAATGCCATACACTGACCTGGAAGAGACCACAGGGCCCAGGCACAGTCTGAACCCTTCCCTCAACCCGGGGGTTTTGCTAGCAGGAGTTCAAGCCCAACGAGCACAGCCCGGAGACCCCTGGGGCAAAAACGGCTTCCGACGAACAATAGGTGCTTGCTGTGGAACACCTATCCCAAGTGGGGGTAGCCAGCTCAACAAAATGCCACACACCCAGGTGTAAGAAACAACATTGCCCAGGCATGGTCTAAGCCCCTCACCTCGTCCCTGTGCTTTGGGGAGCCGGAGGGACACCCGAGGCCCACGGCCCTGAGACCCCTTTGCAAAAAGCCGGCTTCCCACGGAAACAGTTTTCCTGAGGTGCAGACCCTATCCCAAGTGGTTGTGGCATGGTAAAGCCAATGCCCTCCACTTCTCTGGAAGAAACCACAGTGCCCAGCCATGTTCTAAGCCCTCCCATCCTCCCTGGGCTTCTGGCAGCAGGAGTGAAAAGAGAGGAGCAGAGCACTGGGACCCGTTTGACAAAAACCGGCTTCCACGGGAAAGTCTTTCTCCACGTGCAGACATGCTCCCAGGTGCCTGTGGCAAGGGGAAGGAAATGCCATACACTGACCTGGAAGAGACCACAGGGCCCAGGCACAGTCTGAACCCTTCCCTCAACCCGGCGGTTTTGCTAGCAGGAGTTCAAGCCCAACGAACACAGCCTGGAGACCCCTGGGGCAAAAAAGGCTTCCGACGAACAATAGGTGCTTGCTGTGGAACACCTATCCCAAGTGGGGGTAGCCAGGTCAACAAAATGCCACACACCCAGGTGTAAGAAACAACATTGCCCAGGCATGGTCTAAGCCCCTCACCTCGTCCCTGTGCTTTGGGGAGCCGGAGGGACACCCGAGGCCCACGGCCCTGAGACCCCTTTGCAAAAAGCCGGCTTCCCACGGAAACAGTTTTCCTGAGGTGCAGACCCTATCCCAAGTGGTTGTGGCAAGGTAAAGCCAATGCCCTCCACTTCTCTGGAAGAAACCACAGTGCCCAGCCATGTTCTAAGCCCTCCCATCCTCCCTGGGCTTCTGGCAGCAGGAGTGAAAAGAGAGGAGCAGAGCACTGGGACCCGTTTGACAAAAACCGGCTTCCCACGGGAAAGTCTTTCTCCACTTGCAGACATGCTCCCAGGTGCCTGTGGCAAGTGGAAGGAAATGCCATACACTGACCTGGAAGAGACCACAGGGCCCATGCACAGTCTGAACCCTTCCCTCAACCCGGCGGTTTTGCTAGCAGGAGTTCTAGCCCAACGAACACAGCCCGGAGACCCCTGGGGCAAAAACGGCTTACGACGAACAATAGGTGCTTGCTGTGGAACACGTATCCCAAGTGGGGGTAGTCAGCTCAACAAAATGCCACACACCCAGGTGTAAGAAACAACATTGTCCACCCATGGTCTAAGCCCCTCACCTCGTCCCTGTGCTTTGGGGAGCCGGAGGGACACCCGAGGACCATGGCCCTGAGACCCCTTTGCAAAAAGCAGGCTTCCCACGGAAACAGTTTTCCTGAGGTGCAGACCCTCTCACAAGTGGTTGTGGCAAGGTAAAGCAAATGCCCTCCACTTCTCTGGAAGAAACCACAGTGCCCAGCCATGTTCTAAGCCCTCCCATCCTCCCTGGGCTTCTGGCAGCAGGAGTGAAAAGAGAGGAGCAGAGCACTGGGACCCGTTTGACAAAACCGGCTTCCCACGGGAAAGTCTTTCTCCACGTGCAGACATGCTCCCAGGTGCCTGTGGCAAGGGGAAGGAAATGCCATACACTGACCTGGAAGAGACCACAGGGACCAGGCACAGTCTAAACCCTTCCCTCAACCCGGCGGTTTTGCTAGCAGGAGTTCAAGCCCAACGAACACAGCCCGGAGACCCCTGGGGCAAAAACGGCTTCCGACGAACAATAGGTGCTTGCTGTGGAACACCTATCCCAAGTGGGGGTAGCCAGCTCAACAAAATGCCACACACCCAGGTGTAAGAAACAACATTGCCCAAGCATGGTCTAAGCCCCTCACCTCGTCCCTGTGCTTTGGGGACCCGGAGGGACACCCGAGGCCCACGGCCCTGAGACCCCTTTGCAAAAAGCCGGCTTCCCACGGAAACAGTTTTCCTGAGGTGCAGACCCTATCCCAAGTGGTTGTGGCAAGGTAAAGCCAATGCCCTCCACTTCTCTGGAAGAAACCACAGTGCCCAGCCATGTTCTAAGCCCTCCCATCCTCCCTGGGCTTCTGGCAGCAGGAGTGAAAAGAGAGGAGCAGAGCACTGGGACCCGTTTGACAAAAACCGGCTTCCCACGGGAAAGTCTTTCTCCACGTGCAGACATGCTCCCAGGTGCCTGTGGCAAGGGGAAGGAAATGCCATACACTGACCTGGAAGACACCACAGGGCCCAGACACAGTCTGAACCCTTCCCTCAACCCGGCGGTTTTGCTAGCAGGAGTTCAAGCCCAACGAACACATCCCGGAGACCCCTGGGGCAAAAACGGCTTCCGACGAACAATAGGTGCTTGCTGTGGAACACCTATCCCAAGTGGGGGTAGCAAGCTCAACAAAATGCCACACACCCAGGTGTAAGAAACAACATTGCCCAGGCATGGTCTAAGCCCCTCACCTCGTCCCTGTGCTTTGGGGAGCCAGAGGGACACCCGAGGCCCACGGCCCTGAGACCCCTTTGCAAAAAGCCGGCTTCCCACGGAGACAGTTTTCCTGAGGTGTAGACCCTCTCCCAAGTGGTTGTGGCAAGGTAAAGCCAATGCCCTCCACTTCTCTGGAAGAAACCACAGTGCCCAGCCATGTTCTAAGCCCTCCCATCCTCCCTGGGCTTCTGGCAGCAGGAGTGAAAAGAGAGGAGCAGAGCACTGGGACCCGTTTGACAAAAACCGGCTTCCACGGGAAAGTCTTTCTCCACGTGCACACATGCTCCCAGGTGCCTGTGGCAAGGGGAAGGAAATGCCATACACTGACCTGGAAGAGACCACAGGGACCAGGCACAGTCTGAACCCTTCCCTCCACCCGGCGGTTTTGCTAGCAGGAGTTCAAGCCCAACGAACACAGCCCGGAGACCCCTGGGGCAAAAACGGCTTCCGACGAACAATAGGTGCTTGCTGTGGAACACCTATCCCAAGTGGGGGTAGCCAGCTCAACAAAATGCCACACACCCAGGTGTAAGAAACAACATTGCCCAGGCATGGTCTAAGCCCCTCACCTCGTCCCTGTGCTTTGGGGAGCCGGAGGGACACCCGAGGCCCACGGCCCTGAGACCCCTTTGCAAAAAGCCGGCTTCCCACGGAAACAGTTTTCCTGAGGTGCAGACCCTATCCCAAGTGGTTGTGGCAAGGTAAAGCCAATGCCCTCCACTTCTCTGGAAGAAACCACAGTGCCCAGCCATGTTCTAAGCCCTCCCATCCTCCCTGGGCTTCTGGCAGCAGGAGTGAAAAGAGAGGAGCAGAGCACTGGGACCCGTTTGACAAAAACCGGCTTCCACGATAAAGTCTTTCTCCACGTGCAGACATGCTCCCAGGTGCCTGTGGCAAGGGGAAGGAAATGCCATACACTGACCTGGAAGAGACCACAGGGCCCAGGCACAGTCTGAACCCTTCCCTCAACCCGGCGGTTTTGCTAGCAGGAGTTCAAGCCCAACGAACACAGCCTGTAGACCCCTGGGGCAAAAAAGGCTTCCGACGAACAATAGGTGCTTGCTGTGGAACACCTATCCCAAGTGGGGGTAGCCAGCTCAACAAAATGCCACACACCCAGGTGTAAGAAACAACATTGCCCAGGCATGGTCTAAGCCCCTCACCTCGTCCCTGTGCTTTGGGGAGCCTGAGGGACACCCGAGGCCCACGGCCCTGAGACCCCTTTGCAAAAAGCCGGCTTCCCACGGAAACAGTTTTCCTGAGGTGCAGACCCTATCCCAAGTGGTTGTGGCAAGGTAAAGCCAATGCCCTCCACTTCTCTGGAAAAAACCACAGTGCCCAGCCATGTTCTAAGCCCTCCCATCCTCCCTGGGCTTCTGGCAGCAGGAGTGAAAAGAGAGGAGCAGAGCACTGGGACCCGTTTGACAAAAACCGGCTTCCATGGGAAAGTCTTTCTCCACGTGCAGACATGCTCCCAGGTGCCTGTGGCAAGGGGAAGGAAATGCCATACACTGACCTGGAAGAGACCACAGGGACCAGGCACAGTCTGAACCCTTCCCTCCACCCGGCCATTTTGCTAGCAGGAGTTCAAGCCCAACGAACACAGCCCGGAGACCCCTGGGGCAAAAACGGCTTCCGACGAACAATAGGTGCTTGCTGTGGAACACCTATCCCAAGTGGGGGTAGCCAGCTCAACAAAATGCCACACACCCAGGTGTAAGAAACAACATTGCCCAGGCATGGTCTAAGCCCCTCACCTCGTCCCTGTGCTTTGGGGAGCCGGAGGGACACCCGAGGCCCACGGCCCTGAGACCCCTTTGCAAAAAGCCGGCTTCCCACGGAAACAGTTTTCCTGAGGTGCAGACCCTATCCCAAGTGGTTGTGGCAAGGTAAAGCCAATGCCCTCCACTTCTCTGGAAGAAACCACAGTGCCCAGCCATGTTCTAAGCCCTCCCATCCTCCCTGGGCTTCTGGCAGCAGGAGTGAAAAGAGAGGAGCAGAGCACTGGGACCCGTTTGACAAAAACCGGCTTCCACGATAAAGTCTTTCTCCACGTGCAGACATGCTCCCAGGTGCCTGTGGCAAGGGGAAGGAAATGCCATACACTGACCTGGAAGAGACCACAGGGCCCAGGCACAGTCTGAACCCTTCCCTCAACCCGGCGGTTTTGCTAGCAGGAGTTCAAGCCCAAGGAACACAGCCTGTAGACCCCTGGGGCAAAAAAGGCTTCCGACGAACAATAGGTGCTTGCTGTGGAACACCTATCCCAAGTGGGGGTAGCCAGCTCAACAAAATGCCACACACCCAGGTGTAAGAAACAACATTGCCCAGGCATGGTCTAAGCCCCTCACCTCGTCCCTGTGCTTTGGGGAGCCTGAGGGACACCCGAGGCCCACGGCCCTGAGACCCCTTTGCAAAAAGCCGGCTTCCCACGGAAACAGTTTTCCTGAGGTGCAGACCCTATCCCAAGTGGTTGTGGCAAGGTAAAGCCAATGCCCTCCACTTCTCTGGAAAAAACCACAGTGCCCAGCCATGTTCTAAGCCCTCCCATCCTCCCTGGGCTTCTGGCAGCAGGAGTGAAAAGAGAGGAGCAGAGCACTGGGACCCGTTTGACAAAAACCGGCTTCCATGGGAAAGTCTTTCTCCACGTGCAGACATGCTCCCAGGTGCCTGTGGCAAGGGGAAGGAAATGCCATACACTGACCTGGAAGAGACCACAGGGCCCAGGCACAGTCTGAACCCTTCCCTCAACCCGGCGGTTTTGCTAGCAGGAGTTCAAGCCCAACGAACACAGCCCGGAGACCCCTGGGGCAAAAACGGCTTCCGACAAACAATGGGTGCTTGCTGTGGAACACCTATCCCAAGTGGGGGTAGCCAGCTCAACAAAATGCCACACACCCAGGTGTAAGAAACAACATTGCCCAGGCATGGTCTAAGCCCCTCACCTCGTCCCTGTGCTTTGGGGAGCCGGAGGGACACCCGAAGCCCACGGCCCTGAGACCCCTTTGCAAAAAGCCGGCTTCCCACGGAAACAGTTTTCCTGAGGTGCAGACCCTATCCCAAGTGGTTGTGGCAAGGTAAAGCCAATGCCCTCCACTTCTCTGGAAGAAACCACAGTGCCCAGCCATGTTCTAAGCCCTCCCATCCTCCCTGGGCTTCTGGCAGCAGGAGTGAAAAGAGAGGAGCAGAGCACTGGGACCCGTTTGACAAAAACCGGCTTCCCACGGGAAAGTCTTTCTCCACGTGCAGACATGCTCCCAGGTGCCTGTGGCAAGGGGAAGGAAATGCCATACACTGACCTGGAAGAGACCACAGGGCCCATGCACAGTCTGAACCCTTCCCTCAACCCGGCGGTTTTGCTAGCAGGAGTTCTAGCCCAACGAACACAGCCCGGAGACCCCTGGGGCAAAAACGGCTTCCGACGAACAATAGGTGCTTGCTGTGGAACACATCCCAAGTGGGGGTAGCCAGCTCAACAAAATGCCACACACCCAGGTGTAAGAAACAACATTGTCCAGCCATGGTCTAAGCCCGTCACCTCGTCCCTGTGCTTTGGGGAGCCGGAGGGACACCCGAGGCCCATGGCCCTGAGACCCCTTTGCAAAAAGCCGGCTTCCCACGGAAACAGTTTTCCTGAGGTGCAGACCCTCTCACAAGTGGTTGTGGCAAGGTAAAGCCAATGCCCTCCACTTCTCTGGAAGAAACCACAGTGCCCAGCCATGCTCTAAGCCCTCCCATCCTCCCTGGGCTTCTGGCAGCAGGAGTGAAAAGAGAGGAGCAGAGCACTGGGACCCGTTTGACAAAACCGGCTTCCCACGGGAAAGTCTTTCTCCACGTGCAGACATGCTCCCAGGTGCCTGTGGCAAGGGGATGGAAATGCCATACACTGACCTGGAAGAGACCACAGGGCCCAGGCACAGTCTGAACCCTTCCCTCAACCCGGCGGTTTTGCTAGCAGGAGTTCAAGCCCAACGAACACAGCCCGGAGACCCCTGGGGCAAAAACGGCTTCCGACGAACAATAGGTGCTTGCTGTGGAACACCTATCCCAAGTGGGGGTAGCCAGCTCAACAAAATGCCACACACCCAGGTGTAAGAAACAACATTGCCCAGGCATGGTCTAAGCCCCTCACCTCGTCCCTGTGCTTTGGGGAGCCGGAGGGACACCCGAGGCCCACGGCCCTGAGACCCCTTTGCAAAAAGCCGGCTTCCCACAGAAACAGTTTTCCTGAGGTGCAGACCCTATCCCAAGTGGTTGTGGCAAGGTAAAGCCAATGCCCTCCACTTCTCTGGAAGAAACCACAGTGCCCAGCCATGTTCTAAGCCCTCCCATCCTCCCTGGGCTTCTGGCAGCAGGAGTGAAAAGAGAGGAGCAGAGCACTGGGACCCGTTTGACAAAAACCGGCTTCCCACGGGAAAGTCTTTCTCCACGTGCAGACATGCTCCCAGGTGCCTGTGCAAGGGGAAGGAAATGCCATACACTGACCTGGAAGAGACCACAGGGACCAGGCACAGTCTGAACCCTTCCCTCCACCCGGCGGTTTTGCTAGCAGGAGTTCAAGCCCAACGAACACAGCCCGGAGACCCCTGGGGCAAAAACGGCTTCCGACGAACAATAGGTGCTTGCTGTGGAACACCTATCCCAAGTGGGGGTAGCCAGCTCAACAAAATGCCACACACCCAGGTGTAAGAAACAACATTGCCCAGGCATGGTCTAAGCCCCTCACCTCGTCCCTGTGCTTTGGGGAGCCGGAGGGACACCCGAGGCCCACGGCCCTGAGACCCCTTTGCAAAAAGCCGGCTTCCCACGGAAACAGTTTTCCTGAGGTGCAGACCCTATCCCAAGTGGTTGTGGCAAGGTAAAGCCAATGCCCTCCACTTCTCTGGAAGAAACCACAGTGCCCAGCCATGTTCTAAGCCCTCCCATCCTCCCTGGGCTTCTGGCAGCAGGAGTGGAAAGAGAGGAGCAGAGCACTGGGACCCGTTTGACAAAAACCGGCTTCCCACGGGAAAGTCTTTCTCCACGTGCAGACATGCTCCCAGGTGCCTGTGGCAAGGGGAAGGAAATGCCATACACTGACCCGGAAGAGACCACAGGGCCCAGGCACAGTCTGAACCCTTCCCTCAACCCGGCGGTTTTGCTAGCAGGGGTTCTAGCCCAACGAACACAGCCCGGAGACCCCTGGGGCAAAAACGGCTTCCGACGAACAATAGGTGCTTGCTGTGGAACACCTATCCCAAGTGGGGGTAGCCAGCTCAACAAAATGCCACACATCCAGGTGTAAGAAACAACATTGTCCAGCCATGGTCTAAGCCCCTCACCTCGTCCCTGTGCTTTGCGGAGCCGGAGCGACACCCGAGGCCCATGGCCCTGAGACCCCTTTGCAAAAAGCCGGCTTCCCACGGAAACAGTTTTCCTGAGGTGCAGACCCTCTCACAAGTGGTTGTGGCAAGGTAAAGCCAATGCCCTCCACTTCTCTGGAAGAAACCACAGTGCCCAGCCATGTTCTAAGCCCTCCCATCCTCCCTGGGCTTCTGGCAGCAGGAGTGAAAAGAGAGGAGCAGAGCACTGGGACCCGTTTGACAAAACCAGCTGCCCACGGGAAAGTCTTTCTCCACGTGCAGACATGCTCCCAGGTGCCTGTGGCAAGGGGAAGGAAATGCCATACACTGACCTGGAAGAGACCACAGGGCCCAGGCACAGTCTGAACCCTTCCCTCAACCCGGCGGTTTTGCTAGCAGGAGTTCAAGCCCAACGAACACATCCCGGAGACCCCTGGGGCAAAAACGGCTTCCGACGAACAATAGGTGCTTGCTGTGGAACACCTATCCCAAGTGGGGGTAGCCAGCTCAACAAAATGCCACACACCCAGGTGTAAGAAACAACATTGCCCAGGCATGGTCTAAGCCCCACACCTCGTCCCTGTGCTTTGGGGAGCCGGAGGGACACCCGAGGCCCACGGCCCTGAGACCCCTTTCCAAAAAGCCGGCTTCCCACGGAAACAGTTTTCCTGAGGTGCAGACCCTATCCCAAGTGATTGTGGCAAGGTAAAGCCAATGCCCTCCACTTCTCTGGAAGAAACCACAGTGCCCAGCCATGTTCTAAGCCCTCCCATCCTCCCTGGGCTTCTGGCAGCAGGAGTGAAAAGAGAGGAGCAGAGCACTGGGACCCGTTTGACAAAAACCGGCTGCCCACGGGAAAGTCTTTCTCCACGTGCAGACATGCTCCCAGGTGCCTGTGGCAAGGGGAAGGAAATGCCATACACTGACCTGGAAGAGACCACAGGGCCCAGGCACAGTCTGAGCCCTTCCCTCATCCCGGCGGTTTGGCTAGCAGGAGTTCAACCCCAACGAACACAGCCCTGAGACCCCTGGGGCCAAAACGGCTTCCGACGAGCAATATGCTCTTGCTGTGGAAAAAATATCCCAAGTGGGGGTAGCCAGGTAAAGAAAATGCCACACACCCAGGTGTAAGAAACAACATTGCCCAAGCATGGTCTAAGCCCCTCACCTCGTCCCTGTGCTTTGGGGAGCCGGAGGGACACCCGAGGCCCACGGGTTGAGACCCGTTTGGCCAAAAGCCGACTTCCCACGGAAACAGTTTTCCTGAGGTGCAGACCCTCTCCCAAGTGGTTGTGGCAAGGTAAAGCAAATGCCATCCACTTATCTGGAAGAAACCACAGTGCCCAGGCATGTTCTAAGCCCTCCCATCCTCACTGGGCTTCTGGCAGCAGGAGTGAAAAGAGAGGAGCACAGCACTGGGACCCGTTTGACAAAACCCGGCTTCCCACGGGAAATTCTTTCTCCACGTGCAGACATGCTCCCAGGTGCCTGTGGCAAGGGGAAGGAAATGCCATACACTGACCTGAAAGAGACCACAGGGCCCAGGCACAGTCTGAGCCCTTCCCTCATCCCGGCGGTTTTGCTAGCAGTAGTTCAACCCCAACGAACCCAGCCCGGAGACCCCTGGGGCCAAAACGGCTTCCGAGGAGCAATATGCTCTTGCTGTGGAAAAAATATCCCAACTGGGGGTAGCCAGGTAAAGAAAATGCCAAACACCCAGGTGTAAGAAACAACATTGCCCAGGCATGGTCTAAGCCCCTCACCTCGTCCCTGTGCTTTGGGGAGCCTGAGGGACACCCGAGGCCCACGGGTTGAGACCTGTTTGGCCAAAAGCCGGCTTCCCACGGAAATAGTTTTCCTGAGGTGCAGACCCTCTCCCAAGTGGTTGTGGCAAGGTAAAGCAAATGCCGTCCACATCTCTGGAAGAAACGGCAGTGCCTAGCCATGTTCTAAGCCCTCCCATCCTCCCTGGGCTTCTGGCAGCCGGAGTGAAAAGAGAGGAGCACAGCACTGGGACCCGTTTGACAAAAACCGGCTTCCCACGGGAAAGTCTTTCTCCACGTGCAGACATGCTCCCAGGTGCCTGTTTCAAGGTGAAGGAAATGCCATACACTGACCTGGAAGAGACCACAGGGCCCAGTCACCTCTGAGCCCTTCCCTCATCCCGGCGGTTTTGCTAGCAGGAGTTCAACCCCAATGAACACAGCCCGGAGACCCATGGGGCAAAAACGGCTTCCGACGAACAATAGGTGCTTGCTGTGGAAAACCTATCCCAAGTGGGGGTAGCCAGGTAAACAAAATGCCACACACCCAGGTGTAAGAAACAATATTGCCCAGGCATCGTCTAAGCCCCTCACATTGTCTCTGTGCTTTTGGGTTAGGGTTCGGGTTAGGGTTAGGGTTCAGGTTCGGGTTAGTGTTCGGGTTCGGGTTAGGGTTCGGGTTCGGGTTCGGTTTCGGGTTAGGTTTCGGTTTCGGGTTCTGGTTCGGGTTCGGGTTCTGGTTCGGGTTTGGGTTCGGGTTCAGGTTCGGGTTCGGGTTCGGGTTCTGGTTCGTGTTATGGTACGGGTTCGGGTTCGGGTTCGGGTCGGGTTCGGGTTAGTGTTAGGGTTCGGGTTCGGGTTCAGTTTAGGCTTCGGGTTAGGGTTCGGGTTAGGTTTCGGGTTCGGTTTCGGGATAGGTTTCGGGTTAGGGTTCGGGTTTGGGTACGGGTTCGGGTTCGGGTTCGGGTTCGGGTTCTGGTTCAGTTTAGGGTTCGGATTTGGGTTCGGGTTCACGTTAGGGTTCGGGTTCGGGTTAGGTTTCGGGTTCGGGTTAGGGTTCGGGTTAGGGTTCGGGTTCGGGTTTGGGTTTAGGGTTCGGGTTTGGGTTAGGGTTGGGGTTAGGGTTAGGGTTCGGGTTCGTTTTAGGATTCGGGTTAGGGTTCGGGTAGGGTTCGGGTGAGGGTTCGGGTTAGGATACGGGTTAAGGTTAGGGTTAGGGTTCGGGTTCAGGTTCAGGTTAGGGTTCGGGTTAGGATTAGGGTTCGGGTTCGGGTTCGGGTTAGGGTTAGGGTTAGGGTTCGCGTTAGGGTTAGGGTTAGGTTTCGGGTTTGGTTAGGTCTAGGGTTCGGGTTAGGGTTAGGGGTAGGGTTCGGGTTAGGGTTAGGGTAGGGTTAGGGTTAGGGTTCGGGTTCGGGTTAGGGTTCGGTTTAGGTTTCGGATTCGGGTTCGGGTTCTGGTTCGGGTTAGGGTTCGCGTTATTGTTAGGGTTAGCGTTAGGGTTAGGGTTGGGGTTCGGGTTAGGGTTCGGGTTCGGGTTAGGGTTAGGGTTCGCGTTTGGTTTCGGGTTAGGGTTAGGGTTAGGGTTAGGGTTCGGTTTAGGGTTAGGGGTAGGGTTAGGGTTCGGGTTAGGGTTACGGTTCGGGTTAGGTTTCGGGTTCGGGTTAGGGTTAGGGTTCGGGTTAGGCTTAGGGTTAGGGTTAGGGTGAGGGTTAGGGTTCGGTTTAGGGTTAGGTTTAGGGTTAGGGTTCGGGTTAGCGTTAGGGTTAGGGTTAGGGTTCGGGTTAGGGTTAGTGTTCCTCTTAGAGTTTGGTTTAGGGTTAGGGTTAGGGTTAGGTTTGGGTTAGGGTTAGGGTTTGGATTCGGGTTCGGGTTAGGGTTAGGTATAGGGTTCGGGTTAGGGTTACAGTTAGCGTTCGGGTTAGGGTTCGGGTTCGTGTTAGGGTTCGGTTTCGTGTTAGGGTTAGGGTTCGGGTTAGGGTTAGGGTTCGTGTGAGGTTTAGGGCTAGGGTTAGTATTAGGTTTTGGGTTACGGTTAGGGTTCAGTTTCGGGTTCGGTTTCGGGTTCAGGTTCGGGATAGGGTTAGGGTTAGGGTTAGGGTTAGGGTTAGGGTTCGGGTTAGGTTTCGGGTTAGGGTTCGGGTTGGGTTAGGGTTAGGGTGAGGATTCGGGTTCGGGTTAGGGTTCGGGTTAGGGTTAGGGTTCGTATTCGGGTTAGGGTTAGGGTTCAGGTTAGGTTAAGGGTGAGGGTTAGGGTTCGGGTTAGAGTTAGGGTTAGGGTTAGGGTTAGGGTTAGGGTTCAGGTTAAGGTTAGGGTTAGGTTTTAGGTTGGGTTAGTGTTAGGGTTCGGGTGAGTTAGGGTTAGGGTTAGGGTTAGGGTTAGGGTTAGGGTTAGGGTTAGGGTTCGTGTTCGGTTGAGGGTTCTGGTTCGGGTTAGGGTTCGGGTTAGGGTTAGGGTCCGGGTTCGGGTTAGGGTTAGGGTTCGGGTTAGGGTTAGGGTTCGGGTTCGTGTTTGGGTTAGGGTTCGGGTTAGGGTTCGGGTTAGGGTTTGGGTTAGGGTTAGCGTTAGGGTTAGGGTTAGGGTTAGGGTTCGGGTTAGGGTTAGGGTTAGGGTTCAGCTTAGGGTTAGGTTTCGGGTTAGGGTTCGGGTTAGGGTTAGGGTTAGGGTTAGGGTTCGGGTTCCGGTTAGGGTTTGGGTTAGTTTTAGGGTTAGGGTCGGGTTAGGGTTAGGGTTTGGGTTAGGGTTATGGTTAGGGTTAGGGTTAGGGTTAGCGTTAGGGTTCGGGTTAGGGTTCAGGTTAGGGTTAGGGTTCAGGTTAGATTAGGGTTAGTGTTAGGGTTAGGGTTCGGGTTAGGGTTCCGGTTATCGTTAGGGTTAGGGTTAGGTTTCGGGTTAGGGTTAGTGTGCGGGTTCGGTTTTGGGTTAGGGATTGGGTTCGGGTAACGTTTGGGTTAGGGTTAGTGTTTGGCTTCGGGTTCGGGTTAGGTTTAGGGTTAGGGTTCGGGTTAGGGCTAGGGTTAGGGTTCAGGTTCAGGTTCCAGTTAGGGTTCGTGTTCGGGTTAGCGTTAGTGTTAGGTTTAGTGTTTGGGTTCGGGTTCGGGTTAGGGTTCGGGTTCGGGTTAAGGTTAGGTTTCAGGTTAGGGTTAGGGTTTGAATTAGGGTAGGGTTAGGGTTAGGTTCGGGTTAGGGTTATGTTTCGGGTTCGTGTTAGGGTTCGGGTTCGCATTCAGGTTAGAGTTAGGGTTAGGTATCGGATTAGGGGTCGGGTTAGGGTTAGGGTTAGGGTTCGGGGTAGGGTTAGAGTTCGGATTAGGGTTAGGCTTCGGGTTAGGGTTACGGTTAGGGTTCGGGTTCTGGTTCGGGTTAGTTTTAGGGTTAGGGTTCAGTTTAGGGATAGGGTTAGGGTAAGGGTCGGGTTAGGGTTCGGGTTACGGTTCGGGTTTGGGTAGGGTTAGGGTTCGGGTTAGGGTTAAGGTTAGGTTTCGGGTTAGGGTTAGGGTTTGGGTTAGGGTTAGGGTTAGGGTTAGGTTCAGGTTAGGGTTAGGTTATGGGTTCTTGTTAGGTTTCGGGTTCGCGTTCAGGTTAGGGTTAGGGTACGGGTTAGGGTTAGGTTTAGGGTTAAGGTTGAGGTTAGGGTTCGGGTTCGGGTTAGGGTTCCTCTTAGTGTTCGGTTTAGGGTTAGGGTTACGGTTAGGTTTGCGTTAGGTTTAGGGTTTGGATTCGGATTCGGGTTAGTGTTAGGGTTAGGGTTCGGGTTAGGGTTACGGTTAGTGTTCGGATTTGGTTTCGGGTTCGGGATAGGGTTAGGTTTCCGGTTACGTTTAGTGTTCAGGTTCGGGTACGGTTTTGGGTTCAGGTTCGGGTTCGGGTTAGGGTTAGGGTTAGTGTTAGGTTTCGGGTTAGGGTTAGGGTTTGGATTCGGATTCAGGTTAGGGTTAGTGTTAGGGTTAGGGTTAGGGTTCGGGTTCGGGTTAGGGTTAGGGTTAGTTTTAGGGTTAGGGTTAGGGTTAGGGTTATGGTTATGGTTAGGGTTAGGGTTAGCGTTAGGTTTCGGGTTAGGGTTCGGGTTAGGGTTCGGGTTGTGTTAGGGTTAGGGTTAGGGTTAGGGTTAGGGTTAGGGTTAGGGTTAGTTTTAGGGTTAGGATCGGGTTAGGGTTAGGGTTTGGGTTAGGGTTAGCGTTAGGGTTCTGGTTAGGGTTCGGGTTAGGGTTCGGGTTGGATTAGGGTTAGGGTTAGGGTTCGGGTTCGGGTTAGAGTTCGGGTTAGGGTTAGGGTTAGGGTTAGGGTTAGGGTTAGGGTTAGGGTTCAGGTTAGGGATAGGGTTGGGGTAAGGGTCGGGTTAGGGTTCGGGTTACAGTTCGGGTTCGGGTTAGGGTTAGGTTTAGGGTTCGGTTTCTGGTTTGAGTAGGGTTACGGTTAGGGTTCGGGTTAGGGTTAGGGTGAGGTTTAGGGTTTGGGTTCGCGTTAGGTTTAGGTTTAGGTTAGGGTTAGGGTTAGGGTTAGGGTTAGGGTTCGGGTGAGGTTTAGGGCTCGGGTTAGGGTTAGGGTTAGGGTTAGGGTTAGGGTTAGGTTTCCGGTTAGGGTTAGGGTTCTGATTAGGATTTGCATTCGGCTTAGGGTTAGGGTTCGGGTTCAGTTTCGGCTTCAGATTTGGGTTAGAGTAGGGTGAGGTTTCAGGTTAGGGTTAGTGTTAGGGTTAGTGTTAGGGTTAGGGTTCGGGTTAGGGTTCCGGTTATGGTTAGGGTAGGGTTAGGTTTCGGGTTAGGGTTAGTGTGCGGGTTCGGTTTTGGGTTAAGGATTGGGTTCGGGTAACTTTTGGGTTAGGGTTAGTGTTTGGCTTCAGGTTTGGGTTAGGTTTAGGGTTAGGGTTCGGGTTAGGGTTAGGGTAGGGTTCAGGTTCAGGTTCCAGTTAGGGTTCGTGTTCGGGTTAGCGTTAGTGTTAGGTTTAGTGTTTGGGTTCGGGTTCAGGTTAGGGTTCGGGTTCAGGTTCGGGTTAAGGTTAGGTTTCGGGTTCGGGTTAGGGTTTGGATTAGGGTAGGGTTAGGGTTAGGTTCGAGTTAGGGTTAGGTTTCGGGTTCGTGTTAGGGTTCGGGTTCGCATTCAGGTTAGAGTTAGGGTTAGGTATCGGATTAGGGTTCGGGTTACGTTTCGGGTTAGGGTACGGGGTAGGGTTACGGTTAGGGTTAGGGTTCGGGTTCGGGTTAGTGTTAGGGTTAGGGTTAGGGTTCAGTTTAGGGATAGGGTGACGGTTAGGGTTAGGGTTAGGATTAGGGTTAGGGTTCGGGTTAGGGTTACGGTTAGGGTTAGGGTTAGGGTTAGGGTTCGGGGTAGGGTTAGAGTTCGGATTAGGTTTAGGCTTCGGGTTAGGGTTACGGTTAGGGTTCGGGTTCAGGTTCGGGTTAGGTTTAGGGTTAGGGTTCAGTTTAGGGAAGGGTTAGGGTAAGGGTCGGGTTAGGGTTCGGGTTACGGTTCGGGTTTGGGTTAGGGTTAGGGTTCGGGTTAGGGTTCGGGTTAGGGTTAGGGTTCGGGTGAGGTTTAGGGTTAGGGTTAGGGTTAGGGTTACGGTTCGGGTTAGGGTTAGGGTGAGGTTAGGGTTAGGGTTAGGGTTAGGGTTAGGGTTTATGGTTAGGGTTAGGGTTAGGGTTAGGGTTAGGGTTAGGGTTAGGTTTCAGTTTAGGGATCGGGTTAGGGTTAGTGTCGGGTTAGGGTTCGGGTTACGGTTAGCCTTAGGGTTAGGGTTCTGGTTCGGGTTAGGGTTAGGTTTAGGTTTAGGGTTAGGGTTAGGGTTCGGATTCGGGTTAGGGTTCGGGTTAGGGTTAGAGTTCCTCTTAGGGTTGGGTTAGGGTTAGTGTTAGGGTTCAGGTTAGGGTTCGAGTTCGCGTTAGGGTTAGGGTTATGGTTCAGATTCAGGTTAGGGTTCGGGTTAGGGTTAGAGTTCCTCTTAGTGTTTGGGTTAGGGTTAGGTTTAGGGTTAGGTTTGGGTTAGGGTTAGGGTTTGGATTTGGGTTCGGGTTAGGGTTAGGGTTAGGGTTCGGGTTAGGGTTAGCGTTAGGGTTCGGGTTCGGGTTCGGGTCCGGGTTAGGGTTCGGGTTAGGGTTAGGGTTCTGGTTCGGGTTAGGGTTAGGGTTCGGGTGAGGTTTAGGGTTAGGGTTAGGGTTAGGGTTAGGGTTTATGGTTAGGGTTAGGGTTAGGGTTAGGGTTAGGGTTAGGGTTCAGGTTAGGGATAGGGTTGGGGTAAGGGTCGGGTTAGGGTTCGTGTTACAGTTCGGGTTCAGGTTAGGGTTAGGTTTAGGGTTCGGTTTCTGGTTATGAGTAGGGTTAGGGTTAGGGTTCGGGTGAGGTTTCGGGCTAGGGTTAGGATTAGGTTTCGGGTGTCGGTTAGGGTTCAGGTTCGGGTTCGGTTTCGGGTTCAGGTTCGGGTTCAGCTTTCGGTTAGGGTTAGGGTTAGCGTTCCGTTTCTGGTTATGGTTAGGGTTAGGGTTAGGGTTAGTGTTCGGGTTAGTGTTCGGGTTCGGGTTAGGGTTAGGGTTTATGTTAGGTTTAGGATTAGGGTTAGGGTTAGGGTTCGGGTTAGGGATAGGGTGAGGTTTAGGGTTTGGGTTCGGGTTAGGTTTAGGTTTAGGTTAGGGTTAGGGTTAAGGTTAGGTTTAGGGTTAGGGTTATGTTTCCGGTTAGGGTTAGGGTTCTGATTAGGATTTGCGTTCGGCTTAGGGTTAGGGTTCAGGTTCAGTTTCGGCTTCAGATTTGGGTTAGGTTAGGGTGAGGTTTCAGGTTAGGGTTAGGGTTAGGGTTAGGGTTAGGTTTAGGGTTCGGGTTAGGGTTAGGGTTCAGGTTAGATTAGGGTTAGTGTTAGGGTTAGGGTTCGGGTTAGGGTTCCGGTTATGGTTAGGGTAGGGTTAGGTTTCGGGTTAGGGTTAGTGTGCGGGTTCGGTTTTGGGTTAGGGATTGGGTTTGGGTAACGTTTGGGTTAGGGTTAGTGTTTGGTTTCGGGTTCGGGTTAGGTTTAGGGTTAGGGTTCGGGTTAGGGTTAGGGTTAGGGTTCAGGTTCAGGTTCCAGTTAGGGTTCGTGTTCGGGTTAGCGTTAGTGTTAGGTTTAGTGTTTGGGTTCGGGTTAGGGTTAGGGTTAGGGTTAGGGTTAGGGTTAGGTTTCGGGTTAGGGTTAGGGTTCGGGTTCGGGTTAGGGTTAGGGTTAGGGTCAGGATTAGGGTTAGGGTTAGGGTTAGGGTCGGGTTAAGGTTAGGGTTTGCGTTAGGGTTATGGTTAGGGTTAGGGTTCGGGTTTGCGTTAGGGTTCGGGTTAGGGTTCGGATTAGGGTTCGGGTTGGGTTAGGGTTAGGGTTAGGGTTCGGGTTTGGGTTAGAGTTCGGGTTAGGGTTAGGGTCAGGGTTCGGGTTAGGGTTAGGGTTAGGGTTAGGGTTATCGTTTGGGTTCGGTGTAGGGTTAGGGTTAGGGTTAGGGTTAGGGGTTATGGTTAGGGTTAGGGTTAGGGTTCGGGTGAGGTTTAGGGCTAGGTTTAGGATTAGGTTTCGGGTTACGGTTAGGGTTCAGGTTCGGGTTCAGTTGCGGATTCAGGTTCGGGTTAGGGTTAGGGTTAGGGTTAGTGTTCGGGTTTGGGTTCGTGTTAGGGTTAGGGTTCAGGTTTGGTTTAGGATATGGGTTCGGGTTCGGGTTAGGGTTAGGGTTCAATTACGGGTTCAGGTTCGGGGTAGGGTAGGGTGAGGTTTCATGTTAAGGTTAGGGTTAGGGTTAGTGTTAGGGTTCGGGTTAGGGTTCTGGTTAGGGTTAGGGTTCCTCTTACGGTTGGCGTTAGGGTTGGGGTTAGGGTTAGGTTCGGGTTAGGGTTAGGGTTCGGGTTAGGGTTCGGGTTAGGGTTAGATTTAGGGTTAGGGTTCAGGTTAGGGATAGGGTTAGGGTTAGGGTCGGGTTAGGGTTAGGGTTCGGGTTCGGGTTAGGGATCCGGTTCGGGTCCGGGTTAGGTTAGGCTTAGGGTTCGGTTTATGGTTCGGGTTAGTGTTAGTGTTAAGGTTAGGGTTAGGGTTAGGGTTAGGGTTAGGGTTAGGGTTAGGGATCCGGTTTGGGTCCGGGTTAGGTTAGGCTTAGGGTTCGGTTTATGGTTCGGGTTAGTGTTAGTGTTAAGGTTAGTGTTAGGGTTAGGGTTACGGTTCGGGTTAGTGTTAGAGTGAGGTTTAGGGTTTGGTTTCGCGTTAGGTTTAGGGTTAGGGTTAGGGTTCGGGTTCGGTTAGGGTTAGGGTTCAGGTTAAGGTTAGGGTTAGGATTCGGATTGTGTTAGGGTTAGGGTTCGGGTGAGTTAGTGTTAGAGTTAGGGTTACGGTTCGTGTTTGGTTGAGGGTTCAGCTTCGGGTTAGGGTTAGGGTTAGGGTTAGAGTTAGGGTTAGGGTTAGGGTTAGGGTTAGGTTTCAGGTTAGGGATAGGGTTAGTGTTAGGGTAGGGTTAGGGTTAGGGTGCGGGTTATGGTTTCGGTTAGGGTTAGGGTTCTGGTTCGTGTTAGGGTTAGGGTTAGGGTTAGGGGCAGGGTTAGGGTTCAGGTGATGCTTAGGGTTAGGGTTAGGGTTAGGGTTAGGGTTAGGGTTAGGTTTCGGGTTAGGGTTAGGGTTCGGGTTCGGGTTAGGGTTAGGGTTCATGTTAAGGTTAGGGTTAGGTTTTCGTTTGGGTTAGGGTTAGGGTTAGGGTTAGGGTTAGGGGTTAGGGTTAGGGTTAGGGTTAGGGTTCGGGTTTGGGTTCGTGTTCGGGTTAGGGTTCGGGTTTGGGTTAGGATATGGGTTCGGGTTTGGGTTAGGGTTAGGGTTCAATTTCGGGTTCAGGTTCGGGTTAGGGTAGGGTGAGGTTTCATGTTAAGGTTAGGGTTAGGGTTAGTGTTAGGGTTCGGGTTATGGTTCCGGTTTGGGTTAGGGTTCCTCTTAGGGTTGGGGTTAGGGTTGGGGTTAGGGTTAGGTTCGGGTTAGGGTTAGGTTTAGGGTTAGGGTTCAGGTTAGGGATAGGGTTAGGGTTAGGGTTCGGGTTCGGGTTAGGGATCCGGTTCGGGTCCGGGTTAGGTTAGGCTTAGGGTTAGGGTTAGGGTTCGGGTTAGCGTTAGGGTTAGGGTTAGTGTTAGGTTTAGGGTTACGGTTCGGGTTAGGGTTAGAGTGAGGTTTAGGGTTTGGTTTCGGGTTAGGTTTAGGGTTAGGGTTAGGGTTCGGGTTCGGTTAGGGTTAGGGTTCAGGTTAAGGTTAGGGTTAGGATTCGGGTTGTGTTAGGGTTAGGGTTCGGGTGAGTTAGTGTTAGAGTTAGGGTTACGGTTCGTGTTTGGTTGAGGGTTCAGCTTCGGGTTAGGGTTAGGGTTAGGGTTAGAGTTAGGGTTAGGGTTAGGGTTAGGTTTCAGGTTAGGGATAGGGTTAGTGTTAGGGTAGGGTTAGGGTTAGGGTGCGGGTTATGGTTACGGTTAGGGTTAGGGTTCTGGTTCGGGTTAGGGTTAGGGTTAGGGTTAGGGGCAGGGTTAGGGTTCAGGTGATGCTTAGGGTTAGGGTTAGAGTTAGGGTTAGGGTTAGGGTTAGGGTTCTGGTTCTGGTTCGGGTTAGGGTTAGGGTTAGGGTTAGGGTTAGTTTTCGGGTTAGGGTTTGGGTTCGGGTTCGGGTTAGGGTTAGGGTTCATGTTAAGGTTAGGGTTAGGTTTTGGTTTGGGTTAGGGTTAGCATTCGGGTGAGTTTGAGTTAGGGTTAGGGTTAGGGTTCATGTTCGGTTGACGGTTCAGGTTCGGGTTAGGGTTAGGGTTTGGGTTCGGGTTAGCGTTAGGGTTAGGGTTCGGGTTAGGGTTACAGTTCGGCTTAGGGTTAGGGTGAGGTTTAGTGTTTGGGCTCGGGTTAGGTTTAGAGTTATGGTTAGGGTTAGGGTTACAGTTCGGCTTAGGGTTAGGGTGAGGTTTAGTGTTTGGGCTCGGGTTAGGTTTAGAGTTATGGTTAGGGTTCAGGTTCGGATTAGGGTTAGGGTTTTGGTTAAGGTTAGGGTTAGGTTTTGGTGTGGGTTAGGGTTAGGGTTCGTGGTCGGTTGAGGGTTCAGGTTCGGGTTAGGGTTAGGGTTAGGGTTAGGCTTCGGGTTAGGCTTCGGTTTTGGGTTAGGGGTAGGGTTAGGTTTCGGGTTCGCGTTAGTGTTTGGGTTTGGTTTCGGGTTAGGGTTAGGGTTAGGGTTAGGTTTCAGGTTAGGGATAGGGTTAGTGTTAGGGTAGGGTTAGGGTTAGGGTTCGGGTTATGGTTACGGTTAGGGTTAGGGTTCTGGTTCGGGTTAGGGTTAGGGTTAGGGTTAGGGGCAGGGTTAGGGTTCAGGTGATGCTTAGGGTTAGGGTTAGGGTTAGGGTTAGGGTTATTGTTTGGGCTCGGGTTAGGTTTAGAGTTATGGTTAGGGTTCAGGTTCGGATTAGGGTTAGGGTTTTGGTTAAGGTTAGGGTTAGGTTTTGGTGTGGGTTAGGGTTAGGGTTCGTGGTCGGTTGAGGGTTCAGGTTCGGGTTAGGGTTAGGATTAGGGTTAGGGTTCGGGTTAGGCTTCGGTTTAGGGTTAGGGGTAGGGTTAGGGTTCGGGTTAGCGTTAGTGTTTGGGTTTGATTTCGGGTTAGGGTTAGGGTTAGGGTTAGGTTTCAGGTTAGGGATAGGGTTAGTGTTAGGTTAGGGTTAGGGTTAGGGTTCGGGTTATGGTTACGGTTAGGGTTAGGGTTCTGGTTCGGGTTAGGGTTAGGGTTAGGGGCAGGGTTAAGGTTCAGGTGATGCTTAGGGTTAGGGTTAGGGTTAGGGTTAGGGTAAGGGTTCATGTTCGGTTGAGGGTTCAGGTTCGGGTTAGGGTTAGGGTTTGGGTTCGGGTTAGCTTTAGGGTTAGGGTTAGGGTTAGGGTTAGAGTTCGGCTTAGGGTTAGGGTGAGGTTTAGGGTTTGGGTTCGGGTTAGGTTTAGGGTTATGGTTAGGGTTTAGGTTCGGGTTAGGGTTTAGGTTAAGTTAGGGTTAGGTTTTGGTGTGGGTTAGGGTTAGGGTTCGTGTTCGGTTGAGGGTTCAGGTTCGGGTTCGGGTTCGGGTTAGGGTTAGGGTTCGGGTTAGGGTTCGGTTTAGGGTTAGGGGTAGGGTTAGGGTTCGGGTTAGCGTTAGTGTTTGGGTTTGGTTTCGGGTTAGGGTTAGTGTTAGGGTTCAGATTAGGTTTCGAGTTCGGGTTAGGGTTAGGGTTAGGGTTAGGGTTAAAGTTGAGGTTAGGGTTCGGGTTCGGGTTAGGGTTCCTCTTAGGGTTCGGTTTAGGGTTAGGGTTAGGGTTAGGTTTGGGTTAGGTTTAGGGTTTGGATTCGGATTCGGGTTAAGTTTAGGATTAGGGTTCGGTTTAGCGTTACAGTCAGGGTTCGGGTTAGGTTTCGGGTTCGCGATAGGGTTAGGTTTCGGGTTACGATTAGGGTTCAGGTTCGGGTTCGGTTTCGGGTTCAGGTTCGGGTTCGGGTTAGGGTTAGGTTTCAGGTTAGGGATAGGGTTAGGGTTAGTGTCGGGTTACGGTTATGGTTAGGGATCGGGTTAGGGTTATGGTTAGGTTTAGGGTTCGGGTTGGGTTAGGGTTAGGCTTAGGGTTAGGGTTAGGGTTAGTGTCCGGGTTCGGTTTTGGGTTCGGGTTAGGGTTCGAGTTAGGGTTAGGGTTAGGGTTCAGGTTAGGGATAGGGTTAGGGTTAGGGTTAGCGTCAGGGTTAGGGTTAGGGTCGGGTTAGGGTTAGGGTTTGGGTTAGGGTTACGGTTAGGGTTAGGGTTCGTGTTAGCGTTAGGGTTCGGGATAGGGTTCGGGTTAGGTTTCGGGTTGGGTTAGGGTTAGTGTTAGGATTCGGGTTCGGGTTAGAGTTCGGGTTAGGGTTCGGTTAGGTTTCGGGTTTAGGTTAGGGTTCGGGTTAGGGTTAGGGTTCGGGTTCGGGTTAGGGTTAGGGTTCGGGTGAGGTTTAGGGTTAGGGTTAGGGTTAGGGTTAGGGTTAGGTTTCAGGTTAGGGAGAGGGTTAGGGTAAGGGTCGGGTTAGGGTTCGGGTTACGGTTCAGGTTTGGGTTAGGGTTAGGGTTCCGGTTAATGTTCGGGTTCGGGTTAAGGTTAGGTTTCGGGTTAGGGTTAGGGTTTGGTTTAGGGTTAGGATTTGGGTTAGGTTCGGGTTAGGGTTAGGTTTCGGTTTAGTGTTAGGGTTCGGGTTCGCGTTCAGGTTAGGGTTAGGGTTAGGGATCGGGTTACACTTCGGGTAGGGTTAGAGTTCGGGTTCAGGTTTGGGTTAGGGTTAGGGTTCGGTTTAGGGTTCAGGTTATGGTTCGGGTTCGGGTTAGGGTTAGATTTTGGGTTCGGGTTCGGGTTTGGGTTCGTGTTAGGGTTAGGGTTAGGGTTCAGGTTACGGTTAGGGTTTGGGTTAGGTTTCGGGTTAGGGTTAGTGTTAGCGTTCAGGTGAGGGTTCGAGTTCGGGTTAGTGTTAGTGTTACGATTCGGGTTCCGGTTAGGGTTCGGGTTAGGGTTAGAGTTCCCCTTAGGGTTCGGGTTAGGGTTAGGGTTAGGGTTAGGTTCGGGTTAGGGTTAGGGTTTGGATTCGGGTTCAGGTTAGGGATAGGGTTCGGGTTCGGGTTAGGGTTACGGTTAGGGTTCGGGTTAGGGTTCGGGTTCGGGATAGGGTTAGATTTCAGGTTACGGTTAGGGTTAGGGTTAGAGTTAGGGTTCCAGTTAGGGTTCGGGTTAGGGGTAGGGTTTGGGTTAGGGCTAGGGTTCGGTTTAGGATTAGGGTTCATGTTAGGGGTATTGTTAGGGCTCAGGGTAGGGTTAGGGTTAGGGTTAGGTGTTATGGTTAGGGTTAGGGTTCGGGTTAGGGTCAGGGTCATGGTCAGGATCAGGGTCAGGGTCTGGGTCAGGGTATAGTGTTTGGGTTCCCTTAGGGTACGGTTCGGGTAAGAGACCACAGTGCCAAGGCACCGTCTGAGTCCTTCCCTCATCCCGGCGGTTTTGACAAAAGACATCAACCCGAACGAACCCAGCCCGGAGACGCCCTGGGGCAAAAACGGCTTCCGAGGAACAATATGCTCTTGATGTGGAAAACCTATCCCAAGTGGGGGTAGCCAGGTAAACAAAATGCCACACACCCAGGTGTAAGAGACAACATTCCCCAGGCATGGTCTAAGCCCCTCACCTCATCCCTGTGCTTTTGGCAGCCTGAGGGATACCCGAGACCCACGGCCCTGAGACCCGTTTGGCAAAAAGCCGGCTTCCAACGGAAACAGTTTTCCTGAGGTGCGGACCCTTTCACAAGTGGTTGTGGCAAGGTAAAGCAAATGCCATCCACTTCTCTGGAAGAAACCACAGTGCCCAGCCATGTTCTAAGCCCTCCCATCCTCACTGGGCTTCTGGCAGCAGGAGTGAAAAGAGAGGAGCACAGCACTGGACCCGTTTGACAAAAACCGGCTTCCCAGGAAAAAGTCTTTCTTCACGTGCAGACATTCTCCCAAGTGCCTGTGGCAATGTGAAGGAAGTGCCATACACTGACCTGTAAGAGACCACAGGGCCCAGGCACCATCTGAGCTCTTCCCGCATCCCGGCGGTTTTGCTAGCAGGAGTTCAATCCAAAGGAACCCAGCCCGGAGACCCCCTGGGGCAAAAAGGGCTTCCGACAAACAATATGCTCTTGCTGTGGAAAACCTATCCCAAGTCGGGGTAGCCAGGTAAACAAAATGCCACACACCCAGGTGTAAGAGACAACATTGCCCAGGCATGGTCTAAGCCCCTCACCTCGTCCCTGTGCTTTGGGGAGCCGGAGGGACACTGGAGGCCCACGGCCCTGAGACCCGTTTGGCAAACAGCCGGTTTCCAACAGAAGCTGTTTTCCTGAGGTGCAGACCCTCCTAAGGTTTGCGTTAGCCCCCAGGAGGCCCTTAGGCCCAATCCTCTGGCTGTGTGGCACGCGGTGGGGCGGGCCGAGGGGACTGAGCTGGCGAGCAGGACCATGGGCCCACAGGTTTTGGCGTGGGGGACTTTGAAGATCCTCAGGGGCTAGGAGGGCCCTGCCCCTTCTCCTGCCCCGTATGACCGGTGGGCCCCCTAGAGGCCCAGGTGGCGTGGGGCTGCAGGGTGACTATGGCGCTGGGTCTTGGGTCCCGAAACTCCACCGCTGTGGTGCCAGGCACCTTGGGTGGGCCCCTCAGGAGCCCACCTAGAGTTAGTGTTAGCCCCAGCGAGGCCCGCAAGCCCGACCTGCTGGATGTGCAGCGAGCAGAGGGGCAGCCCAAGATGAGGGCGCTGAGGACTGGGAGCGTGGGCCCAAGCGTTTTGGCGCGGGGGGCCTTCAAAAGTCGTCAGGGGCTCAGAGTGCCCTGCACGTTCTCCCGCTCTGAATGACCGGCGGCGCCAATAATGGCCTCTGTGGCGGTGAGGCGAAGGGTGAATCCAGCGCTGGGGCTCGGGGGTCCCAATCCCCCCGGCGTTGCGGTGCCAGGCTCCTTGGGAGGGGCCCCTCCGGGCAGAACAAGGGTTAGGATTAGCCCCCAGGAGGCCGGCAGGAAGGATCCACCGGCGGTGTGGCTGGGGGTGGGGTTGTGTTGGGGGGGTGTGTGCGGCCTGAGGGGAGGGCGCTGGAGAGCAGAGCATGGCCCCAAGTGTTTTGGCGCAGGGGGCCTTCGAAGCACCCCGGGGGCTCAGAGGGCCCTACCCTTTCACCCCCGCTGAATGACCGGCGGCGCCCCTAGTGGCCTGGATGGCGGGGGGCTGCAGGGTGAGTCCACCGCTGGGGTTTGGAGGTTCCCAATCCCTGGCGTTGGGGCGCCAAGCCCCTTGGGATGGGCCCCTCGGGGACCCACCTAGGGTTTGGGTTAGCCCCCAGGAGGCCTTCAGGCCCAATCCCCTGGCTGTGTGGCTCGCAGTGGGGCGGACCGAGGGGAGGGAGCTGGCGAGCGGACCGTGGGCCCACAGGTTTGGCGCGGGGCCTTCTAAGGAGGTCGGGGGCTCCGAGGGCCCTGCCCCTTCTCCCGCCTGAATGACCAGCGGCGCCCCTAGCAGCCCGGGTGCCAGGGGGCTGCAGGGTGAGTCCGGCCCTGGGGCTAGGACGTCCAGGATCCCAGGCATGGCCGCGCAAGACCCCTTGGGAGGGGCCCCTCCGGGACAGCCCTAGGGTTAAGGTTACCCCCAGGTGGCTGGCAGGTCCGATCCGCCTGCTGTCTTTCGAGCGGAGGGGCCGGTTGAGCTGAGGGCGCTGACTAGTGGGAACGTGGGCCCAAGCGCTTTGGGGCGGGGGGCCATCGAAGGTCGGCGGGGGCTCAGAGGGCCCTGCCCTTTCTCCAGCCCTGAATGAGCGGCAGCGCCCCTAGTGGCCCAGGTGGTGGAGGGGCAGCAGTGTTAGTCTTGCCCTGGGGCTCGGGGGTCCCCAATGCCCGGAGTTGCGGTGCCAGGACCCTTGGGAGGGGCCCCTCGGGGGCCCACCTAGGGTTAGGATTAGCCCCCAGGACGCCGGCAGGCAGGATCCACCGGCGGTGTGGCGAGCCGGGGGGCGGGCCGAGGGGAGGGCGCTGGAGAGCAGGAGCGTGGGCCCAAGTGTTTTGGCGCAGGGGGCCTTCGAAGCTCGCCGGGGGCTCGGAGGGCCCTACCTGTTCTCCCCCCCTGAATGACCGGCGGAGCCCGAAGCGGCCCCGGTGGCGGGGGGCTGCAGGGTGAGTCCAGCGCTGGGGTTGGAGGTTCCCAATCCCCGGCGTTGGGGCGCCAAGCACCTTGGGATGGTCCCCTTGGGGACCCTCCTAGGATTTGGGTTAGCCCCCAGGAGGCCGTCAGGCCCAATCTCCTGGCTGTGTGGCACGCGGTGGGGCGGGCCGAGGGGACGGAGCTGGCGAGCGGGACCGTGGGCCCACAGGTTTTGGCGTGGGGGCCTTCGAAGATCCTCAGGGGCTAGGAGGGCCCTGCCCCTTCTCCCGCCTGAATGACCGGCGGCGCCCCTAGCGGCCCTGGTGGCGGGGGCTTCAGGGTGTGTCCGGCCCTGGGGCTAGGACGTCCAGGATCCCGGGCGTGGCAGCGCAAGGCCCCTTGGGAGGGGCCCCTCAGGAACCATCCAGGGTTAGGGTTAGCCCCCAGGAGGCCGGCAGGTCTGATCTGCCTGCTGTGTTTCGAGCGGAGGGGCAGGTTGAGGTGAGGGCGCTGACTAGTGGGAACGTGGGCCCAAGCGCTTTGGGGCGGGGGGCCATCGAAGGTCCGCGGGGGCTCGGAGGGCCCTGCCCCTTCTCCAGGCCTGAATGAGAGACAGCGCCCCTAGTGGCCCAGGTGGTGGACGGCAGCAGTGTTAGTCTTGCCCTGGGGCTCGGGGGTCCCCAATCTCCAGCATTGCGGCCCCAGGCCCCTTGTCAGGGGCCTCTCGGGGACCGACCTAGGGTTAGGGTTAGCAAGAAGGATGCCGGCAGGCCCGAAATGCCTGCAGTGCAGCGAGTGGAGGGGCGGGCGGAGTGAGGGCGCTGGCGAGGTGGAGCCTTGGCCCAAACATTTTGGAGCGGGGGGGCCTTCGAAAGTTACCTGGGGCACAGAGGGCCCTGCCCGTTCTCACGCCCTGAATGACCGGCGGGCTCCCTAGCGACCCAGGTGGCGGGGGGCTGCAGGGTGAGTCCGGCGCTGGGTCTCCGGTCCCCAATCCCCTGCGTTGGGGCGCCAGGCCCCTGGGGAGGTGCCCCTCAGGAGCCCACCTAGAGTTAGGGTTAGCCCCCAGGAGGCTGGCAAGCCCTATCTGCTGGATGTGCCGCGAGCGGAGGGGCAGGCTGAGCTGAGGGGGCTGAGGAGTGGGAGCGTGGGCCCAAGCGTTTTGGCGCGGGGGGCCTTCCAAAGTCGTCAGGGGCTCGGAATGCCCTGCACGTTCTCCCGCTCTGAATGACCCGCGGCGCCAATAACGGCCTGGGTGGCGGTGGGGCGGAGGGTGAGTCCAGCGCTGGGGCTCGGGGGTCCCAATCCCCCGCGTTGCAGTGCCAGGCCCCTTGGGAGGGGCCCCTTGGAGGCCGAACTAGGGTTAGGATTAGCCCCCAGGGGGCCGGCAGGTAAGATCCACCGGCGGTGTGGCTAGCGGGGGGGGGGGGGGGGGGAGGGGGGAGCCGGAGGGGAGGGCGCTGGAGAGCGGAGCTTGGGCCCAAGTGTTTTGGCGCGGGGGCCTTGGAAGCTCGCCGGGGGCTCGGAGGGCCCTACCCATTCCCCCCTGAATGACCGGCGGCGCCCCTAGCGGCCCGGGTGGCAGGGGGCTGCAGGGTGATTCCAGCGCTGGGGTTTGGAGGTTCCCAATCCCCAGCGTTGGGGCGCCAAGCCCCTTGGGATGGGCCCCTCAGGGACCCACCTGGGATTGCGTTAGCCCCCAGGAGGCCGTCAGGCCCAATCCCCTGGCTGTGTGGCGCGCGGTGGGGCGGGCCGAGGGGACGGAGCTGGCGAGCGGGACCTTGGGACCACAGGTTTTGGCGTGGGGGCCTTCGACGATCCTTAGGGGCTAGGAGGGCCCTGCCCCTTTTCCCGCCTGAATGACCGGCGGCGCCCCTAGCGGCCCCTGTGGCGGGGGCTGCAGGGTGTGTCGGGCCCTGTGGCTAGGAGGTACAGGATCCCCGGCGTGCCTCTCCAGGCCCCTTGGGAGGGGCCCCTCGGGGACCGACCTAGGGTTAGGGTTAGCCCCCAGGAGGCCGGCAGGTCTGATTCGCCTGCTGTTTTTTGAGCGGAGCGACAGGTTGAGGTGAGGGCGCTGACTAGTGGGAACGTGGGCCCAAGCCCTTTGGGGAGGGGGGCCATCGAAGGTCGGCGGGGGTTCGGAGGGCCCTGCCCCTTCTCCCGCCTAAATGACCGGCAGCGCCCCTGCGGCCCAGGTGCCTGGGGGCTGCGGGTAAAGTCCAGCGCTCGGTCTCGGGTCCCCAATCCCCGGCATTGGGGCGCCAGGCCCCTTGGGTGGGGCCCCTCAGGAACCCACCTAGAGTTCGGGTTAGCCCCCAGGAGTCCCGCAAGCCCGATCTGCTGGATGTGCGGCGAGCAGAGGGGCAGGCCGAGCTGAGGGCGCTGAGGACTGGGAGCGTGGGCCCAAGCGTTTTGGCGCGGGGGGGCCTTCAAAAGTTGTCAGGGGCTCGGAGTGCCCTGCACGTTCTCCCGCTCTGAATGATAGGCAGCGCCAGTAATGGCCTGGGTGGCGGTGGGGCAAAGGGTGAGTCCAGCGCTGGGGCTCGGGAGTCCCAATCCCCGGTGTTGCGGTGCTAGGCCCCTTGGGAGTGGCCCTTCGGGGCCGAACAAAGGTTAGAATTAGCCCCCAGGAGGCCGGCAGGAAGGATCCACGGGCGGTGTGGCGAGCGGGGGGGGGGGTGGGCGGCCGGAGGAGAGGGCGCTGGAGAGCGGAGCGTGGCCCCAAGTGTTTTGGCGCAGGGGGCCTTCGAAGCTCCCCAGGGGCTCAGAGGGCCCTACCCGTTCTCCCCGCCTGAATGATCGGCGGCGGCTGAAGCGGCCCGGGTGGCGGGGGGCTGCAGGGTGAGTCCAGCGCTGGGGTTTGGAGGTTCCCAATCCCCGGCATTGGGGCACCAAGCCCCTTGGGATGGGCCCCTCGGGGACCCACCTAGGGTTTGGGTTAGCCCCCAGGAGGCCTTCAGGCCCAATCCCCTGGCTGTGTGGCTCGCGGTGGGGCGGACCGAGGGGAGGGAGCTGGCGAGCGGGACCGTGGGCCCACAGGTTTTGGCGCGGGGCCTTCTAAGGAGGTCGGGGGCTCCGAGGGCCCTGCCCCTTCTCCCGCCTGAATAACCGGCGGCGCCCCTAGCAGCCCGGGTGCCAGGGGGCTGCAGGGTGAGTCCGGCCCTGGGGCTAGGACGTCCAGGATCCCCGGCATGGCCGCGCAAGACCCCTTGGGAGGGGCCCCTCCGGGACAGCCCTAGGGTTAAGGTTACCCCCAGGTGGCCGGCAGGTCCGATCCGCCTGCTGTCTTTCGAGCGGAGGGGCCGGTTGAGGTGAGGGCGCTGACTAGTGGGAACATGGGCCCAAGCGCTTTGGGGCAGGGGGCCATCGAAGGTCGGCGGGGGCTCAGAGGGCCCTGCCCTTTCTCCAGCCCTGAATGAGCGGCAGCGCCCCTAGTGGCCCAGGTGGTGGAGGGGCAGCAGTGTTAGTCTTGCCCTGGGGCTCGGGGGTCCCCAATGCCCGGAGTTGCGGTGCCAGGACCCTTGGGAGGGGCCCCTCGGGGGCCCACCTAGGGTTAGGATTAGCCCCCAGGACGCCGGCAGGCAGGATCCACCGGCGGTGTGGCGAGCCGGGGGGCGGGCCGAGGGGAGGGCGCTGGAGAGCGGAGCGTGGGCTCAAGTGTTTTGGCGCAGGGGGCCTTCGAAGCTCCCCGGGGGCTCAGAGGGCCCTACCTGTTCTCCCCCCCTGAATGACCGGCAGCGCCCCTAGTGGCCCGGTTGGCGGGGGGCTGCAGGGTGAGTCCAGCGCTGGGGTTTGGAGGTTCCCAATCCCCAGCGTTGGGGTTCCAAGATCCTTGGGATGGGCCCCTCGGGGACCCACCTAGGGTTTGCCTTAGCCCCCAGGAGGCCGTCAGGCCCAATCCCCTAGCTGTGTGGCGCGCGGTGGGGCGGGCCGAGTGGACAGAGCTGGCGAGCGGGACCATGGGCCCACAGGTTTTGGCGTGGGGGCCTTCGAAGATCCTCAGGGGCTAGGAGGGCCCTGCCCCTTCTCCCGCCTGAATGACCGGCGGCGCCCCTAGCGGCCCTGGTGGCGGGGGCTTCAGGGTGTGTCCGGCCCTGGGGCTAGGACGTCCAGGATCCCGGGCGTGGCAGCGCAAGGCCCCTTGGGAGGGGCCCCTCGGGGACCAACAAGGGTTAGGGTTAGCCCCCAGGAGCCCGTCAGGCCCAATCCCCTGGCTGTGTGGCACGCGGTGGGGCGGGCCGAGGGGACGGAGCTGGCGAGCGGGACCGTGGGCCCACAGGTTTTGGCGTGGGGGACTTCGAAGATCCTCAGGGGCTAGGAGGGCCCTGCCCCTTCTCCCGCCCCGTATGACCGGTGGGCCCCCTAGAGGCCCAGGTGGCGGGGGGCTGCAGGGTGAGTCCGGCGCTGGGTCTCGGGTCCCCAACCTCCGCCGCTGTGGCGCCAGGCACCTTGTGTGGGGCCCCTCAGGAGCCCACCTAGAGTTAGTGTTAGCCCCCGGGAGGCCGGCAAGCCCGACCTGCTGGATGTGCGGCGAGCAGAGGGGTAGGCCGAGCTGAGGGCTCTGAGGAGTGGGAGCGTAGGCCCAACCGTTTTGGCGTGGGGGGGCCTTCGAAGGTTGCCTGGGGCACAGAGGGCCCTGCCCGTTCTCACGCCCTGAATGACCGGCGGGCCCCCTAGCGGCCCAGGTGGCGGGGGGCTGCGGGTAAAGTCCGGCGCTTGGTCTCGGGTCCTCAATCCCCGGCGTTGGGGCACCAGGCCCCTTGGGTGGGGCCCCTCAGGAGCCCACCTAGAGTTAGGGTTAGCCCCCAGGACTCCCGCAAGCCCGATCTGCTGGAGGTGCGGCGAACGGAGGGGCAGGCCGAGCTGAGGGCGCTGAAGAGTGGGAACGTGGGCCCAAGCGTTTTGGCGCGGGGGGCCTTCGAAAGTCATCAGGGGCTCGGAGTGCCTGCACGTTCTCCCACTCTGAATGACCGGCGGCGCCAATAACGGCCTGGGTGGCGGTGGGGCAGAGGGTGAGTCCAGCGCTGGGGCTCGGGGGTCCCAATCCCCGGCGTTGCGGTGCCAGGCCCCTTGGGAGTGGCCCCTCGGGAGCCGAACAAGGGTTAGGATTAGCCCCCAGGAGGCCGGCAGGCAGGATCCAGGGGCGGTGTGGCGAGCGGGGAGGGGGCGGCCGGAGGGGAGGGCGCTGGAGAGCGGAGCGTGGGCCCAAGTGTTTAGGCGCAGGGGCCTTCGAAGCTCCCCGGGAATTCGAAGGGCCTTACCCGTTCTCCCCCCCTTAATGACCGGCAGCGCTCCTAGTGGCCCTGGTGGCGTGGGGCTGCAGGGTGAGTCCAGCGCTAGGGTTTGGAGGTTCCCAATTCCCGGCGTTGGGGCGCCAAACCCCTTGGGATGGTCCCCTTGGGGACCCACCTAGGGTTTGCGTGAGCCCCCAGGAGGCCGTCAGGCCCAATCCCCTGGCTGTGTGGCGCGCGGAGGGGCGGGCCGAGGGGACGGAGCTGGCAAGCGGGACCGTGGGCCCACAGGTTTTGGCGTGGGGGCCTTCGAAGAGCCTCAGGGGCTAGTAGGGCCCTGCCCGTTCTCCCGCCTGAATGACCGGCGGCGCCCCTAGCGGCCCTGGTGGCGGGGGCTTCAGGGTGTGTCCGGCCCTGGGGCTAGGACGTCCAGGATCCCGGGCGTGGCTGCACAAGGCCCCTTCGGAGGGGACCCTCGGGGACTGACCTGGGGTTAGGGTTAGCCCCCAGGAGGCCGGCAGGTCCAATCCGCCTGCTGTGTTTGGAGCGGTGGGGCAGGTTGAGGTGAGGGCGCTGACTAGAGGGAACGTGGGCCCAAGCGCTTTGGGGCGGGGGGGGCCATCGAAGGTCGGCGGGTGCCGGAGGGCCCTGCCCGTTCTCCCGCCGGGAATGAGCGGCAGCGCCCCTAGTGCCCAGGTGGTGGAGGGGCAGCAGTGTTAGTCTGGCCCTGGGGCTCGGGGGTCCCCAATCCCCAGTGTTGCAGCCCCAGGCCCCTTGTCTGGGGCCTCTCGGGGACTACCTAGGGTCAGGGTTAGCAAGCAGGATGCCGGCAGGCCCGAAATGAACGCTGTGCAGCGAGTGGAGGGGCGGGCCGAATGAGGGCGCCGGCGAGCGGAAGCCTGGGGCCAAACATTTGGCGAGGGGTCCTTCGAAGGTAGCCGGGAGCTCAGAGTGCCCTGCCCGTTCTCCCGCCCTGTATGACCGGTGGGCCCCCTAGAGGCCCAGGTGGCGGGGGGCTGCAGGGTGAGTCCGGCGCTGGGTCTCTGGTCCCCAACCTCCGCCGCTGCGGCGCCGGGCCCTTGGGTGGGGCCCCTCAGGAACTCACCTAGAGTTAGTGTTAGCCCCCGGGAGGCCGGCAAGCCCGACCTGCTGGATGTGCGGCGATCAGAGGGGTAGGCCGAGCTGAGGGCGCTGAGGAGTGGGAGCAAGGGCCCAACCATTTTGGCGCAGGGGCCTTCGAAGGTCATCAGGGTCTAGGAGGGCCCTGCTCCCTCTCCCGCTTGAATGAACGGCGGCGCCCCTAGCGGCCGGAGTGGCGGGGGCCTGCAGGGTGATTCCACCGCTGGGGTTCAGTGGTTCCCAATCCCCGGCGTTGGGTTGCCAAGCCCCTTGGGAGGGTCCCATCGGGGACCAACCTAGGGTTCACGTTAGCCCCCATGCGGCCGGCAGGTGCAATCTGCTTGCTGTGTTTCCAGCGGAGGGGCGGGTTGAGGTGAGGGCGCTGACTAGTGGCAACGTGGGCCCAAGCGCCTTGGGGCGGGGGGCCATCGAATGTGGAAGGGGGCTCGGAGGGCCCTGCCTGTTCTGCCGCCCTGATGACAGGCGGCGCCAATAACGGCCCGGGTGGCGGTGGGGCGGAGGGTGAGTCCAGCGCTGGGTCTCGGGTCCCCAATCCCAGGCGTTGGGGCACCAGGCCCCTTGCGAGGGGCCCCTAAGGAGCCCACCTAGAGTTAGGGTTAGCCCCCAGGAGGCCGGCAAGCCCGATCTGCTGGATGTGCAGCGAGCGGAGGGGCAGGCCGAGCTGAGGGCGTTGAGGAGTGGGAGCGGGGGCCCAAGAGTTTGGCGTGGGGGCCTTCGAAATCCGCCAGGGGCTCGGTGTGCCCTGCACATTCTCCCGCCCTGAATGAGCAGCGGCGCCAATAAAGGCCCGGGTGGCGGTGTGGCGGAGGGTGAGTCCAGCGCTGGGGCGGGGGTCCCCAATCTCTGGCATTGCGGTGCCAGACCTCTTGGGAGGAGCCCCTTGGGGGCCGACCTAGGGTTAGGATTAGCCCCGAGGAGGCCGGCAGGCAGGATCCATGGGCGGTGTGGCGAGGGGGGGGCGGGCCGAGGGGAGGGCGCTGGTGAGTGGGAGCGTGGGCCCAAGTGTTTTGGCTCAGGCGGCCTACGAAGCTCGCCAGGGGCTTGGAGGGCCCTACCAGTTCTCGAGCCTGAATGACTGGCGGCGCCCCTAGCGGCCCGGGTGGCGGGGGGCTGCAGGGTGAGTCCAGCGCTGGGGTTCGGAGGGTCCCAATCCCCAGCGTTGGGGCGCCAAGCCCCTTGAGATGGGCCCTTCGGGGACCGACCTAGGGTTAGGATTAGCCTCCAGGAGTATGGTAGTCCGATCCGCCTGCTGTGTTTCGAGCGGAGGGGCGGGTTGAGGTGAGGGCGCTGACTAGTGGCAACGTGGGCCCAAGCGCTTGGGGAGCAGGTGCATCGAGGGTCCGGGGGGCTGGGAGGGCCCTGTATGTTCTGTTGCCCTGAATGAGCGGCAGTGCCCCTAGTGGCCCAGGTGGTGGAGGAAAGCAGTGTTAGTTTGGTCCTGGGGCTCAGGAGTCCCCAATCCCCAGCGTTGCAGCCCCAGGCCCCTTGTAATGGGCCTCTCGGGGACTGACCTAGGGTTAGGGTTAGCAAGCAGGATGCCGGCAGGCCCGAAATGCCGGCTGTGCTGTGAGTGGAGGGGCGGACGGAGTGAGGGCGCTGGCGAGCAGAAGCCTGGGCCCAAACATTTTGGCGCAGGGGGCCTTCAAAGGTCGCTGGGGGCTCAGAGTGCCCTGCCCGTTCTCCCCCCCTGATTAACCGGCGGGCCCCCTAGCGGCCCCGGGGGTGGGGGGCTGCAGGGTGAATCCGGTGCTGGGTCTCGGGTCCCCAATCCCTGGCGTTGGGGCGCCAAGCACCTTTGGATGGGCCCCTCGGGGACCCGCCTTGGGTTAGGCTTAGCCCCCAGGAGGCCATCAGGCCCAATCCCCTGGCTGTGTAGCGCGCGTTCCTTCGGGCCTGGGGAGGGAGCTGGTGAGTGGGACCGTGGGCCCACAGGTTTTGGCGCTGGGGCGGCCTTTGAAGGTCGTCAGGGGCTTGTAGGACCCTGGCCCTTCTACCGCCTGAATGACCGGCAGCGCTCCTAGCGGCCCGGGTGGCGGGTGGCTGCAGGGTGAGTCCGGCCCTGGGGTAGGACGTCCAGGATCCCGGGCATGGTGGCGCATGGCCCCTTGGGAGGGGCCCCTCGGGAACCGACCTAGGGTTAGGGTTAGCCCCCAGGAGGCCGGCCGGTCCGATCCGGCTGCTGTGTTTCGAGCGGAGGGGCGGGTTGAGGTGAGGGCGCTGACTAGTGGGAACGTGGGCCCAAGCGCTTTGGGGCAGGGGGCCATCGAATGTGGAAGGAGGCTTGGAGGGCCCTGCCTGTTCTCCCGCCAGGAATGAGCGGCAGCGCCTCTAGTGGCCCAGGTGGTGGAGGGGCAACAGTGTTAGTCCGGACCGGGGGCACTGGGTTCCCCAATCCCCAGCTTTGCATCCCCGGGCCCCTTATCAGGGGCCTCTCGGGGACTGACCTAGGGTTAGGGTTAGCAAGCAGGATGCTGGCATGCCCAAAATGCCGGCTGTGCGGCGAGTGGAGGGGTGGGCGGAGTGAGGGCGCTGCGAGCAGTAGCCTGGGCCCAAACATTTTGGCGCCTGGGGCCTTCCAAGGTCGATGGTGGCTCAGAGGGCCCTGCCCGTTCTGCCGCCGTGATGACAGGCGGCGCCAATAACGGCCCGGGTGGCGGTGGGGCGGAGGGTGAGTCCAGCGCTGGGTCTCGGGTCCCCAATCCCAGGCGTTGGGGCGCCAGGCCCCTTGTGAGGGGCCCATAAGGAGCCCACCTAGAGTTAGGGTTAGCCCCCAGGAGGCCGGCAAGCCCGATCTGCTGGATGTGCAGCGAGCGGCGGGGCAGGCCGAGCTGAGAGCGTTGAGGAGTGGGAGCGGGGCCCAAGAGTTTGGCGCGGGGGCCTTCGAAATGCGCCAGGGGCTCGGTGTGCCCTGCACATTCTCCCGCCCTGAATGACCAGCGGCGCCAATAAAGGCCCGGGTGGCGGTGTGGCGGAGGGTGAGTCCAGCGCTGGGGCGGGGGTCCCCAATCCCTGGCATTGCGGTGCCAGACCTCTTGGGAGGGGCCCCTTGGGGGCCGACCTAGGGTTAGGATTAGCCCCGAGGAGGCCGGCAGGCAGGATCCATGGGCGCTGTGGCGGGGGAGGGGCGGGCCGAGGGGAGGGCGCTGGTGAGTGGGAGCGTGGACTCAAGTGTTTTGGCGCAGGCGGCCTTGGAAGCTCGCCAGGGGCTCGGAGGGCCCTACCCATTCTCGAGCCTGAATGACTGGCGGCGCCCCTAGCGGCCCGGGTGGCAGGGGGCTGCAGGGTGAGTCCAGCGCTGGGGTTCGGAGGTTCCCAATCCCCAGCGTTGGGGCGCCAAGCCCCTTGGGATGGGCCCTTCGGGGACCGACCTAGGGTTAGGATTAGCCTCCAGGAGTAAGGCAGGTCCGATCCGCCTGCTGTGTTTCGAGCGGAGGGGCGGGTTGAGGTGAGGGCGCTGACTAGTGGCAACGTGGGCCCAAGCGCTTTGGGGAGCGGGTGCATCGTCGGTCGGGGGGCTAGGAGGGCCCTGTATGTTCTGTTGCCCTGAATGAGCGGCCGCGCGCCTAGTGGCCCAGGTGGTGGAAGGCAGCAGTGTTAGTCTGGCCCTGGGGCTCGGGGGTCCCCAATCCCCAGCGTTGCAGCCCCAGGCCCCTTGTCATGGGCCTCTTGGGGACTGACCTAGGGTTAGGGTTAGCAAGCAGGATGCCGGCAGGCCCGAAATGCCGGCTGTGCTGTGAGTGTAGGGGCGGACAGAGTGAGGGCGCTGGCGAGCGGAAGCCTGGGCCCAAACATTTTGGCGCGGGGGCCTTAGAAGGTCGCTGGGGGCTCAGAGGGCCCTGCCTGTTCTCCCCCCCTGAATAACCGGCGGGCCCCCTAGCGGCACCGGGGGTGGGGGGCTGCAGGGTGAATCCGGCGCTGGGTCTCGGGTCCCCAATCCCTGGCGTTGGGGCGCCAAGCACCTTGGGATGGGCCCCTCGGGGACCCACCTAGGTTTAGGCTTAGCCCCCAGGAGACCATCAGGCCCAATCCCCTGGCTGTGTAGGGCGCGTTGCGGCGGGCCAGGGGAGGGAGCTGGCGAGCGGGACCGTGGGCCCACAGGTTTTGGCGCTGGGGCGGCCTTCGAAGGTCTTCAGGGGCTTGTAGGACCCTGGCCCTTCTACCGCCTGAATGACCGGCGGCGCTCCTAGCGGCCCCGGGTGGCGGGTGGCTGCAGGGTGAGTCCGGCCCTGGGGTAGGACGTCCAGGATCCCGGGCATGGCGGCGCAAGGCCCTGTGGGAGGGGCCCCTCGGGAACCGACCTAGGGTTAGGGTTATCCCCCAGGAGGCCGGCAGGTCCGATCCGGCTGCTGTGTTTCGAGCGGAGGGGCGGGTTGAGGTGAGGGCGCTGACTAGTGGGAACGTGGGCCCAAGCGCTATGGGAGCTTGTGCATCGTCGGTCGGGGGAGCTGGGAGGGCCCTGTATGTTCTCCTGCCCTGAATGAGCGGCAGCGCCCCTAGTGGCCCAGGTGGTGGAGGGGGAGTAGTGTTAGTTTGGCCCTGGGGCTCGAGGGTCCCCAATCCCCAGCGTTGCAGCCCCAGGCCCCTTGTCAGGGGCCTCTCGGGGACTGACTTAGGGTTAGGGTTAGCAAGCAGGATGCCGGCAGGCCCGAAATGGCGGCTGTGCGGCGAGTGGAGGGGCGGGCAGAGTGAGGGCGCTGGCGAGCAGGACCCTGGGCCCAAACATTTTGGTTCCTGGGGCCTTCCAAGGTCGCCTGTGACTCAGAGGTCCCTGCCCATTCTGCCGCCCTGATGACAGGCGGCGCCAATAACGGCCCGGGTGGCGGTGGGGCGGAGGGTGAGTCCAGCGCTGGGGCGGGGGTCCCCAATCTCTGGCATTGTGGTGCCAGGCCCCTTGGGAGGAGCCCCTTGGGGGCTGACCTAGGGTTAGGATTAGCCCCGAGGAGGCCGGCAGGCAGGATCCATGGGCGGTGTGGCGAGGGGGGGGCGGGCCGAGGGGAGGGCGCTGGTGAGTGGGAGCATGGGCCCAAGTGTTTTGGCGCAGGCGGCCTTCGAAGCTCGCCAGGGTCTCAGAGGGCCCTACCCGTTCTCGAGCCTGAATGACTGGCGGCGCCCCTAGCGGCCCGGGTGGCGGGGGGCTGCAGGGTGAGTCCAGCGCTGGGATTCGGAGGTTCCCAATCCCCAGCGTTGGGGCGCCAAGCCCCTTGGGAGGGGCCCTTCGGGGACCGACCTAGGGTTAGGATTAGCCTCCAGGAGTACGGCAGGTCCAATCCGCCTGCTGTGTTTCCAGCGGAGGGGCGGGTTGAGGTGAGGGCGCTGACAAGTGGGAACGTGGGCCCCAGCGCTTTGGGGCGGGGGGGGGCCATCGAAGGTGGGCGGGGGCTCGGAGGGCCCTGCCCCTTCTCCCGCCTGAATGACGGGCGGCGCCCCTAGCAGCCCAGGTGGCGGGGGGGCTACGGGTAAAGTCCAGCGCTCCGTCTCGGGTCCCCAATCCCCGTCGTTTGGGCGCCAGGCCCTTTGGGAGGGGCCCCTCAGGAGCCCACCTAGAGTTAGGGTTAGCCCCCAGGAGGCCGGCAAGCCCTATCTGCTGGATGTGCGGCGAGCGGAGGGGCAGGCCGAGCTGAGGGTGCTGAGGAGTGGGAGCGTGGGCCCAAGCGTTTTGGCGCGGGGGGCCTTCCAATGTCGTCAGGGGCTCGGAATGCCCTGCACGTTCTCCCGCTCTGAATGATCGGCGGCGCCAATAACGGCCTGGGTGGCGGTGGGGCGGAGGGTGAGTCCAGCGCTGGGGCTCGGGGGTCCCAATCCTCAGTGTTGCAGTGCCAGGCCCCTTGGGAGGGGCCCCTTGGGGGCCGAACTAGGGTTAGGATTTGCCCCCAGGAGGCCGGCAGGCAGGATCCACCGGCGCTGTGGCGAGCAGGGGGGCTGGCCGAGGGGATTTCGCTGGAGAGCGGGAGCGTGGGCCCAAGTGTTTTGGCAGAGGGGGCCTTCGAAGCTCGCCGGGGGCTCGGAGGGCCCTACCTGTTCTCCCGCCCTGAATAACCGGCGGCACCTGAAGCGGCCCGGGTGGGTGGCGGGTGGCTGCAGGGTGTCCAGCGCTGGGCTTTGGAGGTTCCCAATCCCCGGCGTTGGGGCGCCAAGCCCCTTTGGATGGGCCCCTCGGAGACCCACCTAGGGTTTGCGTTAGCCCCCAGGAGTCCGTCAGGCCCAATCCCCTGGCTGTGTGGCGCAAGGTGGGGTGGGCCGAGGGGACGGAGCTGGCGAGCAAGACCATGGGCCCACAGGTTTTGGCGTGGGGGCCTTCGAAGATCCTCAGGGGCTAGGAGGGCCCTGCCCCTTCTCCCACCTGAATGACCGGCGGCGCCCCTAGCGGCCCCGGTGGCGGGGGCTGCAGGGTGTGTCCGACCCTGGGGCTAGGACGTCCAGGATCCCTGGCGTGGCTACGCAAGGCCCCTTGGGAGGGGCCCCTCGAGGACCGACCTAGGGTTAGGGTTAGCACCCAGGAGGCCGGCAGGTCCGATCCGCCTGCTGTGTTTCGAGCGGAGGGGCAGGTTGAGGTGAGGGCGCTGACTAGTGGGAACGTGGGCCCAAGCGCTTTGGGGCGGGGGGCCGTCGAGGGCAGCGGGGGCTCAGAGGTCCCTGCCCCTTCTGCCGCCCTGAATGAGCGGCAGCGCCCCTAGTGCCCAGGTGGTGGAGGGGCAGCAGTGTTAGTCTGTCTCTGGGGCTCGGGGGTCCCCAATCCCCAATGTTGCAGCCCCAGGCCCTTTGAAAGGGGCCTCTCGGGGACTGACCTAGGGTCAGGGTTACCAAGCCGGATGCCGGCAGGCCCGAAATGCCCGCTGTGCAGCGAGTGGAGGGGCGGGCCGAATGAGGGCGCTGGCGAGCGGGAACCTGGGCTCAAACATTTGGCGGGGGGTCCTTCGAAGGTAGCCAGGAGCTCAGAGGGCCCTGCCCGTTCTCCCGCCCTGTATGACCGGTGGGCCCCCTAGAGGCTCAGGTGGCGGGGGGCTGCAGGGTGAGTCCGGCGCTGGGTCTCGGGTCCCCAATCTCTGGCGCTGAGGCGCCGGGCCCCTTGGGTGGGGCCCCTCAGGAGGCCACCTAGACTTAGTGTTAGCCCCCGTGAGTCCGGCAAGCCCGACCTGCTGGATGTGCGGTGAGCAGAGGGGTAGGCCGAGCTGAGGGCGCTGAGGAGTGGGAGCGTGGGCCCAACCGTTTTGGCGCGGGGGCCTTCGAAGTTCATCAGGGGCTAGGAGGGCCCTGCTCCTTCTCCCGCCTGAATGACCGGCGGCGCCCCTAGCGGCCAGAGTGGCGGGGGGCTGCAGGCTGATTCCACCGCTGGGGTTCAGTGGTTCCCAATCCCCAGCGTTGGGTCGCCAAGCCCCTTGGGAGGGGCCCCTCGGGGACCCACCTAGGGTTCAGCTTAGCCCCCAGGAGGCCGGCAGGTCCAATCCGCTTGCTGTGTTTCGAGCAGAGGGGCGGGTTGAGGTGAGGGCGCTGACTAGTGGGAACGTGGGCCCAAGCGCTTTGGGGCGGGGGGGGGGGGCCATCGAAGGTGGGCGGGGACTCGGAGGGCCCTGCCCCTTCTCCCGCCTGAATGACGGGCGGCGCCCCTAGCGGCCCAGGTGGCGGGGGGCTGCGGGTACAGTCCGGCGCTCCGTCTCGGGTCCCCAGTCCCCGGAGTTTGGGCGCCAGGCCCTTTGGGAGGTGCCCCTCAGGAGCCCACCTAGAGTTAGGGTTAGCCCCCAGGAGGCCGGCAAGCCCGATCTGCAGGATGTGCGGCGAGCGGAGGGGCAGGCCGAGCTGAGGGCGCTGAGGAGTGGGAGCGTGGGCCCAAGCGTTTTGGTGCTGGGGGCCTTCGAATGTCGTCAGGGGCTCGGAGGGCCCTACCCGTTCGACCCTGAATGACTGGCGGCGCCGCTAGCGGCCCGGGTGGCGAGGGGCTGCAGGGTGAGTCCAGTGCTGGGATTCGGAGGTTCCCAATCCCGAGCGTTGGGGCGCCAAGCCCCTTGGGATGGGCCCTTCGGAGACCGACCTAGGGTTAGGATTAGCCTCCAGGAGTATGGCAGGTCCGATCTGCCTGCTGTGTTTCGAGCGGAGGGGCGGGTTGAGGTGAGGGCGCTGACTAGTGGCAACGTGGGCCCAGGCGCTTTGGGCAGCGGGTGCGTGGACGGTCGGGGGGGTTGGGAGGGCCCTGTGAGTTCTCCTGCCCTGAATGAGCGGCAGCGCCCCTAGTGGCCCAGGTGGTGGAGGGGCAGCAGTGTTAGTTTGGCCCTGGGGCTCGGGGGTCCCCAACCCCAGCGTTGCAGCCCCAGGCCCCTTGTCAGGGGCCTCTCGGGGACTGACCTAGGGTTAGGGTTAGCAAGCAGGATGCCGGCAGGCCCGAAATGCCGGCTGTGCGGCGAGTGGAGGGGCGGGCGGAGTGAGGGCGCTGGCGAGCAGAAGCCTGGGCCCAAACATTTTGGCACGGGGGGCCTTCGAAGGTCGCTGGGGGCTCAGAGGGCCCTGCCCGTTCTCCCCCCCTGAATAACCGGCGGGCCCCCTAGCGGCCCAGGGGGTGGGGGGCTGCAGGGTGAATCCGGTGCTGGGTCTCTGGTCCCCAGTCCCTGGCGTTGGGACGCCAGGCACCTTGGGATGGGCCCCTCGGGGACCCACCTAGGGTTTGGCTTAGCCCCCAGGAGGCCATCAGGCCCAATCTCCTGGCTGTGTAGCGCGCGTTCCTTCGGGCCTGGGGAGGGAGCTGGCGAGCGGGACCGTGGGCCCACAGGTTTTGGCGCGGGGGGGCCTTCGAAGGTCGTCAGGAGCTTGTAGGGCCCTGCCTCTTCTACCGCCTGAATGACCGGCGGCGCTCCTAGCGGCCCGGGTGGCGGGTGGCTGCAGGGTGAGTCCGGCCCTGGGGTAGGACATCTAGGATCCCAGGCATGGCGGCGCATGGCCCCTTGGGAGGGGCCCCTCGGGAACCGACCAAGGGGTATGGTTAGCCCCCAGGAGGCCGGCAGGTCCGATCCGGCTGCTGTGTTTCGAGCGGAGGGGCGGGTTGAGGTGAGGGCGCTGACTAGTGGGAACGTGGGCCCAAGCGCTGTGGGGCAGGGGGCCATCGAATGTGGAAGGGGGCTTGGAGGGCCCTGCCCGTTCTCCCGCTGGAAATGAGCGACAGCACCCCTAGTGGCCCAGGTGGTGGAGGGGTAACAGTGTTAGTCCGGCCCTGGGGCACTGGGGTCCCCAATCCCCACCGTTGCATCCCCGGGCCCCTTGTCAGGGGCCTCTCGAGGACTGACCTAGGGTTAGGGTTAGCAAGCAGGATGCCGGCAGGCCCGAAATGCCGGCTGTGCGGCGAGTGGAGGGGCGGGCGGAGTGAGGGCGCTGGTGAGCCGGAGCCTGGGCCCAAACATTTTGGCGCCTGGGGCCTTCCAAGGTCGCTGGGGTCTCAGAGGGCCCTGCCCGTTCTGCCGCCCTGATGACAGGCGGCGCCAATAATGGCCCGGGTGGCGGTGGGGCGGAGGGTGAGTCCAGCGCTGGGTCTCGGATCCCCAATCCCAGGCGTTGGGGCGCCAGGCCCCTTGCGAGGGGCCCCTAAGGAGCCCACCTAGAGTTAGGGTTAGCCCCCAGGAGGCCTGCAAGCCCGATCTGCTGGATGTGCAGCGAGCGGAGGGGCAGGCCGAGCTGAGGGCGTTGAGGAGTGGGAGCGGGGGCCCAAGAGTTTGGCGTGGGGGCCTTCGAAATGCGCCAGGGGCTCGGTGTGCCCTGCACATTCTCCCGCCCTGAATGACCAGCGGTGCCAATAAAGGCCCGGGTGGCGGTGTGGCGGAGGGTGAGTCCAGCGCTGGGGCGGGGGTCCCCAATCTCTGGCATTGTGGTGCCAGGCCCCTTGGGAGGGGCCCCTTGGGGGCCGACCTAGGGTTAGGATTAGCCCTGAGGAGGCGGGCAGGGAGGATCCATGGGAGGTGTGGTGGGGGAGGGGCGGGCCGAGGGGAGGGCGCTGGTGAGTGGGAGCGTGGGCACAAGTGTTTTGGCGCAGGGAGCCTTCGAAGCTCGCCAGAGGCTCGGAGGGCCCTACCCGTTCTCGAGCCTGAATGACTTGCGGCGCCCCTAGCGTTCCAGGTGGCGGGGGCTGCAGGGTGAGTCCAGCGCTGGGGTTCGGAGGTTCCCAATCCCCAGCGTTGGGGCGCCAAGCCCCTTGGGATGGGCCCTTCGGAGACCGACCTAGGGTTAGGATTAGCCTCCAGGAGTAAGGCAGGTCCGATCGGCCTGCTGTTATTCGAGCGGAGGGGCGGGTTGAGGTGAGGGCGCTGACTAGTGGCAACGTGGGCCCAAGCGCTTTGGGCAGCGGGTGCATGGACGGTCGGGGGGGCTGGGAGGGCCCTGTAAGTTTTCCTGCCCTGAATGAGCGGCAGCGCCCCTAGTGGCCCAGGTAGTGGAGGGGCAGCAGTGTTAGTTTGGCCCTGGGGCTCGTGGGTCCCCAATCCCCAGCGTTGCAGCCCCAGGCCCCTTGTCAGGGGCCTCTAGGGGACTGACCTAGGGTTAGGGTTAGCAAGCAGGATGCCGGCAGGCCCGAAATGCCGGCTGTGCAGCAAGTGGAGGGGCTGGCGGAGTGAGGGCGCTGGCGAGCAGAAGCCTGGGCCCAAACATTTTGGTGCAGGGGGCCTTTGAAGGTCGCTGGGGGCTCAGAGGGCCCTGCCCGTTCTCCCCCCCTGAATAACCGGCGGGCCCCCTAGCGGCCCAGGGGGTGGGGGGCTGCAGGGTGAATCTGGCGCTGGGTCTCGGGTCCCCAGTCCCTCTCGTTGGGATACCAAGCACCTTGGGATGGGCTCCTCGGGGACCCACCTACGGTTTGGGTTAGCCCCCAGGAGGCCATCAGGCCCAATCCCCTGGCTGTGTAGCGCCTGTTGCGGCGGGCCAGGGGAGGGAGCTGGCAAGCGGGACCGTGGGCCCACAGGTTTTGGCGCGGGAGGGGCCTTCGAAGGTAGTCAGGGGCTTGTAGGGCCCTGCCCCTTTTACCGCCTGAATGACCGGCAGCGCCAATAACGGCCCGGGTGGCGGTGGGGCGGAGGGTGAGTCCAGCGCTGGGTCTTGGGTCCCCAATCCCAGGCGTTGGGGCGCCAGGCCCCTTGCGAGGGGCCCCTAAGGAGCCCACCTAGAGTTAGGGTTAGCCCCCAGGAGGCCGGCAAGCCCTATCTGCTGGATGTGAGGCGAGCGGAGGGGCAGGCCGAGCTGAGGGCGCTGAGGAGTTGGAGCGTGGGCCCAAGCATTTTGGTGGGGGGGGCCTTCGAATGTCGTCATGGGCTCGGAGTGCCCTGCACGTTCTCCCGCTCTGAATGGTCGGCAGCGCCAATAACGGCCTGGGTGGCGGTGGGGCGGAGGGTGAGTCCAGCGCTGGGGCTCGGGGGTCCCAATCCCCGGGGTTGCGGTGCCAGGCCCCTTGGGAGGGGCCCCTTGGGGGCCGAACTAGGGTTAGGTTTAGCCCCCAGGAGGCCGGCAGGCAGGATCCATTGGCGCTGTGGGGAGCAGGGGGGCGGGCCGAGGGGAGGGCGCTGGAGAGCGGGAGCGTGGGCCCAAGTGTTTTGGCGCAGGGGGACTTCGAAGCTCGCCGGGGCCTCGGAGGGCCCTACCTGTTCTCCCGCCCTGAATGACCGGCGGCGCCCCAAGCGGCCCGGGTGGCGGGGGGCTGCAGGGTGAGTCCAGCGCTGGGCTTTGGAGGTTCCCAATCCCCGGCGTTGGGGCGCCAAGCCTCTTGGGATGGGCCCCTTGGGGACCCACCTAGGGTTTGCGTTAGCCCCCAGGAGGCCGTCAGGCCCAATCCCCTGGCTGTGTGGTGCGCGGTGGGGCGGGCCGAGGGGACGGAGCTGGCGAGCGGGACCGCGGGCCCACAGGTTTTGGCGCGGGGGCCTTCGAAGGAGGTCGGGGGCTCAGAGGGCCCTGCCCCTTCTCCTGCCTGAATGACCGGCGGCGCCCCTAGCAGCCCGGGTGCCAGGGGGCTGCAGGGTGAGTCCGGCCCTGCGGCTACGACATCCAGGATCCCCGGCATGGCGGCCCAAGACCTCATGGGGCTGCGGGTAAAGTCCGGCGCTCCGTCTTGGTTCCCCAATCCCCGGCGTTTGGGCGCCAGGCCCCTTGGGAGGGGCCCCCCGGGGGCCGACCTAGAGTGAGGGTTAGCCCCAGGAGGACGGCAGGCCGGATCCGCCGGGTGTGCCGCAAGCAGAGGGGCGGGCCGACATGAAGGTGCTGGCGAGCGAGCTTGGGCCCAAGCGTTTTTGCGCGGGGGGCCTTCGAAGTTTGCTGTGGGCTCAGAGGGCCCAGCCCGTTCTCCCGCCCTGAATGACCGGGGGCGCCCCTAGCAGCCCGGGTGGCGGCGGGGCGGCACGGTGAATCCGGCGCTGGAGCTCAAGGGTCCCCAATCCCTGGCGTTTTGGTGCGAAACCCCTTGGGATAGGCCCCTCAGGGGCCAACCTAGGGTTAGGGTTAGCCCCTATGAGGCCGGCAGCCCTGATCCGCCGGCTGTGCAGCGAGCGGAGGGGTGGGCTGAGGTGAGGGCTCTGGAGAGCGGGAGCGTGGGCCCAAGCGTTTTGGCGCAGGGGGGGGGGCCTTCGAAGGTCTTCGGGGGCTCGGAGGGCCCTGCCCGTACTCCCGCCCTGAATGACCGGCGGCGCCCCGAGCGCAGGGTGGCGGCGGGGCAGCAGCGTGATTCCAGCGCTGGGGCTCCGGGGTCCCCAATCCCCGGTGTTGCTACGCCAGACCAGTTGTGAGGTGCCCCTCGGGGACCGACCTAGGGTTAGTGTTAGCCCCAAGGAGGCCGGCAGGCACGATCCGCCAGCGGTGCGGCGAGCGGAGGGGCGGGCCGAGGTGATTGCGCTCACGAGGGGGAGCGTGGGCCCTAGCGTTTTGGCTCCAGGGGCCTTCGAAGGTCCCAGGAGGCTCGGAGGGCCCTGCCCGTTCTCCGGCCCTGAATGACCAGCGGTACCACTAGTGGCCCGGGTGGCGGTGGGGCGGCACAGAGAGCTTGGCGCTGGGGCTCGGGGGTCTTCAATCGCAGGCATTTGGGTGCCAGGCCCCTTGGGAGGGGCCCCCCGGGGGCCGACCTAGAGTGAGGGTTAGCACCAAGGAGGCCAGCAGGCCTGATCCGCCTGCTCTGCGTCGAGTGGAGGGGCGGGTCGAGGTGAGGGCACTGTCGAGGCGAGCGTGAGCCCAAGCGTTTTGGCCCAGGGGGCCTTCGAAGGTAATCGGGGGATCGGAGGACCCTGCCCGTTCTCCCGCCCTGAATGACCGGCCGCACCCCTAGCGGCCCAAGTGGCGGTGGGGCAGCAGGGTGAGTCCGGCGCTGGGGTTCGGGGGTCCCCAATCCCCGGTGTTGCGGCGCCAGGCCCCTTGAATAGGCCCCTCGAGGGCCTACCTAGGGTTAGGGTTAGCCCCCAGGAGGCCAGCATGCCTGCTTCTCCAGCTGCGCGGCGAGCGGAGGAGCGGGCCGAGGTGAGGGCGCTGGCGAGCGGGAGCGTGGGCCCAAGCGTTTTGGGGCGAGGGGCCTTCGAAGGTCGAAGGGGGCTCGGAGGGCCCTGCCCCTTCTCCCGCCCTGAATGACCGGTGGCGCCCCTAGCGGCCCAGGTGGTGGCGGGGTGGCAGTGTGAGTGCGGCAATGGGGCTCGGGGGTCCCCAATCCCTGGCGTTGCGGCACCAGATCCCTTGGGAGGGGCCCCTTGGTGGCCGATCTAGGGTTACGGTTAGTGCTCCATTCTAGTCGGCAGACAGTGACCCTAGGTATGATGAGAGGGAGGGGGTAACAGGGCATTTCATCTGATCGCCCCCCCACCCCTCTGGCCTCCTCTAGCTTCGGATGCGTCCTCTCTTCCTGGGACGAGATCGGCGGAGCCCGCGAGCAGCGGGGCATGTGAGTGAGCTTTGGCTAATGCAGAGGGCCCTTCCTTCTTCGAGAGGGCAGTGAGGGGACTGTGTTCTGGGGGCTGCTGGACCCTCATCCCACACATCTGCAATTCCTGTGAGAGGGTCCAGGTCTGAGGGCTGCTTCTGCAGAAGAGGAAAGGGGTCCTGAGGAGCCCTGGGTGGGCTGTGGGCACTGTGGGAGAGCAGAGGGGGCTGGAGGGCAGCCTCAGCCCCTAACAGAGTCATTCCCCATCCCCGCCGCCTCCCAGCCCTGTCTCTACCCCAATCCTGGGACCCAGAACAAAGGGCATGGCTTCCACACATCTGGTGGAACGTCGACACTGGGTGCTCAGCAGGTACTCAGGAGACCCAGGGAGAGCTCGGGGACTGGACGTCCCCCACCCAGTGGGAGATTAGCGTCCACGGAAGGACACCCTCTCCTGGCACCTACTGAACGAGGCAGCACGTAGGCACGGGAGGGGAAGTGGGAGGTATCGGGAGGGTCCTGGGAAGGCCAGGGATGGGACAGAGTCCCTTTGTTCCCTCCTTGGTTGGACAGTCACAGAGCACTAGTGTGCCCTGAGGGCAAACACCACGGCAGACACGCCACCCCTCCCTGCCCACATGCAGTGGAAGTCACACGGCAAGTGGGCAGGGAGACTGAGCAGGGCATCCAGCTTCCGCTTGGAGGACAAAAATGGTCACACCAGGGGTCAAGGGCTCCCACTCACAGAGGCTTTGGGTCAGCCCAAAGGTGGACATGGAGTAGGAATGGGCTCTGACAGCCGGGAGCCGGGGACCCAGGGGCCCAGGTTCCCACAGGGGTTCCCTGGGGCATCCGTGTGGGAGGTGCCCTGTCCTCTGACTCCTCTGCCCACCTGTCTGTCCCCAGGGCCATCTCCTCCATCCTGGGCACCTGGCTGGGCCACTACCCTGAAGATTTCTTCCAGCCCCCAGAATTTCCCTGCCTAAAGACACTACTGGCATACGTAGGGCTCAACGTGCCAGGCTCAGACCTGGAGCAACGTGCCTGGCTCCTCCTCTCTCGGCTGCGACACCTCGAGCCCGCTGAGCCGGAGGCTGGGGGTGAGGAGGACTGGGGGTGACTGATGGAGGGCTGTGGAGGGGAGAGAGTGGGCCACACAGAGCAAGCCTCCACAGACTGCAGTGTGGCTGGGAGCAAGGAGTGGTCTCAGATCACTGTCCCCATGGGCTACAGTTTGGGGAGACCACCCAGGGACGGGTTCTTAGACTCAAACAATATTGAGTGGTGGGCAAAGTTGCCTTCATTTGGAAGGGACATGGAAAGACAATCATGATGACCATACTTTCTCTTCTTGGAGCGACAGCAGCAGCCCCAGAGCGAGATCCGGAACCGCGCCGAAAGCTAGTCCCAGCTCCCACTGTGGTGCCTGCTGCAGCTTCAGAGCCTGAGCTGGAAAATCCCAACACTGTTGCTGGAGCTCAGCAACTCAAAAGAGCAGGGACGTCACCTGCCATGTCGGGCCCAGTGCAGCTGGTGGTCAGAGCTCTGATCCACCCTGAGGACGTGCAAGAGTCACCTGCGCCTTTGGAAAGCCAGGAGCCTCAGCAGGCCCCAGCACCAGCCATGGAGGTCCCTGAAGAACCCGTGATGACACCTCCCATTTCAGAGCCACGGCAGGATATACTCACAGCTCTGACTCCCTGTCGGGAGCTTGAAGACCCCCCTGCACCTTGTGCAGCCTCGGTGCCCGCGCACACTGCAGCACTAGCTATGGAGGTCCCTGAAGGGCCCCTGATGCCACCTGTCCTGTCAGAGCCAACGGAGGTTACACTCACAGCTCTGACGAACGGTCATGAGCTGCAAGAGCCACTGGCATCTATGGCAGCCTGGGCGCCCGCGCACGCTGCAGCACTAGCTATGGAGGTCCCTGAAGGGCCCCTGATGCCACCTGCCCTGTCAGAGCCAACGGAGGTTACACTCACAGCCCTGATGAACGGTCATGTGCTGCAAGAGCCACTGGCATCTATGGCAGCCTGGGCACCCGCGCACGCTGCAGCACTAGCTATGGAGGTCCCTGAAGGGCCCCTGATGCCCCTTGCCCTGTCAGAGCCAGTGGAGGATATACACAGAGCTCTCACTCCCTGTCAGCAGCTTCAAGAGCCACCTGCACCTTTGGCAGCCCCGGAGTCCAAGCAGGCTACAGCACCAATTATCGGGGTTGCCGGAGGGTGCTGGCAACCATTTCTCTCAGTGGAGCAACTGGCCTCGGCCCCGGAGCAGCAGTTCCTGCTCGCTGAATCCCCAAAGGATGGCTTTCCCTCCCCTGTCATTCCAGTGTTTCTAATTTTTGCGTTGTTCATGCACCTATTTCATAGCTTAATATATTCTGGTCTATAAATAAAGATAAATTGAGTTTTCATGGAATTTTACTCTGATCCTTTTAAATTGTACATCCAGGTGTCATTCGATACAGAGTGTTTCACAACCTTGTCCTTCTACAATATTTCCCTCCAGGAGACTCCCGTGCCACTCGTCAGATACTGCTCATTCTCTCAGCACAGTCCCTGCAGCCACAGCTCCCCTCTCTGCCTCTGTGAGTTACTTCTTCTGGGTTTTCATGTGTGTGGGATCAGACAGTGTGGCCTTTTTCTATCTAGCTACGTAACCTATGAGTGATTCATTTATTTTTTTCAGGTTTCTTTCTCTTAACAAACAAACAAACACACAAAAACAGAAACAAAAAAACCCACCATTTTACTACAAAGGAATATTCCTGATACAATACTGCGCAGGTGAAGCCCCAAAATGAAATGTTTTCATGATCTGGGATAGGCTTCCCTTTTGTAAGTGTGACCCAAGAGCCAGAAATACCTGGGTCCATGAGACACCTGCAAAATCTTTCATTTTCCAGGATAGGCCAGGTTTCAATGATTCTAATGTGCATATTATAAAAATATTGAGACTGCATATTAAATCTTCCTCTTTATTACAAACATATCAGGTAATTAAAAGGTTCTCTAAGGTTTTAGCCAGATTACGTTTTGTTAGTAAAATAGTGATGTAAATATGAAGAAAGGAAGACATATTCCTTCTACCTTCTACCATGATAGCCCATAACGCATGGCGTCCCTCTTCCAGTCCTTTCTCTCGGAGTGTATGGGTGAGTGTGTGCGGGGGAGGGGGTTTGCCTGTGTGTGGGACAGGGTGGGGCAGGGAGGGTTTCACAGCTGGGCTCTTGTTCGGCCTGAGGTCCCCACAGTGGACAGGCACTGCTACTCCTCTCCTGTCCCCTTCTGCATTTTCAGGGGCTACACATCATTTACTCAGCAGCACCACCTGCCGAACAATTGAGACCTCTCCAATTCTTTGAGTCTCATCCTTAAAGTGAAGGGTACAATGTGCCGTAAATCTCTTTGGCTTTAGGACTGTTTCCTAAAAGCACAATTTCTGGAACACACTTTAGTCCCATTGTTGCAGTATTGGCTGCAGGGTCCTCTATCTATACTCTCTTTCTTTCCGTGGAGCCTTGCTCGGGAAAGGAGGGTCCCCAGAGACTACAGAGGAACCCTGAAATCATGAGGAAGACAAGCCAGCAGTGAGGCCATCAGGCTACCTGGGCGGGACCCATGAAGCAGGGAAGAGCCTGTCCATACCGCCCTCATGGATCCTCCCTCCACAAGCATCCCTGCCCCACCACACACACACACACACACACACACACACACACACACACACACACCCCGCCCTGGAACACCCCTCATCCAGACCCCGTCCCAGGACACACCCCAGCCACTCCAGCCCCTCCTGCTCTAGAACTCAGCTTCTAAGTAGAGCAACCAGGTCCTGCTTCCAGGCCAGCAGAGGGGCGTCGGCCGGGCCACACTTGTCTGCTTGCTCCGGGTCCATCCTTTTTGGGCCCTCTCCTCCCAGGAAGGAACCAACCTCTCATGGCAGCTCAGGTCAGTGAGTCACAGACATGACCTGAATGTGTTCATCCATATGTCCACTAGGTGGCAACAGCAAGAACTGCTTGAACCTCTGTGAACAGGAGGGACCTTTACTGAGGAGGGAAGAGAAGGCTAGCTGAGGACAAAGCCGGAACTGACACCCCACACCCACCCCCCACCATGGGGTGTACGTGACATTCCTCAGGCACTCCTGGCTGCCCTAAAGGACAAAGAAAGAGTTAACCTATAGAAACCACAATCCTGCAAGACTTAAGTCTCCCTCAGTTTCCCAATGTCTTAGCAGTTTACAAGAACCAAGCATTTCTATCAATAACTTAGCTTCCTGAAGGGAAAGCAGATACAACGAAATGTCCTTATAATCTGCAGCCTCCAGGAAGTTCCCAACCGTCTTAATGTTCATGCCTTGCTAGAGGGCAAAACCACCTTCCCTAGACAATGGCAGGGCCTCTGTACCTTGTGAGTCTTCTTTAACATATGCAAGTATTATCTCAACCTCCCTTTTTCCTTACCTTCCCCCAACCCCATAGTCTATCATCAGCCAGCCCTCACAAGCCAGGGCAGCAGCTCTTTCTGCCATCTGTCCTGTCATAAACCACCAATTTTGCACCAAAGACGTCTCGAGAATTCCTTCCTGGTCGTCGGCTGCGGATTCCACCCCACTGAACCTCACCTATATTCCACAACCTCCTCATTTCCAAAGCACACTGGGTGCTCATGGAAGCTGCAGGATGGACAGAGCCTCAACCGGCGGCTTTGGCACTGGGCATAGCCCCTCCACACCACTCAGGCTCCTCCAGCAGTGACCCCCTGCCCCTGCCAGCCCCAATTCTTAATAACCCTCCAGTTCAGTTGTTGTGACAGCAGTGCCTACGCTTCCTGCTGCAGACACAAGTGAGGAGAAGGGAGAGATCCCTCTCCTTGCACGAAGTCACTTGACGGGGAGTCCACTTGATCAGAAGCTCTCCATCTGGGAGCCCTGCAAAGGACAGGAATGCTGTGACCCTCCGCCTTCCCCAAGGAGCTTTGGTGTGGGGAGCACCGCAGAAGTCTACAGAACTTGGCGCACAACAGCATCACACCTCCACGCCTACAGATGCGGGCAGCCATTTTTATTCTCACCCTCTCAAGAGGTGAGGAAAGCCCTCTGGGCACACAAGACACACAGAACAACCAGCTGACCCTGAGCCCCACCGGGCCCCCTGACGGGGGCAGTGCATCCCCGTCTAGGCAAAACCACCTGAGAATCAGCGCACTGGGCCCCTGCCCCCCGAAAACGAGGTGAAAGAACAAGTGAACAGCAAGTTTACAGACCAAAGAGGACGGCCAAACTCCAGTGCTAGGGGAAAATAGCACCTAGAACTCGAGGCTTTTTCTCATGATTCATTTCTCTCTCCATTCAAAATTTTCCATTTCGTTTTTTTTTCTTTTTTCCCTTTCCAACTACCTTTTTTAATTTTAGCAACACTTCAATTTTCAATCTTTTCTTAACTTTCATTTTTTACATTGACATTTCATACATATTTTCTTCATTTTTGGATTCCTGTCGCTACATTCAATTTGATTTCTGTATAATATGAGTTTGGCTTTCTTTACAATTTTGGGATTTAGTGACTTCCAACACACAGACCAAAAGATACTCGGGACCATGTGGCTCACCCTGTTTTGTCCACCCCGTGAGATCCTAATCTCTCTCTCCCCCATCCATTCTTCTCTGGGAAAAGTGACTAGAGGGAGGGATTCACAGCAAAAAAAAAAAAAAAAAAAAAAAGAGCCAGAGGTAACACTCTCTGCCACTGATCTAATGCATAGGGTTTTAAGTAAGAAGTCACAGCTGGAACTCAGGATGACAATTACAAAGTTGCTAGCTGGGCTTGAAAAAAGTATAAATGACATGAGAGACTCTCATAGTGCAGAAATGAAATCGAATCAGGCCCAAATTCCAAAGGCTCTGAGATGCAGTCTACATTGGATGTGCATGCTGTAACGGCTAGGGTCAATGAGGAGAAGACAGAGTCAGTGACACCAAAGACAAGCTGATGGAAAGGAAGGAAGCTGAGGAAAAGAGAGAAAGCCAATGAATGGACCATGGGTGGAGGAGTCGAAAAATCAGTGATGCCACAAAAGGAAACAATATTGGAATTACTTCTGGCCCCGAGGGAGAAGACACAGAGGGACAGAAGATCTGTCTGTGTAGATCATAGCTGAGAACTTCCCTAATCTGGGAGGGAAACAGGCATTCAAGTCCAAGAGGTAGAGAGGACTCTTCCCCAAATCCATAAGAATAGAGGAATACCCTAACATATACTAGTGACGTTTGCAATTTCAGACAGAAAGAGAAAATCCTGAAAGCAGTTTGAGACAAGAGGATCTTCACCGACAGGGGTAAGCACGTTAGACTAGCCACATACCTATCCACAGAGTCCTGGCACACCAGAAAGGGCTGGTGTGATTGAGTCATTGTACTAAGTGAGAAAAACATGGAGCCAAGAACGCTTTACCCAGCAAGGAGTCATTCCGAATAGGAGCAGAGATAAAGAGCTTCCAGGACAGAAAGAAACTCAAAGGATTTGGCCGCTAAACCACCCTGCAAGAATAGGAAGGGGGATCCTGTAATTGAAGACAGACTCCAAGAGGAACACAGACCAGAAAGAAACAGAGACCATCTACAGAATTAGGGACGTGACAGGTAATGCAATGGACTCATCTCCATCTGCTTTTTAGATTTTTTCTTTATCATTGGTCTTAAGCAATTTTATTGGGATGTAGGTTGATAAGGAGGTTTTTTTTCATAATCCTTATGTTTGGGGTTTTTGTTGCCTGGATTCCTGAATTCTTAAAAATATGGGTGTAGAGGGTTCATACAATTCAGATAACAATCAGAATTACTTCTTCAAACAGTTTTTTTCTGTACCTCAGCCAATTTCGTATCTACCAGGCCACTTGAAATTGCTACAAAGCTCACACATACTCTAGTGTTTGTGTGCAGGGCGTGGTTTGCACCCTTCCTTTTCTCTGCTTTATTCTGGACAACTGCTATGATCATACATTCAAGTTCTCTCTCTCTGTCTCTCGCTCTCTTTTTGCTATTTAGTGTCTAACGGGAAAGAAAGCCCATCTACTACCTTTTTCATCTTAGACGTGCCACTGTTCAGCTCCAGAAGTTGGGTTTTCCTTGTTTTCATATTTCCTATATCTCTGTTTCACTTCATCCTTTGTGTACATTCTTACGTATATAAAACGTCTTTCTAACAGTTGTTTGAATGTCCATGTGCAATACTTCCATCGTCTTTTTCATTTCTGGGTAGGTTTCTATTGTTTAATCTTTCTCCTCAGTACGAGGTGAACTCTTCTCCTTCTTTGCATCCTGGTAATCTTTTGTTGGAAGACAGGTATTGTGAATTTTAACTGTTAGATATTAACTATGGCTTATATTTCTACACATACTCTTGAGGATTGTTCTGATGGTGAGGTAGGTTCCTGGAAGACGATTTTATCCTTCCAGACTAGCTTTCCAAAGGTTTGTTAGGTGGTATCACAGTAGTCTTCAATGTATTTTGCTATTGTTCTGTTGGTATTCTGAGCTCTCTTTGCAATGTCCCACGAATTACGAGGTTTTCCACTCTGCCTGCTGCTGGTAGCACAGACTTTTCCTGATTGTGTGTGAAGGCTAGTGACATTTTCCTCTCTGCTTCCCCTGGGCTATGATTTTCCCCACACCACATAGGTTCCTCACACACGTGCCCTACTGAGGAATTCCATGAAAACTCAAAAGTGATCCTAGATGGCTTTCTGAGGTCCTCTTTCTCTGTGCAGCTCTCCTCAGTATTCTGTACTGTAAACCACAGCTATATTGACTTCTCCAAACTTCCATCTTTCTGTCTCCAACTCATGGAAATGGCTGAGCTTCGCCTGTATTCTTCATCCCTGACCCGTAGACTAGAAATGAAATCTCTTTAGGCAGTAAGTTAGGGAAATACAGAGTCCCCCATGTTTGTCTTCCCTCTTGCACTAGTCACTTCCCTGCATTGCCTGGAAATATATCGACAGTGTTCTTTTGCCAGGGTGCCTGGGTGGCTCAGTTGCTTAAGCCTCCTACTCGTGATCTGGACTCAGGTCACGAACTCAGGGTCTTGGGATCAAGACCAGCATTGGGCATCACACTCAGCACAGAGTCGGCTTGAGATTCTGTCTCCCCTCTCCCTCTATCCTCCCCACCCCCCACATTCTGTCTCTCAAACCAACATAGAAAATCTTTCAAATGAAATAAAATCAGTTACGTAACAGGCAGCCTCTGCAACGAGGGGAAGACCCCAGCAGGGTCCGTGCCTTGCCCAGAATCACAGGCTGGTAAGAAGGCAGAACCAGGCCTGAACCCAGCTCTCCGAGTGTCCTCAACGTTGGGGCCCTGGCTGAACCTAGTTACTCACTGGGAGCTCGGGAAGAGGTTGTGTTTTGGAACTGGCTTATACTAAGATTCAAATACTGGTCTAGCTCTGTATTTTTGTTTGTTTTGGGCATTTCTACCCTGGGAAAATAAGGAAACAGGTTTATAATTGGCTCCAAATTCACAGATTATAAGAAATATAAATTTATCTGTTAAGTTATTTTTTTAGTAAAATATTTCAAGTGAAAGAATGTTGTCATCTAAAAATGGTAAGATTTATCACTTTTATTACTTACATATTAACCAAATTAAGTCACATCTGCTTTTTAAATAGAAGTAAGTAATCTAAATATTAATATATCCTTGTTTAATCAACGTTTGACATCAGATTAAAAATAATGAATGTGAAAGATGACAATTTTTAATGATGCCTTCTCAAAATTTTTTAAGAACATGAAATATAAAGAGAATTGAGTGCTGGAAATATTCTTGAACAGAATAGAGAAATACTGAATGAAAAAAAAAGCCCCCTTCATGATAAAAATCCTCAAACTAAGTTTAGTGGAAATATATTTCAACATAATAAAGGCTATACATGAAAACCCCACTGCTAATATCATACTCAATGGTGAAAAATGGTGAGAGCTTTCCCCCTAGTTCAGGAACAAGATGAGAATGTCCACTCTCACCATTTTTATTCATTCTAGTATTGGAAGTCTTAGCCACAACAATCAGACAAGAAATAAAAAAACTTCCAGATTGGTAAGGAAGAAGTAAAACTTTCACTATTTGTAGATGGCATGATATTATGTATAGAAAACCTAAGATGCTACCAAAATACTGCTAATACTGATAAACAGATTCAGAAAGGTTGCAGGATACAAAAAAAAAAAAGTACAGAAATCTGTGGCATTTTTCTATACTGATAATGAAGTAGCAGAAAGAGAAATTAAGACAAAAATCCCATTTACACGTGCACCAAAAATAATAAAATACCTAGGAATAAATGTAAACAAAGTGAAAGACCTGACTGAAAATCATACAATTTTGATGAAAAAAGTCACAGACAACACAAATGGAAAGATACTCCTTTCTCATGGACTGGAAGAATAAATATTGTTAAAATGTCCATACTACCCAAAGCAATCTACATATTTAATGCAATCCCCATCAAAATAGCAACAGTATTTCTCACTAGAACAAATAATCCTAAAATTTGTATGGAACCACAAAAGATCCAGAATAACTAAAGAGATCTTGAAAAAGAATGACAACCTAGACGCATCACAATCCCAGATTTCAAGATCTACTACAAAGTTGTAGTAATCAAAACAGTATGGTACTGATACAAAAAAAGACATATAGATTAATAGAACAGAATAGACGGCCCAGAAATAAACCCTTGAGGAGCTGAGCTTTCAAAAGGGATGTTCTCCACTTCTCCCAGGACATTCAAATACCCCCTAGACCTCACTCGTCTAATTAGAGATTTTTCTTTAGGCTCTCAGGACATTGTAATTCTTAGAGAAATTCTTCTCAGAGTCTGGAAGGTAATGTTTTTGCTCATTGTACTTCTTTAATTTAGCTAGATGCCCTTGTATTTGGAAGATATTCTTATAACATCTCCAAGATTATTTTTTAATAGATTTTCTTGTCTGTTTCTTTAAATTACTTTTGCTTACATAAGGGATATCAGAGAAGATATAAATATTTTATTCTTCCAGGAGACTCGTGTGTGTGTGTGTGTGTGTGTGTGTGTGTGTGTGTGTGTGTATTTAGGCCATATATTTAGTTCATTAAGATTTGTACAGATTTCTAGAAGAAAAATAATCACATGATCACATGATTTAGGATTACTTATAATCATAAATAGATTTTTAAATTGGAGAGGAAAACGGATAGCTAGTAAAGCATGAAACCCTGATAGGAAACATACATACTGTGTGCTGGTTAATTGGTTATAGTCACTTCATGTATTATTATGACAGCTTCTGCCTGTGAACTTAGAAGATGCTGAGCTTCTCAATAATCAAAGAAGAGAACAAGTGTTCATTCAAAATGCTGACCCAAGCAGTGCCTGCTTTTCTGTTTTTCTATCTGAAGCCATCATTTAGAATTTGTACTCTTTCAACAGTAGGAAAGTCCATAGACCTCTAAAGCATGAGTAAAATTCAAATAGGGTCAAATTCCTGAGGGCAAAGCATTATTTTTCCTCCCAGCCCTGTTACATTTGGCCATACATACTTATTTCAACCCATGCAGCAGAGAATAAGGGCTGTGATTTTCATTATGATCACTAATTCCTTAAAAGTGCATCTAGGGCCTTCCAGAGTCATGAATTCAGCAGAATAACAGAAGGTAGCATGTCAAAAGACCATATGCAGGCCCTAGGCTGTATTTGCAGTACTAGTTCTGCATAATGTTTCCAGTTGGTATGCAATCATGCATGAACTCAAGCTTAAAAAAAACAAAAAGCTAGAATTTTTCATGCAGTGCTGTTACCTTTCAATGCACACCCAATTCAGCAAACTTAAATATTATCAAATATCCTTCCATAGTGATTGCAGTCTCCAGGGCTATCTACTGGTAATGCATAGCTTGGTTTTTAGATAATAAATAATAAAACTCTTCTAACAGGTGAATTTGATAATCAGTGTGCATCCAGAAGCATTGAATGTTTCCCATTAAATGACTGTAACCTTTCAGTTTGGTTTGCACCACCATATGCTATTGGCCTTGCATTTTGTATGTTAACTTTGCAGAGCTCACTACAAACACACTCGGGACCTCTAAATACTTGTTTCTTGTGCATACCATGAATTTGTATTCACATTTTTGGAGACAGGAGACAATGCTGATGTTTACTTGTATTTCAGAAAAATCAATCAGGTCAGCCTTGAGAGGTCACAATGACCAATACAGCTGATACACTGAGAGTTCACTAAATATTTTCTGAGACTTTGGTATCATTGTTGCAAGTATTCAGACAATTTTCTGGATCACATGCCCGTGACAGAGGGTTCCCTTACATTCACAATTCTGGAAGAAAACTCTTCATATTGCCATCCCAGAAATCCAGAAATCCTGCCAGGGAGTGAACATTTACTGTAAAATAATCTGTGCCACATTGCTCCTCTTTTTATACAGCACCATGACCCACTAAGGAATAAGAAAAATCCCTGAGCTATCTCTGTATGTTTTTAGCATTATGATTTCATACACATTTAACGGAATTAATTTAAAAAAGACAACCCTAGTTCTAAGATTAAAAAATCTTCATAAAATAGTCAAATGGAGCCAATGTGCTAAATATTTTTTTTCTGAGGGACCTTAAATTTCCAAGTCTTATACTTTAAATATGGGCTTAATTTGAGAACAGTCATTTTAAAGTTGGCCTAACTCATTTGTCCAAACTCAATTTAAAAATTCACAATTCCTGAGGAGTTAAGATGGCGGAGGAGTAGGGGACCCCTTTTTCACAGGTCCCCTGAGTCGAGCTGGATAGGTACCAGACCAGCCTAAATAACCACGGAATCAGCCTGAGACGCAGGAAGATACATCTGGATCTCTACAAATGAACATCTCCAGCACTGAGTATTGAGGTACCAAGAGGGGTGCCGTAAAACCGCGCAGATATCGGAAGATAAACGGAAGGGGGAGGGAGCCGACGCATTTGGGCGCCGGGAAGCAGCAGCCACCTGCATGGGGGAGCGGGCAGACTCACAGAGGGCACCCGCGAGAGAGCGGACTGAGACCGGTGAGCCGTGAACGCGCGCCACAAGGCATCTCCTGGAACACCGGAATCCCGGTGTGATCACGGGATCCAGACTGAGACCGGGAGCTCCCGGAGCGCGCGCGGTGCGGCTGGCGGCTGGCGGGCCACCTGCACGGGGGAGCGGGCGGACTCGCGGTCGGCACCCGCGAAACAGCAGACTGAGACCCTGAACCGGGTGCGCGCGTCACCAGGCTTCTCACGGAACTCCGGAATCGCGGTGTGCTCACCGGGCATAGACTGAGACCAGGAGACCCGGGAGCGCGCGGGGCGGCGGTGGCTGGCGGCATTAGAAACACAAAGGACAGAGAGGCGCCTGCCCTGGAAGTGAGGGCAGGGACGCCGGGTTGGTGCGCACATCCCGGGTCACTGCAGGGTTGAGCAGCACCAACAGTAACAGAGTTAAAGTGGGCAGAACATCAGTGGAGAACGGGCCGCAATCCCTCTGTTCTGTGACAATGCAGCCTCTGCTGCTCTGACTCTCAGAAGAGGCATAGCCGACCACCAGGGAAAGCTGCCAGAGAACAAAAGCCTGGAAATACCGGCTCACAGCATGCCCATCTCCATCCCCCCTCGCGGGGGACACGGAGACTCTACCCAAACAGGGTTGCCTGAGTATCGGTGCGGCAGGCCCCTCCCCCAGAACAGAAGGCAGGCTGAAAAATCAAGAAGCCCACAACCCGGGCGCCTGGGTGGCGCAGTCATTGAGTGCCTGTCTCCGGCTTAGGGCGTGATCCCAGCGTTCCGGAAAGGAGTCCCTCGTCGGGCTCCTCCGCTGGGAGCCTGCTTCTTCCTCTCCCACTCCCCTGCTTCTGTTCCCGTTCTTGCTGACTGTCTACCTCCCTCTCTCAGATAAATAAATAAATAAAATCTTTAAAGAAGAAGCCCACATCTCTAAGATCCCTATAAAACAAGGGGCACGGCCTGGGACCCAGTCAATAATTTGGGCTCTGGACAACCCCGCAACCTCTCCTCATCAGAATGACAAGAAGAAGAAACCCCCCCCCAGCAAAGAAAAGACAGTGAGTCTGTGGCCTCTGCCACAGAAATAATGGATATGGATGTAACCAAATTATCAGAAATGGAATTCAGAGTAACGATGGTCAAATTGATGAGCAGAATTGAAAAAAGTATTAACGAAAAGGTTTCTGAGAATATAGAATCCCTAAAGTCAGAAATGAAAGCGAATTTGACAGAAATTAAAAATTCTATGAGCCAAATGCAGGCAAAACGAGAGGCTCTGATGGCCAGGGTCACAGAAGCAGAGGAACGGGTTAGTGAATTGGAGGATGGGTTAATAGAGGAAAAAATGAAAATAGAAGATGCTTTTAAAAAAATCTAAGCCCACGATTGTTGGCTACGGGAGATTACTGACTCAATGAAACGATCCAATGTTAGAATCATCAGCATCCCCGAGGGGGTGGAGAAAAACAGAGGTCTAGAAGAGATATTTGGACAAATCGTAGCTGAAAACTTCCCTAATCTAGCAAGGGAAACAAACATTCGTGTCCAAGAGGCATAGAGGACCCCTCCGAAGCTCAACCATGACAAACCTATGCCACGTCACGTCATAGTGCATTTCGCAAATATTAGATCCAAGGATACAGTATTGAAAGCGGCCAAGGCAAAGAAATTTCTCACGTACCAAGGCAAAGGCATCAAAATTACGTCAGACCTGTCTACACAGACCTGGAATGAGAGAAAGGGTTGGGGGAGCATTTTTAAAGCTCTTTCAGAGAAAAACATGCAGCCAAGGATCCTTTATCCAGCAAGGCTGTCATTCAGAATTGATGGAGAAATAAAGACATTTCAGAATCGACAGTCACTAGCCAATTTCGTAACCACGAAACCAGACCTACAGGAGATATTACGGGGGGTTCTATAAAAGTAAAAAGGCCCCAAGAGTAATACAGAACAGAAAGTCACAGCCAATACAAACAAAGACTTTACTGGCAACATGGCATCATTAAAAGCATATCTCTCAGTACTCAGTCTTAATATTAATGGCTTAAATTCTCCCTTACAACACCACAGGGTTGCAGATTGGATAAAAAGAAATGACCCATCCATTTGCTGTCTACAAGAGACTCATTTCGAACCCAAAGATGCATTCAGACTGAGAGTAAGGGGATGGAGTACCATCTTTCACGCAAATGGACCTCAAAAGAAAGCTGGGGTAGCAATTCTCATATCAGATAAATTGGATTTTAAACTACAGACTGTAGTTAGAGATGCAGAAGGGCACTATATTATTCTTAAAGGAAGTATTCAACAAGTGGATATGACAATTATAAATATATATGCCCCCAACAGGGGAGCAGCAAGATACACAAGCCAACTCTTAACCAGAATAAAGAGACATATAAATAAAATACATTAATAGTAGGGGACCTCAACACTCCACTCTCAGAAATAGAAAGAACACCCTGGCAAAAACTAAGCAAAGAATCAAAGGCTTTGAATGCCATACTCGATGAGTTGGACCTCATAGATATATAGAGAACACTACACCCCAGAACCAAAGAATACTCATTCTATTCTAAAGCCCATGGAAAATTCTCAAGAATAGACCATGTTCTGGGACACAAAACAGGTCTCAGCCGACACCAAAAGATTGAAATTATCCCCTGCATATTCTCAGACCACAATGCTTTGAAATTGGAACTCAACCACAAGGAAAAATTTGGAAGAAACTCAAACACTTGGAGACTAAGAACCATCCTGCTCAGGAATGACTCGATAAACCAGGAAATCAAAAATCAAATTAAACAATTTATGGAGACCAATGAGAATGAAAATACAACAGTCCAAAACCTATGGGATACTGCAAAGGCAGTCCTAAGGAGGAAATACATAGCCATCCAAGCCTCACTCAAAAGAATAGAAAAATCTAAAATGCAGTTTTTATATTCTCACCTCAAGAAGCTGGAACAGCAACAGAGGGACAGGCCTAATCCACACACGAGGAAGCAGTTGACCAAACTTAGAGCTGAAATCAATCAAGCAGAAACCAGAAGTACAGTAGAGCAGATCAACAGGACTAGAAGCTGGTTCTTGGAGAGAATCAATAAAATTGACGGACCACTGGCAAGACTTATCCAAAAGAAAAGAGAAAGGACCCAGATTATTAGAATTATGAATGAAAAAGGAGAGGTCACGACGAACACCATTGAAATTGGAAGGATTATTAGAAATTTTTATCAACAGCTATATGCCAATAAACTAAGCAATCTGGAAGAGATGGAATCCTTCCTGGAAACCTATAAACTACCAAGATTGAAACAGGAAGAAATTGATTTCTTAAACAGGCCAATTAATGATGAAGAAATTGAGTCAGTGATAAACAACCTTCCAAATAACAGAACTCCAGGCCCGGACGGTTTTCCTGGGGAATTCTACCAAACTTTCAAAGAAGAAATAATACCTATTCTCCTAAAGCTATTTCAAAAAATAGAAACAGAAGGAAAGCTACCAAACTCATTCTATGAGGCCAATATTACCTTGATCCTCAAACCAGGCAAAGATCCCCTCAAAAAGGAGAATTACAGACCGATTTCCCTAATGAATATGGACGCCAAAATCCTCAACAAGATACTTGCTAATAGAATCCAACAGTTCATTAAAAGGATTATCCATCACGATCAAGTGGGATTCATACCTGGGATGCAAGCGTGGTTCAATATTTGCAAATCCATCAGCGTGATACATCATATCAACAAGAAAAGACTCAGGAACCATATGATCCTCTCAATCGATGCCAAAAAAGCATTTGACAAAATACAGCATCCTTTCCTGATTAAAACCCTTCAGAGTGTAGGAATAGAAGGTACATTTCTCAATCTCATAAAAGCCATCTATGAAAAGCCTACTGCAAATATTATTCTCAATGGGGAAAAGCTGGAAGCCTTTCCCTTAAGATCAGGAACACGACAAGGATGCCCACTCTCGCCACTATTATTCAACATAGTACTAGAAGTCCTTGCAACAGCAATCAGACGACAAAAAGGGATCAAAGGTATTCAAATCGGCAAAGAAGAAGTCAAAATGTCTCTCTTCGCAGATGACATGATACTCTATATGGAAAACCCAAAAGAAGCCACTCCCAAACTATTAGAAGTTATAGAGCAATTCAGTAATGTGGCAGGATAAAAAATCAATGCTGAGAAATCAGTTGCATTTCTGTACACGAATAGCGAGACCGAAGAAAGAGAAATTAGGGAATCCATCCCATTTACATTAGCACCAAAAACCATACGTTACCTTGGAATTAACTTAACCAGAGACGTAAAGGACCTATATTCTAGAAACTATAAATCCCTCTTGAAAGACATTGAGGAAGACATAAAAAGATGGAAAGATATTCCATGCTCATGGATCGGAAGAATTAACATAGTTAAAATGTCCATGCTACCCAGAGCAATCTACACTTTCAATGCTATCCCGATCAAAATACCGAGGACATTTTTCAAAGAACTGGAACAAATAGTCCTTAAATTTGTATGGAACCAGAAAAGACCCCAAATCTCCAAGGAACTGTTGAAAAGGAAAAACAAAGCTGGGGGCATCACAATGCCGGATTTTGAGCTGTACTACAAAGCTGTGGTCACAAAGACAGCATGGTACTGGCACAAAAACAGACACACAGACCAATGGAACAGAATAGAGAGCCCAGAAATGGACCCTCAGCTCTTTGGGCAACTAATATTTGATAAAGCAGGAAAAAACATCCGGTGGGAAAAAGACAGTCTCTTCAATAAATGGTGCTGGGAAAATTGGACAGCCACATGCAAAAGAATGAAACTTGACCACTCTCTCACACCATACACAAAAATAAACTCCAAATGGATGAAAGACCTCGATGTGAGACAGGAATCCATCAAAATTCTAGAGGAGAACATAGGCAGCAACCTCTACGACATCGGCCAAAGCAACCTTTTTCATGACACATCCCCAAAGGCAAGAGAAACAAAAGATACAATGAATTTATGGGACTTCATCAAGATTAAAAGTTTCTGCACAGCCAAGGAAACAGTCAGAAAAACTAAGAGGCAGCCCACGGAATGGGAGAAGATATTTGCAAATGACACTACAGATAAAGGACTGGTATCCAAGATCTACAAAGAACTTCTCAAACTCAATACACGAGAAACAAATAAACAAATCAAAAAATGGGCAGAAGATATGAACAGACACTTTTCCAATGAAGACATACAAATGGCTAACAGACACATGAAAAAATGTTCAAAATCATTAGCCATCAAGGAAATTCAAATCAAAACCACACTGAGATACCACCTTACGCCAGTTAGAATGGCAAAAATAGACAAGGCAAGAAACAACAAATGTTGGAGAGGATGTGGAGAAAGGGGATCCCTCCTACATTGTTGGTGGGAATGCAAGTTGGTACAGCCACTCTGGAAAACAGTGTGGAGGTCCCTTAGAAAGTTAAAAATTGAGCTACCCTATGATCCAGCCATTGCACTACTGGGTGTTTACCCCAAAGATACAGACGTAGTGAAGAGAAGGGCCATATGCACCCCAATGTTCATAGCAGCAATGTCCACAATAGCTAAATCGTGGAAGGAGCCGAGATGCCCTTCAACAGATGACTGGATTAAGAAGTTGTGGTCCATATATACAATGGAATATTACTCAGCTATCGGAAAGAACGAGTTCTCAACATTTGCTACAACATGGACGGCACTGGAGGAGATAATGCTAAGTGAAATAAGTCAAGCAGAGAAAGACAAGTATCATATGATTTCTCTCATCTATGGAACATAAGCACTAGGATGATCAGTAGGGGAAGAAAGAGATAAAGAAAAGGGGGGTAATCAGAAGGGGGAATGAAACATGAGAGACTATGGACTATGAGAAACAAACTGAGGGCCACAGAGGGGAGGGGGGTGGGGAAATGGGATAGGCCCGTGATGGGTAGTAAGGAGGGCACGTATTGCATGGTGCACTGGGTGTTATACACAACTAATGAATCATCGAGCCTTACATCGGAAACCGGGGATGTACTGTATGGTGACTAACATAATATAATAAAAAATCATTATAAAAAAGAAAAATAATAATAATTAAAAAAATTAAAAAAGGTAGTAAGGAGGGCACGTATTGCATGGTGCACTGGGTGTTATATGCAACTAATGAATCATCGAACTTTACATCAGAAACCAGGGATGTACTGTACGGTGACTAACATAATAAAAAACATTAAAAAAAAATTAAAAAATAAAAATTCACAATTCCTTATCAGTCACCTTTAGGACAATTTCTCATACTCTCTTCTCTCCAAATATAACCATATTTTAACTTAATGCAAAGAAATTTCAACTTACAATTGCTATAACATCTTTAATTTCCAATGTTTTCCTTTTGGATATAATCTATATAAAGGAATGAATTTTTTATCTCTGGCTTAAATCGCAAAAACCCACAAAGATTTTGACGGAACTTTTTGGCATTCAAGACCATTTCTAGTGCTGTGCAAAGCAGTCAGTGCTTTCTGGGGAGCAACTACTTAAAATTCATATGGACATATTAGATGTAATATGTATATTTGGAATAACCATTGAAATATTTCTCTATTTAATTAGAGTAGTCTATGCTAACTCACAGGGTGGACACTGTCAGCTATTTTCAATCTACCAATTATTTCTTTGGGGGACATAGTAAAATCTCTGTTTCAGTAAATGTTTTCACTTTCTTCATGCACTAGTTTTCCCTTCTTCTTCTTCTAGCTCTGTCTCAGTGGGAAGAGAGAGCAAGAAATGCTAGCTATCATAATGCAAGCACGGCAGAAGGGGACACAAAATTTTCCCTTGCAACAAAGCAAGCTTTGATACTCAATTCCAATATTTGCTGAATGGTTATAAATGCACCCATTATCTTTTTTTCTGGTGTCCTATAGAGTATGTGCCCTCAAACAGTCAGGAAATGAAGGCATTACTGACTTTCTGTTCATGGTGCTAGGAATACAGGATTGCACTCTGTGGACAACCACTTATGTCTGCCCCCCTCAGCTCCTAGGAATCTGCAGATTTACCCCTTTCTTGATGCACTCAGTACTTCTACAGAGTCCTGGACAGGATCTTAGATGAAACTCAGACCAGCACACTATCTCTCTTCCCCTCTCCTCTGCCACATCTTGAGTCAAGATGAAGTGGTGATCACTGGTGAGGACTTCAAAAGCAAATCAAAGAACAAGGGCTATGATCAGAAAGAACGATTACCCAACATTTGCAGCAACATGGACGGAACTGGAGGAGATAATGCTAAGTGCAATAAGTCAAGCAGAGAAAGACAATTATCATATGGTTTCACTCATTTGTAGAACATAAGGAATAGCAGGGAGATCGGTAGGAGAAGGAAGGGAAGAATGAAGGGGGGTTAAACAGAGGGGGAATGAACCCCGAGAGACTATGAACTCTGGGAAACAAACTGAGGGCTTTAGAGGGGAGGGGGGTGGGGCATTGGGCTAGGCCGGTGATGGGTATTAAGGAGGGCACATATTGCATGGAGCACCGGGTGTTATACACAAACAATGAATCATGGAACAGTACATCAAAAACTAAGGATGTACTGTATGGTGATTAACATAATAAATTTAAAAAATATATTAAAAAATTAAAAAAATTAAAAATAACCCCCCCCAAAAAACAAAAGCAAAAATAAACAAACAAAAAGAACAATGGCTATGGGCTCTAGGGACAGATGTCAGCAAGTTACAGCCAAGGATTAAATGTGACCAGTGGACATCCTCCAGAGTAGGTACTGACTATGCACAAATATTCATGACCTCCCAAAATTCATATGTTGAAGTCTTAATCCACAATACGATGATTTTTGGAGATGGGGACTTTGGGCGATAACTAGGTTTGGATGAGGGTCTAGGAGTGGTACCTCCATGATAGGATTGGTATAAGAGATTTTCATCTCTTAAGAGATGAAAAGACCTCAGTTCCTTTCCCTCTCACTCTACCATGTGAAGATTCAGCAAGAAGGCACTGTCTGTAAACCAGGAAGGATGTCCTCCCCAGACATCAAATCTGCTCACACCTTGATCTCAGATTTCCCAGCTTCTAGTTTGCTGTATAAGCCACCCAGTCTCCAGTACCTTGTTAAAGCAGCTCAAAGAGAACATCCAGGACTCTGGACTAATCCAAGGAGCCACCTACCTCCTGACATAGACGTCGAGTGGATCCATCCTATGTATCTTTGGCCCTCAAAAAATTCCTCAAAGCACAGTAGTGAGACAAGAGCATTCCAACATCTCTTCTTAAAAAAAAAATCCTTTCTAATATTCTCTCCAACATTTTTAAAAGAATAGAGGCAGGTAGTCTTCTAAAGTTCATGAAAATTATGACAAGGTCTGCTTCAGTGAACTCATATCCTCTTTTGCAATGTGGGCATGACTGACCGTTACTAGCTTGAGGCCTCAGCCAAAACTGAGAAAAGGGATACTCATGTTAACATACACTACAACTAAGGTATCCGCAGAAAACACAGTTGTTACTCTCTAGCATGGCCATGCTCTGCTTATGAGACCACCTTTCAGCAGGTGGCTAGATTTAGAATTGCCAGTTAATAGAGTTTCTTTCAGTCTGAATTGTCTCCCTTCACTTTAAATATTGAACATTTTAAAAATACAACTCCCTATTAGATTTTAAATGATTACTGTGGAATAACTGACGTTTTTGTTGTTTTTGCTTTCTTAGGTAAAATATTTAATAGTTTGCTTTTTTTCCTCACTTCCCTTTTCTGCCCTAGGAGGGTATCTGTGTCCATGAGGCAAACTCTATGTCCGTGGCAGGAAGCTAGTGCGTCCTGGTATACACCCAGCATCTTTGCCGGGGGGGGTGGGGTGGGGAGGGAGGGTGTTTACTCTTGAGTTACTACATTGGTATCATTTAATCCTTTGCTGTGATGTACAGGCATCTGCCCCAGGAGCTCACGGCCATACGTTCTTTTTTTTCCACATACATTTTAAGTTATTGCCAGTAGCATCTCTTCATCTTGACCCCAGGCCTTTGCTGGTTCAACCATGTGCTCATCAGGTCTGTATCCTTCAGGAGGACATCTGCGATTTTTTGAAACATTTAATATTTACCATCTTAACCATTTTTAAATGTGCGATTCAGTAGTGTTAAGTTTATTCACAGTGTTGTGAGGCAGATCGCCAGAACTTTTTCATCTTGTAAAACCAAACCAAACCAAATGAAAAACAAAACCAAAAACAAACCAAACAAAAATGCTCTATACTCCTTAGATAGCAACAGTTTCCCCTTTCCCCCCTGACCCCTAGCCTCTGGTAACTACCATTCTACCTTCTGTTTCTAGAACTGGACTACTTCAGATACCCTGGATCAGCGGATCGTCCAGTAACTGTGTCGTTGTGAACAGCCTGTTTCACTCAGCATAATGCCTTCAAGGTGCATCCATGTTGTGCATGTAATAGGCTTTCTTTTTTGAGGCTGAACAATATTCTGGTGTTATGTATACACTGCATTTTTAAAATCCATTTATCTTCTGATAGACATTTAGGTTGATTCCACCTCTTGTTTATTGTGACTAGTGCTGCAATGAATGTGGGCATGCAAATCTCTCTTCAAGATCCTGTTTTCACTTTTTGTTTTGTTTTTTCCTTTTTTTTTTAATAGTAGCCATTTTATTGGGTGTGAGGTGATATCTCAGTGTGGTTTTGATTTGAATTTCTCTGATGATTAATGATGTTGAGCATTTTTTATATGCTCATTGGTCAAGTGTAAGAATTTTTTCATTGTACGACAGATACCATTGCATTGGCAAAATTCCACACTGTGTGTAATTTCCTCTAAAACCAAACCAAAACAAACTGAAATCTAACTCCAAGTTGTCAGAATTACTGGTTTACATCCCAGTTCTTTATAAATCTCTGGAATTAATTGTGTCCAAGTTTTCTTTTCCTTCAAGTTGACCACTCTCCTCAAATTGGTAGCCTCTTTCTTCACTTTGTTAGAGGCTAAGGTTTCAACTGAGATATGAAATTATGTCACAGGCTTTCCCTTGGAGTTGAATTCCTTAATTCACAAATAGAAATACGAGCGGGCACCCAAGAGGTGAGAGGAAAGAATTCTATTTCTAGAGCACTAGAATGTGGAATCTGTTAATATATGAATTGGGACAACAAACATCCTGTCAATCTCAGTTGTTGTAATATTTAAAAAAGGAATAATCAAAGTCCTACAATAACAAATAAGAATAACAAATAGCAAATATATCACAAGTTTCTTTAAATCGCTGGTAAAATATGTGGAGTGCCTTCAAAATCTTGTAAAAATCCCACAGTGTTTTATAATTTACAAAGAACCTTCACATGCAGATTGCTCGTATGATTTTTACAATAATGTTTTCAGGTAGGCAGAATGAGAAATTACATTTACAAAGTACCTATGCATATATCAATAGTGGTAACTGATATCCCCATTTTACATTTAAAATTATGACTTTTCCTAGATCTCAGAGTTTGTAAGTGAGCCCATATCATCGTATAAGTGTTTTGCTTTCTTGTCTGGTGTGCCTCACTATTTCCTCGGTCTTTCTATACATTTTTTTAGTTCTTATCATTTGTTATTCAAGTAGAAAGGTACTGCTGGGGTCACAGGGAATATAAAACTTAGTTTCATCTCACGGAAATATATATTTTTTTAAATCTGCTTTAAAATAATCAGCATTATCTGAATTATTTTTGTCTTTTTTCATTTTCCTGTTACCAACTTTTTATTAAGCAATAGGTCTGTGGTAGGCAGAGTAATGGCCCCAAGGATGCCCACATCTTAATCCCTGGGATGTATGAATACGATACTCTATATGGCAGAAGGAACTTTCAGAGATAATTAAAGTTATGGACCTTGAGATAGGAAGATTATCTTGGATTATTTGGGTGAGCCCAATATAACCACATGGGCTCTTAAATGTATAAGGAGGCAGAAGACAGAGTCAGAGGCAAATGTGGCCATTTGAGAATGGCCAGATACAACATTGATGGCTTTTAAGATGGAAAAAGAGGGCCAGGAGCCAAGGAATGTTGGTGGCCTCTAGAAACTGGAAAATGCAAGGAAATACACAACCCTATAGTCTCCAGAAAGGAATACAGCCAAACTAACATGACGATTTTAACCCAGTGAGATCCTTGCTGACTTCTAACTTATAGAACTCTAAGATAATAAATTTTTGTTGATTTGAGCCACCAAGTTTGTGGTGATTTGTTATGGTAGCAATAGAAAATTGATAGAAGGACCACTCATGTAAATTTAATTATATACAGGAATACGTAATACATACGGGAATAATTATCTATTTCTCTTTTGCAGTCAAATCTTACTTCTAGCTTCTCAGCACATCTTTTTGGTTTTTTTAGGGCTACTGTACCAATTCCCATACACTCATTTTTCCCCGTTACCTCTCTCAGGAATCTGGAAAGAATTGTATGTGCTTTGAGACACATACCCTAAATGCACAACCCATAAAGTACTAAATACTTTTTGATAAAGCTGTCTAGATGAAATATTTTACAGGTAATATGAGCTATATGAAATGCTTTCTGGAAAACACTCTAGCGAGTGGGCACCACCAGGTTAGAAGACGCTCTGGTAATCAAAACTGCTAAATGTTTACCCACCAATAAAGGAAAATATCCTCTTGGGGATTCTAGGCTTGTTACCACGGATGTTGTTTGCTAACTCTGATTGTTTTCCTACCTGCTTATAGAAACTCCGTGCTGTCACCCATCTGTTCTCTCATCAAAGCAGCTTTGTGGTGGCAGTTATTTTAGACATTTTTTTTTATGATTTCAGATGTCTCTGCATTGAACTATACATTCTACTTGAGAACATGATGATCAGAGCTTTAATGCAGGTAGAAACACACAGCTCCTACTTTTCTCCATTTAGTAATAGGAGAGAAAGTTATAATATCTGAATTATTTAAAAATTGTTAGAAACCTTGCTTTCCCCTTTGGGATACTCATCACACCAACGGTTTCTTATTTAAAAATGTTATTCTTCATTATTAATTCCTCAATTTTATAGGTGACCTTTTAATTGCTACTTCCAACTGGCTGACACGATGTCTAGTACACAGTAGTCAGTGAATGTTGCTTGTAAATGTTTTAATGACATGCCTCTTATCACTGTCACTTATTTTAGTTTTAAAACTTAGAAAACATTCTTTTACCCTATACTGCTAAATAGTTAATCCTCGTCCTTGAAGACTATCTCCATTCTTCCACACATCACTGCCAATTGTTCCTCTGGCCTGAGAGAGATTACCATTTTCCCTTCGTTCTTGGCTCAATCCCAACTTCTCCAAGCTGGATATTACATCCTGCTTCCTTCAGAAACTTGACTCGTTCATTATATTCTTTCTTCCAAATCTTCTATCTTTCCTTCATTGCTAGATTATCCTACTCAATAAAGAAAGAAGATAATTTTTTAATTATAAAAATTTTGTCTTTCAACTTTTTACCTTACCAATTACAAACAAGCTGAAGAATAACCTGTAATGCCTCGCTTCCTCATTTTTCATTTAATCCAACTTCCAGTCACTTACAGGAAGTCCCCTTTCCAAGGTCACTGATATAATGTCCATCTATTCCAAAGAACATGTGGCAGTTTACATGCTACTCATTACATTTGATACTGCTTGTCACTCTTCTGAATACTCTCATCTTGTTTGACCTCTCAGATCCTTCTTTATGTTCCCTTTCCTTTGCCCATGCTTGCAAAGTTTGATGTCCGGAATTTCTCCTCTGCTTATTCTATGCAATTCATCTAAATGGTTTCATCTGTTGCCATGGTTTCAACTACTGCTAACATGTTCATTACTCCCAACTGTCTTTCCATAGCCTCAGAGATTGAGCTGCTTTTTAGGGAATTGCCATCCGGTATCCCAGAGGCACTTCCATCTCAATAGATACAAACGGGATACCTTGTCCTTAGGTTATGATGCTGGCTCCTTCTTGTACATTTTCTAAATCAATAAATGATACCATCTCCTGTTCTGTTGTTGTAGGCAGAGTTGTGGTTGATTAATCTTTTCTTACTCCTCCATGTAAAAAGCACCATCTCTCATTCACCATCCCCCCTACCTACATCATAAATATCTTTCTAATTAATCATTTTGTCTTTTCTACCTGTCATTAACCATATGGTGTCCTACCTACTCTGGGGCACTGAGTAGGACAGGACTAGCTGGAGAGCACATACACGTCATTCAGAAGATAATGCGTATGGGGCAAAGCCAAAGCCAAGAACCATGTGCAGCTAGGTCTGGGGAGAGATGCAGCAGCTGCGCATGAGCTAACAGAGAGAGACGGAGCAGGCGGGGTGTGAGGGCAGGGCAAAGCACACTTACTTACAGGTCCAGAAAGCCCACATGCGCTGCTTTCGTGAAGTGCACAGCATGGCTATCATATATATCGAGGGAGTGTGGACACTTAGATATTTTTCACCCTCCACCTAGCTCCTGGATATCTGATGATGTTTACAACTTTTCTTGCTGCCTTCCTAATTGGTCTCAGCCTTTTGATACTCTCACTGTTCTCTGAATGACATTTCAAATACATTTCACTCAGTGCTGGTTTTACAATCAGACTTTTTTTTTATAATGATTTTTTATTATGTTAGTCACCATACAGTACATCCCCAGTTTTCGATGTAAGGCTCGATGATTCATTAGTTGTGTATAACACCCAGTGCACCATGCAATATGCGCCCTCCTTACTACTCATCACCAGCCTATCCCATTCCCCCACCCCCCTCCACTCTGTAGCCCTCAGTTTGTTTCTCATAGTCCATAGTCCCTCATGTTTCATTCCCCCTTCTGATTACCGCCCTTTCTTTATCTCTTTCTTCCCCTACTGATCATTCTAGTTCTTATGTTCCATAGATGAGAGAAATCATATGATACTTGTCTTTCTCTGCTTGACTTATTTCACTTAGCATTACCTCCTCCAGTGCCGTCCATGTTGTAGCAAATGTTGAGAACTCGTTCTTTCCGATAGCTGAGTAATATTCCATTGTATATATGGACCACAACTTCTTAATCCAGTCATCTGTTGAAGGGCATCTCGGCTCCTTCCACGATTTAGCTATTGTGGACATTGCTGCTATGAACATTGGGGTGCATATGGCCCTTCTCTTCACTACGTCTGTATCTTTGGGGTAAACACCCAGTAGTGCAATGGCTGGATCATAGGGTAGCTCAATTTTTAACTTTCTAAGGGACCTCCACACTGTTTTCCAGAGTGGCTGTACCAACTTGCATTCCCACCAACAATGTAGGAGGGATCCCCTTTCTCCACATCCTCTCCAACATTTGTTGTTTCTTGCCTTGTCTATTTTTGCCATTCTAACTGGCGTAAGGTGGTATCTCAGTGTGGTTTTGATTTGAATTTCCTTGATGGCTAATGATTTTGAACATTTTTTCATGTGTCTGTTAGCCATTTGTATGTCTTCATTGGAAAAGTGTCTGTTCATATCTTCTGCCCATTTTTTGATTTGTTTATTTGTTTCTCGTGTATTGAGTTTGAGAAGTTCTTTGTAGATCTTGGATACCAGTCCTTTATCTGTAGTGTCATTTGCAAATATCTTCTCCCATTCCGTGGGCTGCCTCTTAGTTTTTCTGTTTCCTTGGCTGTGCAGAAACTTTTAATCTTGATGAAGTCCCATAAATTCATTGTATCTTTTGTTTCTCTTGCCTTTGGGGATGTATCATGAAAAAGGTTGCTTTGGCCGATGTCGTAGAGGTTGCTGCCTATGTTCTCCTCTAGAATTTTGATGGATTCCTGTCTCACATTGAGGTCTTTCATCCATTTGGAGTTTATTTTTGTGTATGGTGTGAGAGAGTGGTCAAGTTTCATTCTTTTGCATGTAGCTGTCCAATTTTCCCAGCACCATTTATTGAAGAGACTGTCTTTTTCCCACCGGATGTTTTTTCCTGCTTTATCAAATATTAGTTGCCCAAAGAGCCGAGGGTCCATTTCTGGCTCTCTATTCTGTTCCATTGGTCTGTGTGTCTGTTTTTGTGCCAGTACCATGCTGTCTTTGTGATTACAGCTTTGTAGTACAGCTCAAAATCCGGCATTGTGATGCCCCCAGCTTTGTTTTCCTTTTCAACAGTTCCTTGGAGATTTGGGGTCTTTTCTGGTTCCATACAAATTTAAGGACTATTTGTTCCAGTTCTTTGAAAAATGTCATCGGTATTTTGATTGGGATAGCATTGAAAGTGTAGATTGCTCTGGGTAGCATGGACATTTTAACTTTTTAAATGCCTTCAAAGGCTCTCTAATTAGGTAGAGGTTAAGTCTTAAATCTTTGCAAGTCTTGCAAGGGAGTCTAAGATTGGCCCTTGACTTCATTTCCAACATGCTTTTCTCAAATCATTTTTGGAACTACCCTGAGCAACATTAAACACCTTTCAGTGCCTCTGCTGTACTGTATTTTCTCTACGTTTTTGTAATTTCCACCCTTTCTCTCTGCAATGCTGTTATCATCCTACGAACCTTGCTGGGATCAACTCTTCTAAAAGAAAGCCATACCCCATTCTCCCCGGGTCCCACCCCAACTAGGTTAGGTTCACTCTTCTGAGTTCTCATTCCTCATTCTATAATCTAATCTATTCTCTAGCCATATTGTACATTATTTGAGGACAAAGATTATATTCTGCTACCTATTTATCATCTATTATTATTTGTATTTCTATTGCCTTGCACAGTGTGTAATGCACAAAAGGCACTCAATATATGTTGGTAAATGGTAATTAAATATCCTTAAAATTTTTCTATTTAGTTAGGTCTTCAGGGAATAGCAAGTTAAGTTTTTGGAAGGCAGGGATGAGTCTTCATTGCATTTTTCCTTCTTATAGAACTTAACAGGACTTCATGCGTAAAAATTACTAAATAAATAAAAATATTAAATGTAATGCTAGAATACGACAGCTATTAGAGTATAGGCTTCAGTGGCAGAAATCTGAGTTCAAATCCTTTTCTTCAATCTTTGGAAGATGAATCAGAGCCACAAATCCTCCATAGAATAATCTCTATCTCTTTCTTCCATATAGGCTTCATTTTTCTTCTTTACTTCTACTTAGCTAAATGCTTTTTTCTGTTTCACTGCTTTTTGTTTTTGCTTTTGTTTTCATCACTTGTCTCCCCTTTCTCTCTCTTCCTCTGAGTACATGTGCAGATTCACATGTGCACCATGTGTGTTTGGGAGTACGTTAAGTGTGGGTGGTTTGCCAACCACAAGACCCTGTGAGTGTAACAGAAAAGCTATAAGCCAAAACTAAGAGTGAATACAAATGCAGACCAACAATGCAAACATAAATAAAACCATGCAAAGCATAAGAGCTGCACAGAGACAACACTAAGATTGTTATAATTTAACTTTTTCTTCTTTTAACCTTTGCACATTTTTATTGTCCTATTTTATTCTTTGCAGTTTCCTCTGCTCCCCCTCTCTGCTTTTTCACCAAGGAGGAGGAAAAAAGGAAAATGTGAAGAGCAACTTTCTTTAAAGAAGAAATACACTAAAGCCTTTTAACCTTAGAGGGAAATTCATTATTTAAATTGGGAACTACATGGACTCCCAATACCCTGTCTGCTCTTCAGCCAGTCACCTTATAGGTGAGACCACTATGATTACCCCTGCTCATTTACAGAGAGCGGCTACCATGGTCCTCATTCTGGGAAAGTCCTGTGAGGAAGCCAACCTCTACAGTAGCCAAGGAAACCTCTACCAGTTGCATATACTGTAGATTTTAATCACCTGGTAGTAAATGTGACCAACTGGCCAGGAAACACCAAGTGCTTGAGAAAAACCAGTGGTATTAAAGAAAGAATCAATATTTTAAAAAATGGCACAGCACATAATCACCTAGGCTATTATTTCCTACCCTGAGTTGAAACTGAATAGTTTGATCTAAAAGCAGATTTCACATTCTAGGGAAAAATAACCACAACAGTTCAGTCAATCCCTTTTCTCTTAGGACTCCTCTGATGATTCTGATTATCAACTTAATTCCAACCAAGCCCCCAGACAAGGTGTCAGCTTCTTGGGGCACTTAATTGCATTCATAAGAGTTTATGAGCAAGGGGAATTTTCAGCCTAATGCCAAGTAATTGACAACTAAATTCTTTTCCTGGTTTCAACCCAAATATTTATTCTTAACATGGCAAAAGTTTAGGATCTGTAGTATTTCCATAGCTTCCAATTATCTCCATTGCTGCAGGACACGGACCATATATAAGTCTCATGTGGTAATCACTAACATTTATCTTTGTTATTGTCACCTGGTATCTTCCTCAATGTCAAAAGAGTCTTAGAAAATGAAGCTCTGCAGTTTTACTGACCCAACAACAGAGGTCTTACTGAAGAAACTCTATCTCTGTATGACAGAGAATGGGCAGCAGAAACATCTCTGACAGCTGTTGCATGATGGGGTACGATAAAGGTCATTTCCTGCAAATGTTAGGGGTTTTTAAGAATCCCACAGGCACTGGAGAAATAATTGGACTCAAGCAATCAATAATACCTGAAGCATGTGAAGTATATCTAAGGACCAAAGGTCAGGATTTAATGCCCAAATTCATCCAATTGTCTGGAAATAAAAAAAAAAAAAGATTTAACTTCACAGAAGGTTATATGGAGGAATTTAATTGAAGTTAAATATAAATTAATTAAATATAGATTTTTTTCTTTCTTTGAAAATCTTTGTTGATAAGGACTAATATGATAAATTAGAATCTAAGTGATCTCCCTGAAACTTTATTATTCAAGTAATTAATAAAAGCATACTGAAGTTTTTAACTGATTTTTCTTAAGAAGTGTTACTTTTGTCATAAACTAAAAGTAATTTAATATATTGGTTTTAATTGACATTAATAATTTTAAGAATGAAATTTAAGAATAAACTATGGTTTAACATCCTAAGATGTTTAGCTGGAAATTTAATTTTAAATCACCTGGTTCTCTTCTAGATTCATATATTATTAAATGCGGTTTTGCTTAAGCTATGATAGTGTTAGGAAAATAATGAAATTTAAAAACTGTAATCCTGTTCAAGACCTTAAATCTTTTTATTGAGTGTGACAGACTTCTAATTGTCCCTAAATACCCAATTCCCTCTTCTTTCTTTTAAATGCAACTTTTTATTTTGAAATATGTTGGCTTCCTGAAGTTTCAAAATAGTAATGATCATTCTGGTATATTTTAAAGCAGCTTCACCCAATGATCATATCTTCCATAACCACAGTACATGGTCAAAAGCAGGAATCTCACATTGGTACAATACTTTTTTTTTTTTAATTTTTCTTTTCAGAGAGAGTGCACATGCACGAGTTGGGGGAGGGGCAGAGAGAGAGAGGGAGAGAGAGAGAATCTCAAGCAGGCTCCACCCCCAGAGTGGAGCCCAATGCGGGGCTTGATCTTATGACGCTGAGATCACGACCTCAGCCTAAATCAAGAGCGAGACACTTAACCAACTGAGCCACCCGGGTGCCCCAACATTGGCACAATACCCTTAACTTGCAAATATACTTTATATAGATTTTAAATGCACTCTTCTTTTGCTCTCTTTTATGTGTATAGTTCTTTGAAATTTTATACCAAGTGTAAATTTGTCGAAGCATCACCACATGGTACATATTACCATTAGGGTACAGAACGGCTCCATGGGCACAAAGACACTCCCTTATGTTACCCATTAACAGTTCTGTCCTCCTCCCAACCCTAACCTCCGGCAGCAACTGACTACTTATCACTATGATTTTGCCATTTCAAGAATGTTATAGAAACAGAATCATATCATATCCAATTTTTTCAGATTGGCTTTTGCACTCAGCATAAATCCTTGACATCCTTCTAAATCATTCTTTGTATCATTAGTTTGTTTCTTTGTATTTGTTGTATCACACTTTATTCACCAGTTGAATTTTGGGTGCTTTCCAGCTTTTGGCTACTATAAAGTGACTGAACATACTTTAGCTCGCTAGGATAGAAACCCAGGAGGGCAGGGCTGTATCGTGGTTGTTAACTTTAAGAAACAGCTGAGCTGCTTTCCAGAATGGCTATGACATTTTACGTTTTCATCAACAATGTTTGAGAAATCCAGTTGCCCTCTATCCTTGTCAACACTTGATACTGTATTTTTTAATTTTTTTGCCGTTTTAATAGGTATGCAATGGTATCTTACTGTAGCTTTAGTTTGCATTTCCCTAATGACTAATGATGGTGAACATCTTTTCTCTCGTGTGTATTTGCCATCTCTATACCCTTTTGGGAGAAATATCTGTTAAAATGATTTGCCTATTTTCTGATTTTTTTTTAATTGCTGAGATTAGAGAATTCTTTATATATTCTGGATAAAAATTGTTTCTCAGATATGTGATTTGATAATGTGTCAATGACAAACTTGATACTCTAAATAGACCTTGATCCTCTTAATAGGGATCACACAACAGAGCAAAAGTTTTTAAGTTTGATGGTCTATATTATTTTATTTCTTTTATGGATTGTACCTTTGGTGTCATGTCTAAGAGCTCCTTGTCTAACCTAAGCAAAGGAAAAATTTTTCCTGTGATTTCTTCTAGAAGTTTTATAGCGTTTTTTTAAATGTCTCATTTAGATCTATGATCCATTTTGAGTTAATTTTTATATAAGATGTTAAGTTTAGGTTTGGTTCTAGAGAGTTCTGTTTGGATATTGATGGGAGAAGGACAAATTTCAGAAGGAAGAATACTGATGAGTGAAAAATGATGTCAGTGTGTACTGAACAAAGTTTCAAGATAGTGACAGAGGAATAAGGAAATTGGACAGTAGTCAAAATCAAACACACTAGAATACAGAAAGAAGAGTGAAGAGAATGACAGAGTTCTGAAAGAAAATGAAAAATTTAAGAGTAGGTTCAAAATATCAAAAAGCTTTCTAGTTCTTAGACTTGCCCACAGTTGGACTAGGCTATCTTGGTTGAGAGTTTATAAAGATGTTCCTATATATATTATCGATAATACTTGAATAATAGCATTCTGGCTATAAAACCTCTTACTTGCTCAAAAGAGTCATCCCGATGGTGAAATTTTAAATCTGTTAAGGAAGTTTATTATAACTTGAAAACAGCATAATAATTTAAGGTGTATTTCTATGCTTCTGAAATTCTTTTGTATGGCTTTTTGTTCAAGTGAGTATAACTCAAAAGCTAAAGAAGGACAACATTTTTCTGATATTCCGAAGATACTTAGTAGCATCAGAAAGGCAAAGGATAGCTTACAAAATAACAACAACTCTTAAAATTGGGCTAAAAGGCAATCTTAAACAATGAAATTTAACAGAGAGGCCATGAAGAAGTCACATTTAAGAGGAAGATAAAGCACCACGTAAAACTTGGAATTTGTTAAAATAACAACAAATAGAAAAATGAAGTAAATATTTCATTTCAATTTTAAGATTTCCCAAGACCCATTAGCAACATGGCAAGTGTAAATTGAGAACTGGTTTTTATGGGAAAAATGATAATAATTTCTACTTTCACTATCTTTTCCCTAAGTAGATTTACAATGATGTGTGTATTTCCATGAAGAGTTGCTTAATCCAATAAGCTTTCCATTGACATCCCATGTCAGATAGGAACACCACTGTATCACTTACTGATTTCACCAGTATTAGCTTTTTCCTAGAAACTAAAACCAGATGTTACTGAAATTTACACACATGTACATGCACACAGAGTCTATTAAAAATCAATTATTCATCTTTCTGCCTACAATTTTCAGAAGGAAGAAAAGAAAGATGTGCTCAAAGACAAACTATTATTTATCAGAAAAAGCATAAAGATAACTCTCAACCTGAATATTTCCAGTAAGTGTCTTGCTGAAAATTACTGAGGTGATTCTACAAAAATATCTTAGTTTTTAGAGCACATAGAAAGCCATTTCCACAAATTTGATTTTTTTTAGTTTTATCAAGATAATTGGCATACAGAACGGTATAAATTACATAATGACTTGACCCACATATATTACAAAATGATTAGCACATAAAGCTTAGTTAACATCAGCTCACATAGATACACAAAGAAAAGAAAAATGTTTTTATCCTTGTGATGGGGTCTTTTAGAATCTAGTCTTTTAGCAGCTTTCAAATATACCGTACAGCAGTATTAGCTATAGTCATCATGTTGTATATGTTACATTCCTCGTATTTATTTATCTTATAGCTGGAAGTTTGTTTCTTTTCATTAACTTCCTCCAATTCTCCTCATTCCAACCCCCCCATCCCCACCTCTGGTAACAGCAAATCTGATCTTTCTCTGTTTTGTTTTTGTTTTTGTTGTTGTTGTTGTTGTTGTTTGCTGTTGTTTTAGATTCCACGAGTAAATGACATCATATAGTATTTGTCTTTCTCTGACTTATTTCACTTGGCATAATGCTCTCAATATTCACCTATGTTGCCACAAATGGCAGGATTTTCTTCTTTATGGCTGAATATTCCGTGTGTGTGTGTGTGTGTGTGTGTGTACATTTTCCAGATTTTGCTCATCCATTCACCTCTGATGGACATTCCATTATTTCCATGTCTTGGCTGTTACAAACAATGCTGCAATGAACATGAGGCAGATATCGCTTCTACAGTGATGTCACTTCCTTCAGATGTATACCAACAACTGGGATTTCTGGATCACATGGTAGTTCTAGTTTTGATTTTCTGAGGACATCCATACTGTGTTCCAGTGCCTGCACCAGTTTACATTCCCACTAACAGTGCACAGAGGTTGCCTTCCTTCCACATCTTCACCAGCCTTTGTTACTCGTCTTTCTGATGATGGCCATTCTAACAAGTATGAGGAGAAGATAGTTCACTGTGGGTTTGATTTGCTTTTCCCTCATGAGGAGTGATGTTGAGCACCTTTGCATGTGTCTATGGCCATCTGAATGTCTTCTTTGGAAAAAAAGTCTATGTAGGTCTTTGGCCCTTTTTTAATTGGAGGATTTTTGTTATTATTGAATTGTATGAGTTCTTTATATACTTTGGATATAATTTGTAAATATTTTCCCCCATTCTGCAGCCGCCTTTTCATTTGGTTGATCATTTCTTTTGCTGTATGGAAACTTTTCATTTCTATTTATTTTTAAATATTTATTTTAGAGAAAGAGAGAGCATGACCCCGAGTGTGGGAGGGGGTGGAGGGAGAGAGTCCTCAAGCAGACTCCCCACTGAGCATGGAGCAGATCCCAAGACCCTGAGATCATGACCCAAGCCGAAACTAAGAGCTGGCCGCTTAACCAACTGAGCCACCCAGGCACCCCAGTGTGGAAGCTTTTTAATTTGATGTAGTCCCACTTCCTTATTTTTTATTTTGTTGCTTATGCTTTTGCTACCATATCCAAAAAAAATCATTGCCAAGATCCATGTCCAGGAGCTTTTTTCCTGTTTTCTTCTAGCAGTTTTATGGTTTCAGATCTTAAAGTCTTTGATACATTTTGAGTTAGTTTGTGTGAGTGGTGTCCACAACTTTTTAATGTTCGTAATAAATTTGAACATACAACATATCATCCAAATTTATTAGACAGCTTGAAGTATAGTAGTCAAATATCTAGCATAGATTAGTTGAAATGGGTAGCTCTCTTAAGACTTTAAAATTTGTCCTTCTCATAGATCTGAACTCCTAAATGTGTAAAATGAAGCATTAATTAATGTTAGCAACACTTTTCAAAATACTATTTAAGTTCCAGAACAACCACAATGCTCAGAAATGGTCCCTTTCCAGGTTATTTCATGCTCTCTGTAAGATTTCTGGATTGGGTATGAGTTATGTCAAGTATGAGTTAATATTGATATTATTTCTGTCTTTTTCACAAATCAAGAGCACACTTCTAAAGTTGTCAATAGTATGAAAAAAAATAAGCAAATTTTGGAATAGGTGACTTCCCTACATTAACTCAAGTTGACTTTGTTCTTCTGAATGATGATAAATACTATCTTGGAGTAGAATAACATGGAAATTCTGTAAACATGTTTAGTTGAAAGTATCCCAAAGATACACAATAATTCAATGGAAGATATAAAAGTAGATCTCAGAAACAGATTTTAGGTTCACTTCTATTTAATTATCTTAATTTTTCTAGTATAATTAAGATTCTGCCTTGACTATGTAAGTGGCTTATGAAAGAGTTATAAAAGTAATATGTAGGGACATTTGAAATATTTTCTTTTTGCTCACTTTGAAAAGATTTCCAGTTTGCTTCTAAATGCATATCAAATTTGAAAGGCCAAGTGATTTAAGGCAGGTATATCATTACTTTCCTCTATGGTTTGTTCAAGCAGGTAAAAAGTATGCAAGAATCTGAATGTTCCTTGCAACAGTAGCTTCAATTTTCATCAGCCAAGACCCAATTTGTGTCAGAGGGTAAAACTTGCCTGATTAGATCTGTTCAAAAAGCCATTAAACAACTTTCAATGTTCTTGCTCTCTCACATTTAGGACACTAAACTTTTACAGAGACAGGCTGTTTGAAGCCTTCCTAATTATTTCCATTATTATCCAAGAAGGATTACTGATGTTCAGCCTCCATTGGAATTCTCAAAAGTTCTCAGTGCAAATTATATGGCAATCTAAAATGCCTTTCTCTGGCTTTATGGCCTGATTATTATTTAGAGTCTCTCCAGCAGTGAACTTGAAGATCATGCAAATGTGCTCTTTGGGAAAGTCACTGTATAGCTGAATAATTTTTTTTTTTATTTTTAAAGATTTTATTTATTTGACAGAGATAGAGACAGCCAGCGAGAGAGGGAACACAAGCAGGGGGAGTGGGAGAGGAAGAAGCAGGCTCATAGCAGAGGAGCCTGATGTGGGGCTCGATCCCATAACGCCGGCATCACGCCCTGAGCCGAAGGCAGACGCTTAACTGCTGTGCCACCCAGACGCCCCACATCCACTGAATTTAAAGGAACAAGTGGGTATTTGGGGTTTGGGCTTTCTTCCCTTTAAGGATACCAGACCTTAAATTCTCGTGTGTGTGTGTGTGTGTGTGTGTGTGTGTGTGTGTGTGTGTGTGAATAATTTGTTTTGTAGGAAGCCAGCTCAAGTTTATCATCAACCACGAAAATTCTTTATCAATGCTTTTCTATAAAGTAGGCCTATTATTATACCAGTTCCACTTTAACTCTGACAGAAAGCTGATCGGGAATGCTATTATTAAGTCATAAATGCCTATTTTAAAATATGTTGCCTCATATTATTACACTGTATCGTTTCATTAATTCGTGTAATATTTCCTTTGGTTTTTAGTATCTTCTATGTCATAATCAAAACTAAAATAACTCTAAAAATGTAAAGTCTATAGCATAGATTTAAAGTCAAGAGTCCGTATGCGTCTACAACTTAATATGTATAAATACATACAAATTTAACTAGACAGAAGTGACCATGTTCACTCACTACATGCAATATTTACAATGCTGAATAACAACTGTATTTGCCAAGATATTCACAGTTCATAATATTGTGAGATAAAATGTAGCTATAAACATTAATCAATGGCATGTTTATTAAACCTATATTTCTTAGATCATAAGATATACTGATGAACAAATTTCACTGTGTAATAACAAGGAGCCTAGAGCCAAGTGGGAACAAAAATACCTAAGTAATTTTAATTTGTGAGATAAACTATCAGTATAGGGATTTATTCAGGATACCACTGGCACACCTTACACCCATTCAGGAAAGTTGTTAACAAGCGATATTCAAATAGGACCTAATTAGGCATGAGGTCCTAGAATAGAGAGAGTGTGCCAGTCAGGAGAAGACATGTCTACATGGACAGTAGGAATATGTTACAACAGAGGTTTAAAGTCATATTAAATCAGACTTAAAATGGAGTTTGGTCTTCATCTTGATGTTGAGATAGATCACTGAAGGAGAGTGATATAATCACATTTCAGTTTGGAAAGATCATCCTGGCTCAAGTATAACGAATGTTTTAGAGGGAATAATGGAATTAGACCAGTTCAGATAAGAAATGATACTGTCTTACCCTGTGGTAGTGATGGAAAAGAAAGAAAAAAAAATAAAATAAACTTACTTCTCAACTTATTCTGTTATGACTATTGTTTTGTAATAGACTTTACAGATGTTACTTTTAAAATATTCTGTTAGTCTGAGGAGCCATTTATTTATAGATCTCCTTGTATTATTTGTAACAATATTGTATTTATTTTTTTTAAGGTTTTTTATTTTTATTTATTTGACAGAGAGAGAGACAGCCAGCGAGAGAGGGAACACAAGCAGGGGGAGTAGGAGAGGAAGAAGCAGGCTCCCAGCGGAGGAGCCTGATGTGGGGCTTGATCCCAGGACCCCAGGATCATGCCCTGAGCTGAAGGCAGGCGCTCAACGACTGAGCCACCCAGGTGCCCCTGTATTTATCTCTTAAGCACAGATTCTCTACACATCATCTCAAGTTCCCAGATTGTTTTATTAAAACACTTATCTTCAATCATCCAAATGTGACTAAACACTATCTGAAAAGTCCCATAGTATTCCATACCTGTGAACACATTTACATTTTTGTGCTGAAAGATACATGAAAACAAAGGCTTAGATATTTGATCTTACTGATTTGAAGAAATGATAACATGAAAAGAGAGGTAAACGGAGGCTAAGAAAATGTAAAGTGTGTATTGTGGAAACAGACATGTTATCTGAAAAGTGAATTGTCTGAGGGAAATATAGATCTAAGAGGCATGCATGAAAAATGCAAAAGGAGAGAGACGTGATTGCATACAAATCTAAACTATTTTAACTAGTGCCTACTCATAAAAACACCATCATTTGAATCATATTATGGATTTATGATCTTCCGAAACTGAAATGTGATACCGCTCTCCTTCAGTGGTATGTCTCAGCATCACGACGAAGGCTATATATGTAGATACACACACATACACATTTATATACATACACAGATATATGTAAACTTATGATCTCATCGCTGTAACACTATATGTATATGATGAGACTGTTATTCTAGAAAGCAATAGAACACAGACATTTTAGTCAATTAGAAAAGAGAAAATGAGGTTCAGATACCAATTTCCGGGTTTCAGGCAAGACACATAACCTCTTTGGGCATCAATGTCCTTATCTGTAAAATGACAAAACATACCCTACTATGTATCTCTTGTGTAAATGTATAAAAAGGAGATGGTAGTTTTGAAAGTGGTTTTGGAAAACATGTGCAAGGGGTTCGGTAATGATTCACTGTAGGGAGTGACATTTCTGAAGGAGTCAGAAAGATAGGGGTAACAAAATTCATTCAAACTTAATAGGAAAAGTAGTATTTACTAACTGGCAGGCTTTTAAGATTACGGAAAGAACCAATTTTACATGAATACTATATCTATTCCTCTGAAAATGCTACAAAAATATAGGAATCCATAATGTTAGATATTTTCAAGTTTTGTAGTCAAAATAACTTCCTTAATATTTCTTACACATTTCTCATACACATATGCTTCACACATGCTCCCTATTTTTCAGACAAGGTCAATGTTTTCACTACAATTCATTTATATTGTTATTAGAACTATTTTCTAGGTCTGTTGATAAAATTTGGCCTCACACATTGATAACACATTTTTCTAATTACACTGTAATTTTCACTAGTAATTCTAGCTTTTTTGAATATACAAATCATTTCAACTTATTATATCATTGCTTTAACACTTCATACACATCTTGAGACATTTAGGCCACAAAAGATTATATTTAATATTAAAAGGATCAAATGTAAATAATTCTCAATTACTTATCCAAAGTGAAAACTTGAATAACGTGTATAGTCTAAATGTGCAAATAATCAGAAGATACAGATTTTTTACCCTCCTGCTACCGAATGTTTCCCTGAGTTGCTGTCAGAGACAATGTTTACAGTGTTGTGCTTTAATTCCTACTCTCTTGTCAAGACACCAATTGAAAGCAGAATGCTAAGAACTCAGTGAGAACTAAGAGTGATAAATGAAGTGCCAGCATAATTTGGAAATTGGAAAATGTGCCCTTGAAAACATATTAGTTCGCTCAGTTTGTAACGTGTAACAGCAGTATTGGTTTTCTCTCTTCACTGCTAGGTCAAGACACTGATGGAAGTAGGAGTCGGCCAAGCCAGAAACAGATCTTCAGCTGGGGTCCAGTAAAGAGTGTGGGAAGGCTTCCCCGAGGCTGGCAAATATCTCGCCCCAGTGGCTAACACCCCTTGCTCTGTCATTCTGCCTGAGATTTCACCCAAAATAACATTCGCTTATGTGGTTAAGCTCAAGTATTTCCAGGAAGCTTAAGCAAGCTACGGTAGCCATTCCAACTTCCAGAAAGTCTCCCTCTTTGCTGTGATTGATCAAAAAAAAAAAAAAAGAGGTAATTTTTGGTGGAAAGCAGAAATGAATTTGGAGCACTGGGATATTTTTCAGAGAAGAGAGGCCTGGTAAATTTTAGTAGCCAACAGGAAACATGAAACATAGAAGTCAGGGGAGAATGAAAAAGGTGATACCAGGACATAAATAAACACAGAAATGGGCAGAGGAATAAAATAAATAAATAAATAAATAATAAATAAATAAATAAATAAATAAATAACAATAAGAACAATTATAATAACAACTCTCATGTCTTAAACTTTGCCCAGAGCAGTCCCAAAATATTCTATGTGGAGAAAGTGTAGGAACATGTCCAATGTGTAACTAAGATCAGTGCTCCCCTTGTGCGATGCCATGATCTTGCCTGGCTCGTGGCCTAAACAACTGGGTGAATCCTGAAATCTGCTCCACTCAGGAGAAAAGCTGGAGTGGCACATCGAATGTGCACATCTTCACAGCCTGGAACCTCAGGGTGGTTCCAGAACACTTTTCTCCTTTGCTTCCACATTGGTCCAGTTATGTAGTTCTATCAATACAGATAACAGAATGTACTCAGAGAATCAGATGAGCATGGACTCTCCACCAGGAAGGTAAGTCAACGTAACACAAAAACAGATATGGCTGTCAGAGTGGAACACGTGTCTTTTCCTAGCTGGGTATTTTGTCTCTCACAACACAACCTTGCAGACTATCAAGGATATAACAATTTTTGAAAGGGTCATGTTAGGAAAAGAAAATTATACACAGATGCAGCATTTTCCAATCTCTGTGCCATAGATAAGGTAGCTCTGAGAGTAACCAGGAAGGGGCTCGAATAGCGTGAGCCACTGGATCACTGTCACACACACTATAAGAAGCATGTCCTTTTACAGTAGGCTGTCTTACAAAAATGTCCATTTTCCGGGAGTGGCATAGTACCAACAAAAGATGTCTTTGTTCTCCATTCCCACACTGTTTAAGAAAAGGTGAAAAAACATGGGTTACTTAAATTATAGCACATCCATAGCACACCATGGAATACAAACAAGGACGAAAACATCCTTGAGGGGGCTTAACTAAAATATGTGTGCCAACAATGCTGCCATGCCTGTACAATAAGCACATAAAAATACCAAAACTAATTTATTAAATTAAAACACACAGAACTGTACACAGTACAGAACTTTTGCCAAAGTTCAAGGGTAACACACGTGAAGAGTTAACACCTTCCAGAGAGTCTTTCAGTAAATCCTGAAAATTCCTATCCTCAAGTCCCCTGCCTTTGAGAGTGCTTACTTCTAACTTCTGCCTTAGAATCTCCAGCCACCATTAGCACAATCTCCTCCTTACTAGCGAGGTTAGACCTTCCCTGACACAAATCCCTCTTGTCTTTAGGATGTAACACTAGGTCTGCATTATCAGTCTAGAAGGACCCTCTGGTGGCAGTTGTGGTGCAGGCTCCTAGTGGGTCATTTTGTGTTATCTCTGGTCCTTCGCGTACCTCCAAATAATATTAGCCGTGAGGCCATGGGTTTGACACTGCTAATTTCACAGAAGCATCTAAGGCATGAAAGGCTTCTCTTTGAGTATAAGGGTAAGTTACAGACCTTTATCTTTTATTTATTGGTAACGGTTGAATCAGATGTACGTGCATATATATTTACACACACACACACACACACACACACACACACACACACTCCTCTATGTCCCAAAGATTAACGCTGAGACTTATCTTATCCTGAAGTCTCCAAACTGCTTACTGAAATCAGGCAGATGAGATGAGAAGAGATGAGAAGGGGAGGGGAGGGGAAAGAGAGGACAGGAGAGAGTGGAAAGGGAGAGAAGAGAAAGAGGAGAGGAGAGGAGAGAAAGAACACCACAAATCTCAGTGGAACAGGCCATGCGTAAGAAGCAAGCTATGTGGTGAGAATGAAGAAGTGAGCACTAAAATTCCATCAAGAAACGATTCTTCAGCTCCACTGCCTGCCGCCACATGGGAACGAGGACCAGGTTTCCAGAGCTTCCAGTTCTTACACAGAAGCCAGGAATCCTCATGTACAATTTCTTATATGTTGACTTAAAATAGTTAAGTCTTGTGCAGACCAAACAAAAAATTTCCGTGAGAAGGATTTAGTTAATGAGCAGTGAGCGTGACCCTCAGTCTAAACAAATAAGAAGATAGGGAAACATCTGCCTAACTTCTTGATCACTGGCCGTTATTTCTCAACACCCGAGTTAGTACTTCTGGATTCTAGAGCATTGTTTCTTCCCCTTCTTCAATCAGACACTTTCAAATCATGCTGCCTCCCCTACACACACACCCCAACACACAAAGTGAGACTAAGAAAGGAGTCTACTGCTGAGCCAGGAACATATCTCTAAAAGTTACCCTATCCCAGTTACAAAGAACCCTGGAGGAAACTTCCTCCACCTGACCTGTTCGGACTTTTTATCTTATCCAAGACCCATTTCCCTGCCAGGCTCACTGGGGAAGTAGAAGGAGGATTCCTCTATTAAGTGTGTACTAAAACTATTGTCTCCTCCCTCGATCTACTCTTTCGATATGAGTTCAAGCTCTCATCACTTCTCATCCGGCCCACTTGTCAATTTACATGAAGTTCATCGCCGCCCTCTAATCCAAACTTCCCACTGTTGACAATATCCTTGCTTATGCCTTAGACACCATCAAAGACACACCAAAGTCACTCTGCATTGCCTTGGACTTTCTTATGGTTACCAACTGTGACCACAGGCTCTCATGTACGTTCTGTCCTCCTATTATACTCATCCCCAGACTTAAATCCCCCTTAACACTGATCCTTGAAATTGGTGTTTCAATCAAAATCCATTCAACCACAGTCAGGATTATTTAAATTGAAAATAATGTAATAATGACAATTTAGTGAAACATGTTAGAATCAGAGACTTGATTTAAGACAGAAGGTAAGATTTTTAAAATGAGAGATTACTCAACATTCTTCAAGCCACATTTCTTTATTTTTTATTCTCATTCACATAGGATTGATGTTATACCTAAGATAGTTGTAAAGATTAGAACTTAGAAGGAGGAATATATGCATGTATTCTTTTAGGAGTTATCTTCTGAAACCTTTGACTATCACCAATATTGAAGATAAAGAAATGTTTTGACAGGCTCTTGGATTTCTCATGTTGTATTTCTATCAAGAATTATGCTTAACTTGTATGCTCATGCTACAAGTTAACTGCCTTTTCAACATTCTTTACAGTCTTCTGCATGACAAAAGATACCACAAAGGAAATCAAAGACAAGCAAATTAATAAGGAAATGACAAAACAGTAAATAAGGTTAAATGGATAAAGATACAAATAGCAAATTCACAGAAAAACCTATACAATGGGACACAAAATTATGAAAAAATCCTTATGAAAACATGTGCAGTCCCATTAATAATCAGGATTGTACCATAAAACAGCAATGGGATTTTTTTAAAAAATCAACTAAATACTATTTATTGTTGGATAATTTTAAGTGTAAGTGAGAGTATAAAGAAATGGACATTCCTAAACTGGGGATGAAAATGCAAATTGGTATACAACCTGTTTGGAAGGAAAATTAATTAGGGAAATTAAATATGCACATACTTCGTGATGCAAGATTCCATTTGCCAGCATGTACACCAGAGAAAAGTGTGTTACATCTTCAAATAGGCAGACACTGAGTGCTCTGCATGGCTGTCTGTAGGAGGATAGTGCATTTAGAAAAAAATGGGACAGAAACAGATAGGGAGTGATAATTTCAAAAATCCAGATACAAACTATGGGTGATTTGCTGCCATTTATGTCACCAATATTTAGTGGAAGAACAAAGACTTAGGGTCACCTTAGAAACCATGAAATGTATGTAAATATCAATCTTAAAGCTTTGGGAATATTTATCGATCTTTATAATTTATAGGTAATGGGCACTGGATGCTTGATCATCTGATGATGTTAGTTCATCAGATTCTCAAACAGTTCATGACTCAGAAGATGAACAACGTTTTTAGAGTTAATAAAAAAGGATTACTGAATCTATTATATATATTTTGATTTTAGGATTTAAAATGCTTTTTGTACTTCTCACAGTCAACACCGAGGTCTATGATACAAAATACATTGATAATAATATTTACAATATAGGATTGTTATAGGGGTTTCTTGAGGTAATGTATGTAAGTACCCTACGGATATGCGAACCGCAAGGCTGGTCTGTGGGAGGGACTCATTATGTTGGTCAGTCATGCTAGTATTCCACTGACTCAGCAACTCTCTCTAAAATAATGGTATTTATGAATTCAAGACATACTTTTCATGAATAGCAAGAACTTGCTCTATGACAAAAATAAACATAACAATTTTGTTTCTGTTGAACACCAAGCCAACTCTTTCCTTTCAAACCATGTTTACAAGGGAAATACTCATAAAGCTGAGATGGCTGGTGGTTCTAGGGATCACCTAGAAAATGGATTGTCAGAGATTGATTAGACACTGACTGGAGACACCAAGTAAGACAACAGTAACAAAGTAAGCAAGCTATCTGTGATTCAGAAACTGATAATCAAAAGTGCAGTGATCAGCTACTATTACAGCAACCAAGTGATTTCCTCCAGTTCGGGCTTTATTTCTGATATAGCGTCATATGTTATCAATGAAAAAAATAATAACTAAATCTCCCTTCTCCTAATTTCCAGTTCCCTTCAAGGGAAACAATAATTTTATCGCCCTATTGCTAAAATGAGGTTGCATTAAATACATCTGCTCTCTAAACTTTCTGATGTGGTACTGTAAAAGTAGTTAGGTTTCCACTGTAAGACTGAATGAAATCAGTGGCCGTAATTAGGACCCAACTTACGTCATAACAGTACCTGAAAGGGGGGGGGGGGAGTATTTATCTCAGTGTTCCTGCTTTTCCATTCTTGGAAGCCGGTTTGGATGGATCCCAATGCCCTATAAGTCCTCCTGCGTTTGACTATTATCGGTCTCCTCCCCAGGAATCATTCTGCCCAAACCAAAACTCCACTCAATAGATAAATGCTACCAACCACGGAAAGGGAAAATTGAAAACTTGTAAGTATTCCCCAATATTAATGTGCCTGAACAATCATATTTAATTGGTTCTCAGGTCTATTATTTGTTCTGTCTACCCAAAGAAAGTTCTATTGTAGTTATTTCAATGATAAACTTGCTTCTTCTCAAAAAGTTTTATTATTCTGAGAAATTGCTTGAAAATAGCAGAAGTTGTAGTGGGGTAGTGAAGGCCTGATAATACATTCTAAAGGTTTTTTTAATAGTGTAATTTATGTTAAAACTTGTCCTAATACATTGCAAGATCACTTAGATATTTTATTTTAAATACTGTATGTAGCTTTCTCACAGCTCTAGTGCCATTTCCAGTAAAATGAGATTTTCATGAAAGACATTAAAAATCATGTTGCACTTAAATGGTGATATTGTTTCAATCTTTCATCAGGCGAGGTCATTTTCATTCAGAAATTTGACATTCATCTAGAACATTCTGTATCTAAGAAAAATGAAATGCCTACAGTTGCTTCAATTTCCAGACTTAACTACTTTTACATAAGAGTCGAGTTCCTCTTCAGCCCACTAAGGTACTCACACATCTTCTTTATTCTTTAAGGCCAAACTGTCCTGAAACAGCTCCCCTGGAAATCTGACATAGTTACAGAAAAGAGCCATAAAATGTCTTATTAAGGGATTCAAGCTCGCAATCATTAACATGTAGATATGTATTTCACTTGGGTATAGAAATTAACCTACTATGCTTTATTTATTTTTAAATTTTATACATTGATACCCCTTGTACATTAATACCCCTAATCTGGGATTCAGGGGAGCTAATAAACACACATTTCCTCCTGTTCCTTTTCTTCCTCCTCCTCACTCATTAGTTTTCTTCTCTAAGAATACACATTAAGAAGTTAAATGCTAAAAACTGAAATTCAACAGGAGACTTTTGCATGTTTGCAAAGACCTCTGATGTTTCTAGTTAAACACATACCTTATCTCCTTACTCTCACCTAATTTCTTTTTTTTAAAATTTTTTTATTATATGTTAGTCACCATACAATACATCATTAGTTTTTGACATAGTGTTCCATGATTCATTGTTTGCGTGTAACGCCCAGTGCTCCATGCAATACGTGGCCTCCTTAATACTATGCTTTTTTTAATACAAAAGGAGGCAGTCTGGAGAGATTTGAAGGAAACACAAAGGCACAATTAAATATTAACAGTTCTTGATAGATACAGAAAGAGAAGCAGGTACAGTTAAACTTTCATCTGATACAGGCTGGGATGAGGATATCTGTGCCTAGAGGCAAAAGTAAGGAAATAGGAAAATGTACCGATTTTGCTGATGATGTATCCTAAATACATGCTTTATTTTGGTTTCCTTCTGAAAAAATTTACTTTTCCTATAATTTACACTTGTATTCCTTGTTTGATTACAAAACAATTTTACATAAGTTATGTCTTTGGACTTTTACAGTATTGTATGTTAGAGCAAGTTTTGGCTATTTAACAATGAGGAAATGGAACTTAAGTGACCTCCCATAGGTATATATGTAATAAGTTGAAGAGCAGGGTCATATACCCTATGTCTTGTGTTTCACTAAGTTTTTTAGGCATCATGTTATTGTCTTAGGGGAAAAAAACCCTGCTTTATGAGCCTATAAAGAACATTTTGACACCCTTTGATTTATAAGATTTGTTAGTTGGGCATGCATCAGATTTTCTTTAGTGCACAACAAAATAAATTTAGAAGAGTAAGAATAATTAAAATTCCTAAAGACAACATTGAGTAAATATTTTTAAAAATCAAAATACTATCAAAGTTAACACACACACGCACCCACACACATACGCACACAGCACAAATTTCAAGATACACAGCACAAGAATTTAAAGTCTATCTCCCTTCTGTCTCTTGCTGCCAGAAGTATCCCAGCCAAACAATTATATCTCCCAAGCGAAGATACTGAAGCATGATTTCTTTTTGCTTCCCTGCCCTTTATTTTTAACACAATGATTCTGTCCTACAAATTAGTTTCAACTTTTATCACTTAGCTCCATGGACAAGTGTGCTTGCACGCGCACACACACACCTGGGGACGCACACACTCTTCGTTCCGTATCAGCACAGGATCTTCCTTATTTTAATGGCTATAGAAATGTGTTATAATTTATTTGACCAGTTGGACATTTATTTCCAAATAAATCTTGCACAGATGTCATTTAGATAGCATGTATGTCACTGGATAAATTCCTAGAAGGGGAATTATTAAGCAAAATGAATTATACATTTCAATTTTGAGAAATATTGCCAAACTGCCTGTTGTATTGTATTAATCTATATTTCCACCAGCAATGCATGAGAATGCATGCTTTCCTGACACCCCATTGACACATTGTGTCAGTAATTTTTTTTTTTAAACTATAGGAATAGGATAGGATGGGGCGCCTGGGTGGCACAGCGGTTAAGCGTCTGCCTTCGGCTCAGGGCGTGATCCCGGCGTTCTGGGATCGAGCCCCACATCAGGCTCCTCCGCTATGAGCCTGCTTCTTCCTCTCCCACTCCCCCTGCTTGTGTTCCCTCTCTCGCTGGCTGTCTCTATCTCTGTCGAATAAATAAATAAAATCTTTAAAAAAAAAAAAAGGAATAGGATAGGTATGTTACATAGCTGAGTTTCAATTTGTATAAGTGAGGATGAGATTTTTCCCCACATGCATGTCATCTTCCCAATCCTTCATTGGACATTGGTCTTTTCCCAACTGATTCACATGGATGCTGGACATGTTAAGAATATGAATTACTTAACTGTTAAAGGAATTATAATTTTTTCCAGTTTTATCTTTTGTTTGTAGAAGTTTATATGCAGTTTTACTTTAATGTAATTAAACACAGCTATTTATATATTTTTGAGCTCTTTGTCATTTTAAAAAAGCTTTCTCCAATCCAACACCATAGCATTTGAGTTGAGCTTTGCCTTGATAAGTTAACTAGTGGTATGTTTTATATAAAAATGTATCATGCAGATGAAGGAATTATCCTATTGGAAAAAAATATCTCTTATTTAAATTTTGGAGTTTGAGATAGTCAACATTTTGCTTTTTGCATGGTTAATATTCAAATGCACAGGCATTGGAAAACAGGCCTAATTGTTTCTAAAGCTATTTCTGGTTCTAAATGATAAAACCACATCTTTGACACAAACAAAGATACTTTGTTCTCATTTCCAGTAGAAACTGACAGCCTCCAAGTCATCTAGTAGTTACCCTAAAGGATCCAACTATAATTAAGATGTAGGAGATGTAGTTTACATCCCTTTGACCAGAATTAGAATTGTATTTGTCAAAATATTTTTCTTATGTTTATTCTAGCTGAAACTAGAAGCTACTTCTCATGAAGTAGATGGTGTAAAAGCATTTGTGGTTTTGTATCTTTACTGAGATTTTACAGTTTTCTGGTGATATTTCTATCTGTGGACTCAAAGCCTCGTAATTAATCATATATGTTGAAAACGCCTTACGTATGTTCTTCATGACATGAAACTGTATTTTTTGAGTGACTTAAATGGGAGTATCTACACATAAACCTATTGCTCTTTTTATATTGATATATACATTTAGTCCAAAAAGTATACAAGTATACTGTTGGATAACAGTAATATTTTGAAGGGATATTCTATAGATTCATGGCTTTGTTCTTTTGTGAGAAAAGATTTTCCCTTTTTAAAAAAGAAAACTATACTCACATTTCTCGGTAAGGCAATTCTGTGTAGTTAAATCAGAGAAAGAACGTTTTGTAAGGTTTAGAGAACGCTTTCAGGAGAAACTACAACATAGACTTGCAGTTAGTATACGTGAGTTAGTATAAGTGAAGTAATTATTTAAAGTCCAAGGACTTCATGTGAATCTCCAGAGCAAGTCAAAGCATACCAAGAATTCTCAACATAAAAGAGAGGAGTTGGGTTTGTACATGAATAAGATAATCAGATTTTAAAATTCCAATGTAGTTATCTAAACAGTCCGCCCGTACCAATTGTAAATTGTATTTACTTACTTAAAATGTGTAATTCTACCCAAAAGTTCATTTGTCCCTATAATTTACTTAAATGATGTACTTTTAACCAAGATTTCAATTTCATTGATGTCCCTATAATAACGTGGAAAGTAAAATGGAAAATTCGAACATTTATCCCACATGGAGCAATATGGAAGACTCTAAATAAGAGACTTCAAATAAATACCTTTTTATACAATGAATTGCTTTGAATGAACCAAATTTCCAGTGTTAGTGACATATAAATGGAGATGAAGGAAAATCTTGTCTTTTACTTCTATTTTTATTATTACATACAGAGATAAGATTTTAAACAACAGAAGGAATAAAATCAAATATTTCAGAAAAATAGAAAGTTTTGAGGAGTAATTGTATATGGCATTGTTTATCCATGAGTATGATTTGGTAGCTCTTTCAACCCAGGTGGGAAAAGCAGGAGAGCAGCCCTGTGGGTGGGAGTGTGGGGTAGAGTGGGTGGGTGATTGGCACCTACAACTCCCAGACATATCCTGTGCAGGATTTAATACTGTAAGTGTGATGGAACTTCACTTTAACATTCCATAGCAGAGTGTAGCTTTGACATAAAGTGACTCTACCTTCGATCCACAGCAAGATGGTTAATTGCAAGTACAGAAGAACCCTATTAGGCAGTACTTCCTTAGACGATGACTACGGAGTAGTTTACCTGCCTCTTGGCCACAATTTTTGTAAGCGAAAGGCCGCCTAACTCCCTAAAGTTGGCTAGTATCCATTGCTTGCTTCTAAGCCAGTGCATTTCTTCTGCTCAATTTCCCAATTAAATCTGGTCTTTCTTTGGGATCAAGTAAGTGAGCTGTAAGTAATAAATAAAAATACTAGCTAGAGAACAGGTGGATAGGTAGTGAAGGTAAGAGTTTGCCTGGAAGGAATAGAAAGAAAATACAAACATATTAAGAGTCTCTAAAAAGTTAATACACATTGAATGTGAATGTAACTACTCATTTTTTTAAAACTGTGACTCTGTCTAAAATAAAAGAGATGCTTTTCTGTGTGACTTTGGGATAATTATCTTTTATTAAAAAAAAAATCAAAATCTGTCCATGCGTTCCCAAGAACATGTACTTTGGCAATTAAATGCAGCAGTAGGGCTATCAGAATGGGAAGTATTTTAGCAATTATTAGTTCATAAAATAACCTTGATTTCTTTTTGAGTCAAGTTCATATGTTTTAAGTGGGATATGCATGGAGCACTTTACTGTGGTTTACAAAAAAAACTATTTCATATGGGAATCTGATCTCCATCAAAGCATTAAATCCTAGTCAATCACTAAAACCACTAGATCTCAATCACGACATCACCTTTTAGGTTTACAGTTCTTCCTCCTATGTTGGAGGTTCTCAGAATAACAAAGTTTTTCAACTAGATCCAGGAGAACTATGGAGGTCCTCATGTCAGACAGGTAGGTAGCAGAATTTCAAAAATCACATTTGGACAGTCAGGTGCCTTTCTCAGTTTGCTACGTAAATTTGCCACAGCCTAACAAGTCTACCATTTTATGTTGCAACCATGTAAGTTATATACTATTTTCCAAACTGAACTTTTAAGAGTAAAAGGGACACCGATAATAAGGATACCAGGAAAACAAACATAATCTGGGCCTATTCCAGGCTAACTGGAACTTAATGGCCACCTTACCAGGGAAGTGTTAGGGTCCTTTGCTTCTATTTCAAGAATGCAAATATTGACTTTGATATTTATATTGATTAAAGCAGGAAAAACATTACATCTCAATTTCTTCTGATGAAATGTGGATACACCATTTAGAATGATGGCTCACCCTTTCACATCCTATGATCTACCAATCTCGTTACCACTTTTTAAAGCTGGTTCGTACAGAGAAAACCCAAAACACCACTTGTTTTAATATTGTAAATAAAAGACTTGAAACAGGGTAACAGGATCTCTGAAAAGCCAGGCCTTAAAAGGCATAAAATTGCAAGTCATTGTAATGTTGATCTTTATCCCCAAGATGATTTTGATGATGATAAGGTTTGTTATCATTCCTTGGATGAGTGCTGTATGCCAGGTGTTTTGCTATGTGCTTTTCATATATTAACTTTCCTCGCCTATCCAACATCACTCTCAATCTGTCCAGATTTGCTTTATTCTAAGAAGAAAAATCAGTCATAGATAAGTTTGATTGATTTGTTTAAAGAAGCCCAGCTAGTCACCCAATGGAAGCTTCTGTGTTCAAACTGGGATACAATTCCAATCCCCATGCTCTTCTTGAATAAGCTACAATACCTTTATGTCATCTTTCTTAGGAATTTTAGGATTCCTCCTGACATAGTACTGTGGTCAGCCTTGTTCCCACTGCTGACTTTTACATTAAGGAATTAGTGGAGACATTTGAGGCCATCAGGAAACAGAACATGATGTACATTTGCCAATGTGTAAAGAAGGAAAATGTCCACATTACTAGCAAAATAATAAAAGCCACGTGTACCTAATCCACAGCAAATAATATTGACCGGAGACAATAAACCGTGGGAACTGACATGGGATTGGAAGATAAGAAATTCTTAGTAACTGCTTTGTCAACGCCAAATTCCCCATGAACTCCTCTTTGCAGCCCAGTAATAAGGGGCTCCTCTACCCTGCCACCTACCAGGCAGTCACATGAGGAGAGATGGGAGGTCTACCCAGTACACGTTCCATAGCAGGCACCAGAACACCTACGTGCTGGTAAATATCTGTTAATTGCAAGAAGGACCTAGAATTAACTAAATCAGGGCATTAGTCAAATGGATAGGAGTATTTCCCATCTGCAAGGCCTCTTTTTTCATTAAGTTAGTATTAATATATGACTATTATCATTTCCATCTCTCAAATCAGAAAACCAGGCACAGCAACGTTACTAATTAGATCACACCCTTTCTAAGTGATATAATCAATTAAAAGATCTGGGTATTTTAATTTGAATAAGACTGTAGGCTTAAGTACTATGCCCCACTCTGCTTTTACTAAATTCTACAAATAAAAATTTAATTTGCAATACTGAAGAAAAATCATTAAAGTACAGATATGTTCGATTTTTAAAATGAAGTGCTTCTATTATTTCAATCCACATTATTATAAAGCTATATTTAAAAAAAAATTATCTTCAAAATGTTAACAAGGTTGCCCAGGTCTACTCCTTAAATGATCTGAGCTAATCATCCTGCTTGGCCACTCCCTGACATCTCGATTTCAAGAAATAAAAGTTCTAGATGAAAACATGTGCTGAAGTGGTGATTGGAAATCAGGCATATTTCACTTCATCAGCTACACGAAGTATCAGGGATTATGTGATGTTTCTACGTACACCTTGTCCTGATAGAAATAAAGTTGCATTTTTACCTATATTGTGATTTTACGAAAGGATCACTATTTGTCTTTCTCTCTACTCTCAGCTTCATTCTAGCAACTAATACTAATTACAGGAAGGTTGAATCGCCATCACGTGTGATTAACTTCAATGGCGTCCCTTTCTCCTCCACTTCAGACATCCTCTCCTTTCATGGAGTTCTTCTCAAGGCCACTTAGGACATCGGTGACACCTACAGAGAATACTAAAACCAAACTTATTATGAAAAGTAGTAGGGAGAGCCACTTTAGACAGGAGGAGGCATCTGGGGAAACCCAACAATAACAACAAAGGTAGAGCTGGAGCAAATGAAGATTGCAGCTGTGTCCCTACATCCCTTAGCACTATGGGAAAGATGAAGTAGGAAATGCTTTAAAAAAAAATTACACCGAATTTTAAAAAATTGTTTAACACTGTTTAATCCTGTTTAAAGCATACAAGAGAGTATCATTAAAAACTTCTCGAGAAACAGCTGTGTTTTGATGCTTTGCTACTTAGAAATGTAACAATGGAAGATGTAGGGTTGGAAGGGTTTAGATTTCATGTGAGCATTCAGGGTAAAGAGAGCGGAGCACTGGGATAAGGCACAAAGAGAAGCTGGAGAGAGAGACAGCAAGAAGATGGCGGACTTGGTATGACATGCCAACCTTAGTGGGCTCGGCTACCACCCTGAAGGGCAGCTTCTTAGTCAGACGACAGGAGAAGAATGAGACACAGCTCAGTCCCTACAGATTCAGTGAGGACTTGGTCTCAGTTCTGAGATTCAGAGGTAAAACTGGTACTGCTGTGCTCTCTGTGGGTGGGTTCTGGCACTTGGCTAACAGCAGAAGAACTACTGCATAGGGGAGAGAGACAAGACTTGCCCCAGGGCTGTATATAGTCAAGGTGTACTTGAAAGTAAATCTGTCTTCATAAACCAGTAAGAAAAAACAAACTTCACTCATAGTGGGCAAGTTAAAACTAGACTTATATCTTTTTATTTTCACATCTTGCTTTCTTTTATTTTTAAAAGACTATTTGAGAGACAGAGAGAGAGTGAGCAGGAGGGGCAATGGGAGAGGGGGAGAAGCAGACTCCCCACCGAGCATGCAGCCTGATGTGGGGGCTCGATCCCAGGACTCAGAGATTGTGCCCGGAGCCAGTCAGATGCTTAACCAACTGCGGGGTGAGGCGCCCCTCACATTTTGCTTTAACGTCATTTTGTCTTGTAATGGAAATGTATATATGTTTTATCCATATTTGCCTTTATATTTAATAAACAGCTATTTTTATATAGGTAAAACACTTTGAATTTTAGTAAACTATGACCATATAAAGGACGCTTTCTCAGAGCACTGCTTTTGTCTGTCAAGCAGCTACGTCATTTAGTGGAAACTAAGCCAAACTGTAGCCATAAGCACAAGCATGGTACTCCAATATATATGCTCTTTGAATGCATATTAATCACATATTACACTCTCAAATGGCTACTTGGACCAAGCAAGTAATACATGAATGAAACGAGCCAAGATAAGAAAAATCATAATTGTTGGGGCGCCTGGGTGGCACAGCGGTTAAGCGTCTACCTTCGGCTCAGGGCATGATCCTGGCGTTATGGGATCGAGCCCCACATCAGGCTCCTCTGCTATGAGCCTGCTTCTTCCTCTCCCACTCCCCCTGCTTGTGTTCCCTCTCTCGCTGGCTGTCTCTATCTCTGTCAAATAAAATAAATAAAATCTTAAAAAAAAAAAAAAAGAAAAATCATAATTGTTGAAATCTATGGTAAACTGATGTGTATTTGCCATGGCTAAAAGGACTCGACTCCAGAAGATTTCTTCCCTGTAGAAAGTGAACTCCATGTTGGCAAATCCCACAATTTTCAAAAGCCAGGTTACATGAAATTTCCCGATTTTTAAAAGTTATTCAATTAAAAAATACTACAGAGGTAAAAACAAAACAATACCACTCACAACAGTCATTGCAATAGAAATACATCTGCTGAATGAATTTGGCTTACAGGCTGCCAGTTTATGACTTCTGATCAAATTTTTGAAATTATCTTTGGGAGGGTGGGGAGGGGAAGACTCAATTTGAAAGGAGCCACATGTAGTTTTGCAAGAGAATTTGTAGACGTCAAGTATGCACTCAGAACATTGCCCAAGGGAAAACGAAAACTAAAATAAGACACATTAAGGTTAATACTCAAAGGAAGGCAAAGTCACTCCTTTGCTATCATGCAGACGTACATTCACACATGATTGCTGGCTGTAAGACCAAATCAGTCTGTGAGACTAAACCAGAAAAAGTAAAAAGAATATAAACAAGCAAAAATAAAAGAAATATAAAAATCTTTCAATTTCTCATAGACAAGGACTAGAAATCCAATGTCAATAAAAACAAACAAACAACCCCACCAAACAACTTCCCTAGGTATTACCTGGCAAACATGGGCATTAATCACAGTTTCACACTAAACTGCAGATTTTATAGCAGTATTTGCTGCAATAAAACTTGCTTAGTCTTAGCGCTAGTTGTAATTTATGTTTTGTTTAGATGAATTCATGAGTTCTCTGTACCTAAATTTAATTAAGGAATGAAAATAAATAGTTTAGCTTATGTGCTTGCTTTGAAAAATAGATATAAATAAAAGGTAATAGTACATGGGTGATGGACACTGGGGAGGGTATGTGTTGTAATGAGCACTGGGTATTATATAAGACTGATGAATCACAGACTGTATCCCTGAAACAAATAATACATTACATATTAATTGAATTTAAATTAAAAATGTTTTAATAAAAAAATAAAATGTAATAGTACATTTAAAACCACATTTTTCATGGTAAGTATGTCCTATCTACTGGTGAGTTGATTACCAGAAAACATAGCAGGTGCCAATGGGGAATGTAAATATAGTTATTGACCTACTGTGTCAGTGACAAGAGATTAGTCTCTTTTTCCAGGAGGTTGTAATTAGCCTTGCAGAAAATATTCATTCCATACCAAATTAGACTACACATTGTATTTCTGTCACTGAATGTTTTCCTTGATGGTTGTCTGAGTAAAACAAATTGGATGTAGGTTGAAGGTATATCATTCAGGCACCTTCTTTCAAAAGTAATTAGGGTCTTACTCACTTGAAACCAGATAACTACATTTAATGTAATCTTAAAAGGGCCCCTAAGGATTGTTTTCCATTGGTAAATGAATGAGAAGTGGAACAAATTGACTTTCATGATCACTAAAGTTTAGAAGAACTAGGAAAAGAAAATAATGCTGAATCGAAAATTTAGTCTCATAAGACTAATAAAGGTAAAATACTTTTTTTCATTTATTCTCATGTAACCCCCAAGGGATTTTTGTCCAGTGAAAGTGGCACATGGAAGGATGTTCCACAAAGACTCATTCAGTGATCAGCTCAGCATGGTTCCACACTAGACCTCCAACCAAATGAGAGCTAGACACTCATCCCCTTGGCTTCAATTCATTTAGGAAAAAAAGTGTATCTTTGGATAGCTCACTGTACTCCATGCTAGCACACCAGGATGATAAGACTTCATTCCTGACTCAGAATATAGGTGGAGACCCATCACTGTCTGACCTAAACCAGGCCACCTGTAATTAGAAAATAAATTCACTACCAGACCAAGAACTAGGTTAGTAGATACACAAAGATTTTAGGAGTAACATCATAAAATTAGAACAGAGGAGATCTTGAAGGGAAAAAAAGGGTTTGGTAATTATTAATGGGCAGAAATGCTAATGATTTTAAAAATTCAGCAATTTTCAGAAGAAATCTTTCCCCAATTTCAAGTATTTCTAGAAAATGAATCTAGATGCAGTTTTGAATAGGTTTGTATACCAGAAAACATAATTATATTTGATTTTTCTTATTTTTCTATGTCCAGTGTAAGAAAAAAATTGTACTAAATCACTGCAGGTACTGTCTAAGTCATATTCAACAATATATTTTAGTCTTCGAATGTACCCTACTAAAAGAAATACAATTTGTGAATCAAATAAAAGCTATTTTAAATTTCACTCTGCCAATTTCTAAAATGTATTCAGAAATTTATATGAAAATTATTTCAATGACCACTGTGCTTAAATCTCTTATTTTAAAATATACATTTTCTTATTAAATCTATTTATTTGAATTTTAATTAACATTTGAATATGTTAATTTGTAAAGATACTTAAATATGCCAATGCTCCTATTTCCTTCCTCTGGGTGGGTATTTGAAACACATTTCTGTAAATTTAAAGGACCCTTTAAACTTTGAAAACATAGCTATTATTTTGTACTTTCAAAACTTGGTGTTGCCTATGACCCTTTTTAACTGAATGTCTTCTAAGCAGTAAGCCTGCCACACTTCACCCATGTAATGGACACCCTGTGGATAAAATCATGATGCTTCATCTTCCTGACAGCATTCTCTTCTCTCCTGAGGGAACTTCTAATGGGATGACTCCAGTGTCTTGAATGTTTCTTTCAATTTCCTTCATATGATACACAGCCTATTCTTATTATGCTGTTTTTTTTTTTTTTTTTTTTTTTGTAAAAATTCTCATCTAGAATTTGGCCTACTGTAGTGTATTGCTTATAGGACTCTCTTTTCAGCAACTTTGAACAGATTATTGAGGTTTAATTGACATACAATTAACCACACATGTTGAAGGATACAATTTGATAAGTTCTGAGTATGTAAATAAACATATATTGGTCAAATTCTAAAAAGATATGTTGAAATATTTGTTTCTTCAGGATGTGAACTTATTTGGAAATAGGGTAACTGCAGATGTAATTAGTTAATATGAGGTCGTATTGGAATTCCAATATGACTAGTGTTTTTTTTTTTTTTTTATGTTAGTCACCATACAGTACACCATTAGTTTTTGATGTACTGTTCCATGATTCATTGTGTATAACACCCGGTGCTCCATGCAATACCTGCCCTCCTTAATACCCATGACCGGGCTAACCCATCCCCCACCCCCCTCCCTTCTGAAACCCTCAGATTGTTTCCCGGAATTCATAGTCTCTCATGGTTCGTCTCCCCTCTGATGCCCCCCCCTTCATTTTCCCCTTCCTTTAAGAAGTGGGAACTTTGGAAAAAGACACAGATGCAGGGAAGATGGCCATATGAAGATGGAGGCAGAGACTGCAGGGATATTGCCCCAAAGCCAGAAACACCCAGGACTATTACAGACTGGAAGAAGCAAGGAAGGATCCTCCCGTAGAGACCTCAGAGGAAGCATGACCCTGGAACACATTGAGTTTGAACTCCTAGTCTCCAGAACTGACGTCATAAAATTCTGTTACTTCAAGCCAACCAGTTTGTGGTAATTTATTATAGTTGCCCTAGGAAACTAATAAAATTTGCAATCAGGAAACCGACAACAAAAATAGCAAACAAATGCATCACCTCAAAGAGTTACATGATCCCCTTGCCATTGACATTTCCCTAACACTCACCCCATCCCCATGAAACCACTGAACATTTTTCTGTCATCCTAGATTGCATTTTCTACAATTTTACATATATTTTACATAAATTTATAAGAATTCTAGAATTATATGAAATATAGACATATGGCATGCACTGGATTCTTTCAGCGTAATTATTCTGAGACTCATTCATGGTGTTGTTCATTCACGTGCACATTCACTTGTTGCTCCTTTGTGTTAACAAACAGTATTCCATTACATGACTTTACCACCATCAGTTCATTCACTCACCTGCTGACATACATTTAGATGGTTTACAAAATCCTGGCTATCTGAAATACACCAGCTATATACATCATCCGAGTGTACAAATATCTGTATGGAGTTACACTTTCACTTCCCTTGGGTAGAGAGACCCCTAACTGTGGAATCACTGGGTCACAAAGCAGGTAAATGTTTACATTGTAAAGCAACTACCAAACTGTCTTCCCAAATGTATGAGAATTCCAGTTCCTCCACACCCTTGTCAACACTCAGTATGTGTATTAATTGTTCTTGGTTATTTTCTGTATATTATGACGTTCTGACCTCTCTTGGGAGCCTTCAGACCCGGGAAGAGACTACCCTTCCCGGAGCTAGAGGATATCTGAAGATAATGACAACCTTCCCACAAGCATGTTTTCACGTACACACCAAGCAGTGCACTGTCCGTGCCCCAACTATGTCTTACCCAGCTCTCCCTCCCACGCCCGTACGGTCGTGTCCCCTTGCTGGGGAGCACACGTGCCAGGACCGCAGCGGTGCCGGAAACCGTGGAGAGTACCGAACCCCGTGGACATGACGCCCTTTCCTATGCCTAAGCCCCTCTGACAAAGCTTAATGCCTACAGGAGGCACTGGAAGAGACACAGCAGTACCCAGTAAAAAAAAATAGCATCATTATAGCAATATACGTTCACAAAAGCTCATGAACGAATGTGGTCCCCCTCTCCCCAAATCCCTTATTACAACGCACTCACCCTTGTCTCTGTGACGTGCTACGAAACATCCACAGCAGGACAGGAAGTGGGACGAACCAGACGGGCGCGCCATGTGAAGCAGCTTTGGCAACCGGCTATTTACGCTCCGACCGGAAGGAGGTGGAGCCACAGCTGCTCCCTGATGCAGGTGCAAGTGCGGAGCTGAAGATGCGGAGTCCGGTGCTTTCTCTGCCCTGAATGGGTTTCAGGCAACTAGAGACCACCTCTGTGGCCCCAGACGCACCAGAGTAATTCGAACCAGCTGAGCCTAAAGTGTTGACTCCTTCTTGCCTTGTCTTTCCTGGGGGAATTCCAAGGCGGCTCTGGCACAACTGCCTTCCTGGTTGGATTTACACTCTATTATTAAAGAAAGTCTTTCGTATTGATTTGTTTTTTCAAAAGTCTTCCCTAATTCATCTGTCTGTTCTGCCTCATCATTCCTTTTTGATAGGCATCGAGCATTCTCGCATCTGCAAGGATGAAAATACGGTAGCTATTTATGAGACCGCCATGAAATTGGAAAGGTTGAAAATCAGTTTTTGATACAGATTTCCATAAATAATTTTATTATTATATGCCTAATCTCTAACTGCTGAATGCTAGATGAATCTCTTACTTTGTTTTCTTGAAACAGAACATAATTTAAACTATTTTTGGGTTTTTTTGGTTTTGGGGGTTTTTTTGTTTTTGTTTTTTGTTTTTTTTGTAGCTGGTCTGTGATGTCTTTTAGCTTGAACGAAGTTTTGTTTAGAGAAAACATTTCTTCCTTTATCTGTATAGTCACACAGATTATAGTTTTAAGGGTGGCGGAGGGGCATAGGAAGAAGGAGACCGAGAATCTCAAGCGGACTCCATGCTGAGCACAGACCTGTCACAGAGCTTGATCTCACAAGCTTCAGGTCATGACCTGAGCCCAGATTAAGAGTAGGACGCTTAACTGACCGAGCCACACAGATGCCCCTCTTAGTAGATCTTATTAGGAGTGTATCAAATCTATTAGTCTATAATTTATAGAGAAATCAACTTTTGGCTGTTTAATACTTTAATTGACTATTTAGTGTTCCATAGATTTTAAATTTTAATTTCTGCTCTTTATGTTTTTCTTCCATTTTCTTAGAATTGATATTATCTAACTCCTTTAGAATAATCATTTTTAGCCTTTCTTTTTTTGTATATATACATTTAATGTAATACCTTCTGTCTAAACAATTTTGCCTGCCTCTGCAGGCAATACTAGATTTTTAAAAAATTGTAATTCAGTTCAAAATATTGTCTGTGGATTATTTAGTAATATATAGCTTTACTGTATAACGCTTGATCTGTGGATTATTTAGTAATATATAGCTTTATTTTCAAATATAAGGACATATTCTAGTCATCTTTTATGACTGAATTCCAGTTTAACTACATTGTGATCAAAGGACTTTCTGAATTATCTAGTACTTTAACATTTGTTGAGATTTTCTTTTTACTCCAGTCTATATAAAATTTTTTTACAATACTCTTTGATAAATGTTCATTTGAATGTCAAGAGAATCTGTGCTTTCATCTATTTTGTTCTGCAGCACTTCATATATATCAATTAGGTAAATATCTTAATAACTTCTATAGATCTTCTATGTGCTTATTGAATTTTTTTCCTGCTTGGACTTAGTTATGAGAAATGTGTGTTAAAATCTTCTTCATTGTGGATTTTTGCACTCCACCTTTTACTTTTGCCACTTTGTTCTGTATATATTTGGAACTTAAATTGTTGGATGCACACAATTTTAGAATTATTAAATCTTCTTGGTAGATTGACCTTTTTCATTATGAAATGTTTTTCTTTTATTTATTTTTTTGCTCTCTCTTTATTTCTAGTGATACTTCTTGCCTTAAAATATTCCCTATTTGACATTGGCATAACTACATAAGACTTCTTTTGGATACTGCTGAAATAACATGTTTTTCCATTCTTTAGTTTTTTTAGCACTTTTACTCTTTTCTGTATTTATTTCTAGGAGTATTTTCCTTCTTCTTGAAGACTTCCTTTTAGTATCTATCTACTACTAGTGAATTCTCTTCACTATAATTTTATGGACATGTCTTTATTTCACCTTTACTTTGAAGGATATTCTCAGTGGGCATAGAATTATATATTTTAAATTATTTTGTTTAAAATGATAATTGCCATTTTTAAAAAAAATTTATATTAAGAATTCCACTGTCAGTCTTATTTTTAGTCTTTTGGGTTGCAGTTAAGAAATACACCCTTCCTATAACACTAACTTGACTACTAAGATAAGGAAAAACTGAAAAGCGGGAAAAGTTCATAGTGAGGAAAAAAAACAACTATAAGGGGAAGAAACACCATAGAAAATAATTTATTAGACAATTAAGTGACACTTACTTTTGACCAAAGTTTGTAGACTGGCTGGAATTTGATTATTAGCGGTCAGATGAAAACAAGTAATGCTCCACTCTTTGTCAGAATACCTTCCAGAATGTCCTTTAGTAGAACCTGGATGTTACATGAAACTAATTGCCACAAATGAGGTTATAGTTTTAGTAAAATCCAGCATGGATGTAAATTTTGACTCGTACTCCAAACCTAAAATGAAAGTAGAACTATGTTAATAACAGTCATATTTGATGAAAATAATTAATTCACTTATTCATTGATCAATATCATATACCAATGAGGTGACAAAAGTTAATTTTCTTTCATTATAATTCACTTGATATATTTTGTTAAAGATATTTATAATATCAGTCAATAAAAATAAATACTGACTTTCAGTGAAGACACGATGCTGACATGGGTATTACATGAGAACATAAACCCTATGAGACTGTGAACTTTGTGTATCTTGTTCTCTGTGGTATCTCTTGCACTGAGATTAAGGTTTATTTCATAGTGCTCAAAAATATGTGTTGAGGGTGCAGGAATGCATTACACAGGTGATGGGGATTAAGACATGCCCTGGGGATAAGCACCAGGTGTTGTATGTAAGTGTTGACTCACTAAATTGTACACCTGAAACTAATATTACACCGTATGTTAACTGGAATTTCAATAAAAATTTAAAAAATATATATGTGTTGAACAAATGGATCAGTTTTTCTCTAAAAGTTGACTTAAAAACATCTTAAGGGTGATGATAATAAGCAGTATAATCTAGTTGGAGAGGCATCTAACAGAAGTCTGTAAACATCAATCTCTTATTCACTCTAAACACATAGTCCAGATAGTATTTACAAATGAGGCAAATCTTGAATGTCCCCTGAGATTGGCTCCATCACTATTTTTAGGGGATACTGAAGTTACCACGTAGTGTGATCTGAGATGTCTTCAGGCTTAGTTTGCTCTAAAAATTATTAACACCTTTCAATGGTATAAACCACCTCTTGAAACTTTGAACTCTTCATCGTTTGCAGCACTTCTGGCGAGGCTACCAAGCTCTGTATATATTCAGTATGTTTTGATGGTAACAATAGTTTGAAAAGAAAAATATGGAAAATAACTACATATATTTGGGTGAGAAAGATAACTCCAAGTTTAGACATATGAGACAGGCCTACGTTTCTCACCAATAGCATTTCATGATTGTCTACAGTTCCTGCCTGGCTTGAAGATCTTTAATGTAAAATACTTATTTGGTTAGATAGTGGTGAGGCTCTTGCCTCCAGACTTATTTAGCAACTACCATAACTTTTACTCTCTTAGCATATTATTAGATTCTATGAGTGGTATAAAAAGTGCATAACGCAGTCTGTTTTTATGACCATCACAATTTTGTTTTCTGCAAGGAAAAAATAGAGATATCTGCATTTGCTTGAACATGTATTAGAAATTCTGAAACCTCATATTAGAAGTCTGAAACTTCATAGTGGGATTATATATTTGAGGTCTAAATCTTGACTTAACTTTCCTAAAGATATCCATGGTTGGCAAAGCTGGGAAGTTGTGTTATGTAAAACCTTCCTGGTCTACTACTTCTGGGTTAAATTGAGAGTGTTATCACCCATCCTTGGAAAGAGAAAAGTTTCCTCCCCCCCCCCCGGAAAAACCGGATTACTTTAACCTTTACAAATGTAAAATAATGCCACCTAAAGGAGCTCCACTGATACAAAACAGAATTAGCATGCAGAATCTACTTTCATGTGAAAAACAGAGCAAAGAAACTATAGTCTGCGTCCTTCACCACTACTTCCCTGGAATAATGGAAAGATCACAGCCTTTTGAATGAGATAAATCTGGATTTGAGTCATGTTTGTGAATTAGCACAGGTTTCTTAGTTTCTCACCTACAAAATGGCCTTAATAATGTCGCCACAGAGCATTCTTGTGAAGATTAAATAAGAGAATGCATGTGAAAGCTCTCAGCAATTAGATTTTCAGTAAAAATGAAGTCTAGTCTTCTGTTGTTCTTATTGTTGTTTCCACAGAGTTTAACAGAAATTGTCTTTCATTTCATACATTAGCTTTGTCTTTCTATTGGGTTAACATATAATTGAGGAAATGGCCAAGAGTTACGTGGAAAAAAATCACTAATCATCAGGGAAATGCAAATCAAAACCACAATGAGATATTACTTCACATCTGTTAGAATGGCTGTCATCAAAAAGAAAAGAGGTAACAAGTGTTGGTGAGGATGTGGAGGAAAGGGAAGCCCCCCATACACTGTTGGCAGGAATGTAAATCGGTTCAAACACTATGGGAAACAGTTTAGAGTTTCCTCAAAAAACTAGAAATAGAACTACCATATGATCCAGCAATTCCACTTCTGGCATGCAGCCAAAGGAAATGAAATCTCTATCTTAAAGAGATATTTGCACTCCTGTGTTCATAGCATCCTTATTTACAATAACCAAGATATAGAAACAGCCTAGAGCAATGAGAGATGAATGGATAGAAAAATAGCAAATATACATATATATTTATATATTCCATATATATTCCATATAAATAGATGAATGGATAGAAAAATAGCAAATATACATATATATGGAATATATATATATATACACATATATATGGAATATATATATATTCCATATAAATTGATCAATGTGGAATATTATGCAAACATAAAAAGGAAAGAAATCTGGCCATGTATGACAACCTATATGGACTTTGAGGACATTATGCTAAGTAAAATAAATCAGACAGGGAAAAACAAATACTCATATGTGTAATCTGAAAAAGCCAAATTCAGAATCAGAGAATAGAATGGTGGTTGCCACAGGATGGGAAATGGGCAGAGTTGGTCAAGGAGTACAGACTTCTAGTTATAAGATTAATAAATTCTGGGCATCTAATGATGATTACAGTTAGCAATACTGTGTTATACACTTCAAAGTTGCTAAGAGAGTAGATCTTAAGTGTTCTCACCACAAAAACAAAATGGTAATTATGTGAGATAATGGAGGTGTTAACTAACTTTATTATAGTAGTCATTTCACAAAATATGTGTTCAAATAATCACCTTGTACATCTTAACCTTATACAATGTTATATGTCAATTATATCTCAATACAGTTGGAAAAAATACAATAATAAGGTCTTAGTCTTCTCCTTAGTACCAGTTTTCAGTCAGTTATAACACTGTGGTCTGGAAATACTACTTACCAGTTTGAGAAATAGACTGGTTCTCTCATTGTTTCATTTATGCCTATCTGTCTATCTATCTATCATCTATCTATCTATCCATCCATCCCAGATCTTCTATACCTGATATGGATACAAGTGAACTTCAATATTTCTGTATTTATTGTTAAATTTGGTATTTTATTCCTTAAATACTTGAACAAAATTATAGTAAGTGCTATATAAATAGTAGATGCCATTATTATAGCTCACTCAGTAAATACTTCATTTTACAATAATTCATTCAAAAAATTATAGGAGAAAAGATATAAATTTCTTCTGAAAACATGGTTAAAATCAAAATTCAAGTTCTAAGCTGATAAAATTCTTAGTAGTAACAATAAAGCTGACAATACTTACTCAACCAGAAAAGTAGTTGACTTATCCCAATCTTACTCAAAGATTTCTGTTAGGTGACTTTAAATATCTCTTCTCACATACAAAAATGTGTACCTCATTTAATTGAGATAAAGATGCTTTCAATTTCCATTTATAAAATAATGGCCCTAAAGACTTTAAAACAAATAGTTAACACCAGTATGATTTATGGTGGGGATTTCAACAAAACTCCATCACAGATAAAGGTCAAAGCGATAAACTTATATTCCTAATGACAGAGAGTTCCAGAAACAGAGGTAAATCGAAGGTCTGTATACATAATCATGGAATGATAATGTACTAGAGAACACCTGCATTATAACTCTGGCAGAAACCCTGAATCCTAAATGGCTAAGCAGGGAGCAGAGAATGAAAAGATGTTGATCACAACATAATTACCAACACTCCCTTCACTGCCCCCCCCCCACCAAAAAAAGGAGTAATCCAGATTTATCAGGCAGTCATGGACATTTTTTTAAAAGGAAGTTTTTTTTGTTTTTTGTTTTTAATTTATTTATATTGCATTTTCTTTTAATTTCTGGAAGGATGAATGCACTTACAATAAGTTTTAACAAACGTATATGATATTTGTAATTCTGTCTTCTTTGTGTAGACCACTCATTATACACATTGGCATTGCCCAGGTGTGTCTTCTTCCCTTGACTACTTGTTTTTCCCATTCTGTGGATTTAACTATCACTTTAGCCATATGTGTGTGTGTGTGTGTGTGTGTGTGTGTGTGTGTGTGTGTGTGTGTCTATACATACAGATATAGAATATATCAGAATCCAATGTCTCTGTAAGGTATCATTCACAATGTTGGATATAATCCCATATTATTAGCTATACAAAGAAACCTTAAAATGTAACTAATACTCAGAATAAAAGGCAATCAATGAACAACTCTATAAATATACTAAAAACCACTAAATTATAGACTTTAAATGATAAATTCTATCATATGAGTAATTTCTCAAACTATTTCAGCAATAACAAGCAATCACTGGGGTTTCTGAGATGATCCATATGTAATTAGCAGACAAGATTTTAAAAGCATTTATAATAACTAGGCTCAGTATGTAAATTAAAATACACACATAATGATTAAACACATAAATCTTAGCAGATAAACTGAAATGTTCATTGAAGAACCAAATGGAAATTCTAGAAAAAAGTATAGATACATAGATCTTATGTATATGTATACTCCATGTACTTATATCTACATTTATAACTATCTATAGTAAAGTTTTCAACCATAATCATTCTCTACTTGAGACTTCTGTAATAGATACAAGGGTCCAATGGCCATCTTCACTTTGTCTCATATGCACCTTGAAGTCAACACATTTAAAACTGAGCTTAACATCTTGTCTAAAACTCCACCTTCTGTATACCTCCACAGAAACAACAGATTCCACCCATCCCATCCAATATGGAAACTGAGATTTACCTTTGAACTCACATTTTTCTTCTCCACTCACATCTAAACAATCACCCAGTGAACACAGATTTTACTTTCTTAGTTTCCCTTTTCTTTCTTCTGCATCACTACTAGATCTATCATGGGTAATTGGGGGGAAAATCTCCTTTGTTCTCTTCTGCCTCTGGTCTTATTTCTTTAAATCCATTCTCTAAACAAAGCATAGTTACAAACTGAAATATAACTAGGGGCGCCTGGGTGGCGCAGTCGTTAAGCGTCTGCCTTCGGCTCAGGGCGTGATCCCGGAGTTATGGGATCGAGCCCCACGTCAGGCTCCTCCGCTATAAGCCTGCTTCTTCCTCTCCCACTCCCCCTGCTTGTGTTCCCTCTCTCGCTGGCTGTCACTATCTCTGTCGAATAAATAAATAAAATATTGAAAAAAAAAAAGAAAAGAAATATAACTATACTATGGTTATGATCAGGTATTTTCAATGACTCTACATATCCTTTGAATTAACTCCAATCTTCCTATATTATGTGCAAAAGAGAAGATACTTCCACATCCCCTTCTTCAACTGGAAGAAAAAGATGGGAAAGGGAAATTTTAACTTTAAATCAACTAGGAATCTTGACTATTTTATGGGACTGGGCATTTTAATAATTGACTGAAGGAACTGACTGGAAAAATCATGAGGGAAACCCCATCTGAGTTTCAGCTGGAGAAAAGAGAAATGATTAGCCTCATCAAATGAATATAAAGAATAATAAGAGGAGGATCAGGGTCATGTATACTTTCATTCCAAGGAGGATGGATTTGATACACTAGTTATATGTGCAATTTTTTATACTCGATACAAGCTCTGTACTTCATGTTCATTTAAAAAAAGAGAAAGAAAAGCTTTATCCTTAGTTTAGAATGCCCTATCTCCTCCTTCTGCCTTACTTGAATAATTACTCTTCATTCTTTAAAACACAACTGGTGATTTTACTTAGCAATTCCTGATTATTCAAATCTTAGTTTGTATTCTGCATCCTTGTTCCCATCATACCCCTTGATCTACACATGCCATCATCCTTACAGTATTGGATTTTGACCATGTGTTTTGGTTCTGACTATTCCATGAATTCTTTAAAGCCAGAGAATATGGCCCATTCATCTTTGTGTTTTCAAAACTGCAAACTGGACCTGAAATATTAGGTTATCGATAAATAAATGAAATGATGTTGCAGAGAAGGAGAGACAAATGGAACTATCAACAACAATAGAGAAGTAAGTATGATTATTTTTGAGAGGGGATGAAGAACTCCATCTGGGGAAGTTCATACTGGAATGGCAAAAGGTCGTTTTTAAAAATAGAGCTTCCTACAGACCTAATAAGCACTAGTTGAAGTTAAAACAGCACAAAAAGCTAGTTACCACAATATCATTGGGATGCTTTGAAATTGCACTCTCTTTAGATACAGGAATCTGAACTGGAAATTCTGGGAGTTACAAAAAATAGAAGGTATGGTCCCTTCACTCCTTAACATCTCTGTAACCATGCACCACCTTTGGGGAATAATCATCTTCTGAGAAGATCCATCTGATGACTGAGATACAGAGAATACAAGTGATTCTCTCAATTGCTTAATAACGAAACTAAGACAAAACAAAAAACCTATCTTCTCTAAGGAAAATAACCCAATGCTTTGTGTGAGAGAAAATAGAACTAAGGAATGATTTAGCTATAGAAAACACAAGTATGATGATTATTTCAGTTCCTCTCAGAAGAAAGGAATGTCTTATGATACCACATACAGAAAACCCAAAAGACTACCAAAAATCTATTGGACTAATAAAGGAATTCAGTAAGATCACAGGATATAAAAATAAATATACAAAAATCCATTACATTTCTATACACAATAAAGCAGCAGAAAGAGAGATTGAGAAAATAATCCCATATACAATTGCACCAAAAATAATAAAATATCTAGAACTAGGGACCCCTGGGTGGCTCAGTCAGTTAAGCGTCTGTCTTTGGCTCAGGTCATGATCCCAGGGTCCTGGGATGGAGGCCCACATCGGGCTTCTTGCTCAGTGAGGAGCCTGCTTCTCCCTCTACTTCTGCTCCTCCCCCTTGTTTGTGCTCTCTCTCTGGCAAATAAATAAGTAAATCTTTAAAAAATATATCTAGGAATAAACTTAACCAAAGTGATGAAAGTCTATACTCTGAAAACTAGAAAACATTGATAAAAGATATCAAAGACAACACAAACGGAAAGATATTCCATGTTCATGAATTGGAAGGACAAATATTGTTTAAATGTCCATACTACCCAAAGAAATCTACACATTAAATGCAAACCCTATAAAAATACCAACAGCATTTTTTACAGAAGTAGAACAAACCAACCTAAAATTTGTATGGAACCACAAAAGACCCTGAATAGCCAAAGCAATCATGAAAAAGAAAAACAAAGAGGAAGTATCACAATCCCAGATTTCAAGTTATACTACAAAATTGTAGTAGTCAAAACAGTATGGTATCAGCATAAAAATAAACACATAGATCAATGGAACAGAATAGAGAGCCCAGAAATAAACCTGTAATTATATGGTCAATTAATCTTTGACAAAGGAGGCAAGAATATGCAAAGGGTAAAAGAGAGTCTCTTCAACAAATGATGTTGGGAAATCTCTATGCAAAAGAATGAAACTGGACCACTTTTTTACTTGGTACACAAAAATAAACTCAAAATGGGTTAAAGACCTAAATGTGAAACCTGAAACAGAAAAATTCTAGAAGAAAGCACAAGCAGTGATTTCTCTAACACTGGCCATAGCAACATTTTCTAGATATTTCTCCTAAGGCAAGGGAAATAAAAGCAAAAATAAACTATTGGAACTACATCAAAATGAAATGCAAAGGAAATGACCAACAAAACTAAAAGACAATCTAATGACTGGGAGAAGGTATTTACAAATGACATAATCAACAAAGGGCTAGTATCCAAAATATATAAAGAACTGATACAACTCAACACCAAAAAAACAAATAATCCAATTAAAAATGGGCAGAAGACATGGGAGGTTACTCAAAAAATTAAAAATAGAACTACCATATGATGCAGTAATACAAAACCACCAATTCAGCTAGATATATGTACCCCTATGTTTATTGCAGCATTATTTACAATAGCCAAATATCGTAAAGTGTCCAACACTAGATGAATAGATAAAGAAGTGGGATATATATACAATGGAATATTACTCAGCCATAGAAAAGAATGAAATCTTGCCATTTGCAACATGAATGGATCTAGAGAGTATAATGCTAAGTGCAATAAGTCAGACAGAGAAAGACAAATACCATATGACTTCACCCATATGTGGAATTTAAGAAACAAAACAAAGGAAAAAAGTAACTAACCAAAAACAGACTCTTAACTACAGGGAACAAACTGATGGTTATCAGAAGGGAGTTGGGTGGGGGGATGGGTGAAATAGGTGACAAGGATTAAGAGTACATTTATCACAATGAGCACTGAGTAATGTATGGAATTGTTGAATCACTATATTGTACACCTGAAACTAATATAACACTGTATGTTAACTATATTGAATTAAAATAGAATAAAATAAAAAGTCACTTTCATATTAAAAGAAAGGGGATGTCTTAACATGGGTTTTAACTATTTTTTTTACTTTATTTTTATTTTTTTTAAAGATTTTATTTATTTGAGAGAGAGTGAGAGAGAGAGAAAGAGAGAACATGAGCAGCGGGAGTGGGAGAGGGTGAAGCAGACTCCCTGATGAGCAGAGAGACTGATGCAGGGCTCGATCCTGGGACTCCAGGATCATGACCTGAGCTTAAAGCAGATGCTTAACCAACTGAGCCACCCAGGTGCCCCTTAACTATTTCTTTTGAAAAAACTCTACAAAAAAAAACCTATTACCTTTTCACCTAATATAAAAAAGTGAAAAATTACCATATAAATAAAATTAGGTGCATATGTTTCTATTTTCTTTTGAAAATATATCCCAGGGTAGAAAATGTTGCTTTAATAATGTTATGACTATCTATCATCTATCTATCTATCATCTTTGTGTATGTATGCACACACATTATATATCAAGGATTATCCCTTTTTTAAAAATTTTCTTATGCTACCCTTTAGTTACTTATTTTGAACATTAAGATACTAAATTTTTGAGAACTTCTTTTAATGAAAAGTTTCAAGTTTATTAATTTAGTTTTTCTAATAAAAATGAAGAAAACAAGGCATTTTACAGAACTGACTATAATCACTGTTATATAGCCAATGGAAGGGAAAGGGGATAAAAAAAATATCTTATGGAGTTAACAATGGTTAATTAGTATTTCATGTTAAAGTAAAGGCATTCAATTTAAAATAATATTAAATGGCTCAAGTGGCATAAAAATGCTCCCAAGTTTGAGTAACAAAATCTAACAGATTGATTAGAGTTGGTTTGGGTCTTCAGAGTTCAACTCTAGAGGCCTTGTCTCTGCCACCTTACTTTTACAATGACATTTTCAGTGCACAGTGATTACTCATTGGGTTTTCCTTTCCCTCTGAATGGTTTATGGCAACAGGAGTCATCGGCCATGAAATTGCAGGAGGTCTCCGAATAAATACTGTCATTGACTGAAGGGAAACAGCTGCACACATTTGTAAAGATTTCTATAACACTTAATGTAAAACAAGGCATCACACTGGACCTGGGGAGGTGGTTCTCCTCCTTCTTCTTCCCCTCCTCCTCCTTCTTCTAATGGAAATATCCTGATTTAGGCAGGCAAAGGCTGGATATGTTTTCTTAAGTGAAAAGCAAAGGAGACATCCTGGAACTGCTGCAAAGATTAAGCCCCATTCATATAAACACCCATTTCCTATTCCTTAAAGTAAAAAAAAAAAAAGCTATAAATTAACTTACTGAAGAAAACCACAGGCAAGTATATGCATATACATATATGCACATATATCTGCATATTTAATTTACCTATTGGAAATCTTTTCCCCATTTAAATACAAACAAGTCCCTTAATGAGTCTTCATCTGTCCCTTCATTTGTTCATTTGTCATGAGTCCCCAGAAATGAAAGACTCCATTTTATGAATGAAGATAAAATGTTCCTTGAATAGTGAATCTTTCTTAATAAAAGGAGAATTCAGGTTAAAGCAAGGGGGATAATCAGTACTTGAGGGCCTTGGGTTATTTTTTCTAAAGTTTTAATTCATTTATATCTTCACTAAAAAGAAAAATGTAAATTAATCTCTGGGTTACCATTTAGCACACAAGTGAGTTCTAAGATATTATCTGAGGGAATTAAGACAGCCGAAATTATCCTGATATAAGAGAAAATCAATAGTATTCAGTAATGTGTAATTGCATTTTATTTTAGTGAATGTTAGAATAACGACATATACGTGTTAAACCACAAGCATCTTATGGGCTTTAAAATATGTGGTTAGGGGATTTTCCAGCTGCCACATATCCTGCCAGATGCTTCGGGTTTTTGGTCTATTCCACAGATTTGGAATGAAGAAACTTGCTCTGCAGAAGTGCCAGGGCCTGCATTCAGATGCTTTCCTCCAGCCACAGAGCTGCCTGCAGTTCCCGCCCTCAGGATCTCTGCCCATCAACAACTTTGCCTCGAGTTTCAATGTGCTGATCATAATAACAAAGACGAGGAGAGCTACTTTCAGTCACATGAATTTAGAGCTGAAGAGCTCTAATTTTTTTTTTTTTGGCGTGGTTATTCAGATGAAATTGTATAACACGGTAATGAAACTTACAAGGTTAAAAATTAAAGGCCAAAATAACATTTAAATAGGATGTGAAACACACAGCATAATCATAAAGCGGTAGACTAGTTTCCAAAAGTCACTACAGAACACTAATCTCATAAACTTATAATGAGTACTATGTATATAAAGATATGTGTGCATAATAAAAGCTTAGATATCTTTGACGCAAACATTTGTAATATAAATAACCTTCTCAGCAAACATGTGCACAGGGATATTTTGAAACTCACAACACTTGTCAAGGGGAAATTAATTTCCACTTGAAATAAGGTAATGTGAATGTCAAAAATGCCCTTTGGAAGTTTAATCACAAAACAAAAGATCATGCCTAAGGAGTAAATTTACATACAAAAAAATGATCTATCACATGGCCTAAATGTTGCTTTATTGCAACCCAGTTTAGTAAGTAATCTAGCTGTGTGATCTTGGGTGAGTCAGTTTCAGTGTGCGCATATGAATAACTGACTTGTGAGGGTACAGTGAGGCATGTATTCAACAATCATAAAAATAACAAAGCAAGTCCATAATACCTTATTTTAAAAATTGTAAGATATCTTTATATCCATACATCTTATGTATAGACAGGAGTTATTTACATAACAAATGATGGCTATACTTTCCTATTTCCATCTTAAACACAAGTATACATGTACTTGTATAATTGTAAAATTTAATTTTTAGATTTGATAATAGTTTATAATATTATGAAATATTCTTCATATCAAAGGAAGAAAAGTCCTATAGGATCATCTCTTCCAAGAGTAATAACAAGAGGCAGATTTGTTCAAAATTTTAAAATGACTGTTGAAAAATGTTGAAAAGCTATCAGAGAATTTTTTTTAATGATTTTTTATTATATTATGTTAGTCACCATACAGTACATCCCCGGTTTCCGATGTAAGGCTCGATGATTCATTAGTTGCGTATAACATCCAGTGCACCATGCAATACGTGCCCTCCTTATTACCCATCACCGGTCTATCCCATTCCCCCACGCCCCCTCCCCTCTGAGGCCCTCAGTTTCTTTCTCATAGTCCATAGTCTCTCATGTTTCATTCCCCCTTCTGGTTACCCCCCCTTTCTTTATCCCTTTCTTCTCCTACCGATCTTCCTAGTTTTTATGTTCCATAGATGAGAGAAATCATATGATAGAGTCTTTCTCTGCTTGATTTATTTCACTTAGCATTATCTCCTCCAGTGCCGTCCATGTTGTAGCAAATGTTGAGAACTCGTTCTTTCCGATAGCTGAGTAATATTCCATTGTATATATGGACCACAACTTCTTAATCCAGTCGTCTGTTGAAGGGCATCTCGGCTCCTTCCACGATTTAGCTATTGTGGACATTGCTGCTATGAACATTGGGGTGCATATGGCCCTTCTCTTCACCACGTCTGTATCTTTGGGGTAAACACCCAGTAGTGCAATGGCTGGATCATAGGGAAGCTCAATTTTTAACATTTTAAGGGACCTCCACACTGTTTTCCAGAGTGGCTGTACCAACTTGCATTCCCACCAACAGTGTGGGAGGGATCCCCTTTCTCCACATCCTCTCCAACAATTGTTGTTTCTTGCCTTGTCTATTTTTGCCATTCTAACTGGCGTAAGGTGGTATCTCAGTGTGGTTTTGATTTGAATTTCCTTGACGGCTAATGATTTTGAACATTTTTTCATGTGTCTGTTAGCCATTTGTATGTCTTCATTGAAAAAGTGTCTGTTCATATCTTCTGCCCATTTTTTGATTTATTTGTTTCTCGTGTATTGAGTTTGAGAAGTTCTTTGTAGATCTTGGATACCAGTCCTTTATCTGTAGTGTCATTTGCAAATATCTTCTCCCATTCCGTGGGCTGCCTCTTAGTTTTTCTGACTGTTTCCTTGGCTGTGCAGAAACTTTTAATTTTTTTTTCAAGATTTTATTTATTTATTCGACAGAGATAGAGACAGCCAGCGAGAGAGGGAACACAAGCAGGGGGAGTGGGAGAGGAAGAAGCAGGCTCATAGCAGAGGAGCCTGATGTGGGGCTCAATCCCATAACTCCGGGATCACGCCCTGAGCTGAAGGCAGACGCTTAACCGCTATGCCACCCAGGCGCCCCAGAAACTTTTAATCTTGATGAAGTCCCATGAATTCATTTTATCTTTTGTTTCTCTTGCCTTTGGGGATGTATCATGAAAAAGGTTGCTTTGGCCGATGTCGTAGAGGTTGCTGCCTATGTTCTCCTCTAGAATTTTGATGGATTCCTGTCTCACATCGAGGTCTTTCATCCATTTGGAGTTTATTTTTGTGTATGGTGTGAGAGAGTGGTCAAGTTTCATTCTTTTGCATGTAGCTGTCCAATTTTCCCAGCACCATTTATTGAAGAGACTGTCTTTTTCCCACCGGATGTTTTTTCCTGCTTTATCAAATATTAGTTGCCCAAAGAGCTGAGGGTCCATTTCTGGGCTCTCTATTCTGTTCCATTGGTCTATGTGTCTGCTTTTGTGCCAGTACCATGCTATCTTTGTGATCACAGCTTTGTAGTACAGCTCGAAATCCGGCATTGTGATGCCCCCAGCTTTGTTTTTCCTTTTCAACAGTTCCTTGGAGATTCGGGGCCTTTTCTGGTTCCATACAAATTTAAGGACTATTTGTTCCAGTTCTTTGAAAAATGTCATCGGTATTTTGATCGGGATAGCATTGAAAGAGTAGATTGCTCTGGGTAGCATGGGCATTTTAACTATGTTAATTCTTCCGATCCATGAGCACGGAATATCTTTCCATCTTTTTATGTTTTCCTCAATGTCTTTCAAGAGGGATTTATAGTTTCTAGAATATAGGTCCTTTACGTCTCTGGTTAAGTTAATTCCAAGGTAACGTATGGTTTTTGGTGCTATTGTAAATGGGATGGATTCCCTAATTTCTCTTTCTTCGTTCTCGCTATTTGTGTACAGAAATGCAACTGATTTCTCAGCATTGATTTTGTATCCCGCCACGTTTCTGAATTACCTATAACTTCTAATGGTTTGGGAGCGGCTTCTTTGGGGTTTTCCACATAGAGTAACATGTCAGCTGTGAAGAGAGACATTTTGACTTCTTCTTTGCTGATTTGAATACCTTTGATCCCTTTTTATCGTCTGATTGCTGTTGCAAGGACTTCTAGTACTATGTTGAATAATAGTGGCGAGAGTGGGCATCCTTGTCGAGTTCCTGATCTTAAAGGGAAGGCTTTCAGCTTTTCCCCATTGAGAATAATATTTGCAGTAGGCTTTTCATAGATGGCTTTTATGAGATTGAGAAATGTACCCTCTATTCCTACACTCTGAAGGGTTTTAATCAGGAAAGGATGCTGTATTTTGTCAAATGCTTTTTTGGCATCGATTGAGAGGATCATATGGTTCCTGAGTCTTTTCTTGTTGATATGATGTATCACGCTGATGGATTTGCGAATATTGAACAACGCTTGCATCCCAGGTATGAATCCCACTTGATCGGGATGGATAATCCTTTTAATGAACTGTTGGATTCTATTAGCAAGTATCTTGTTGAGGATTTTGGCATCCATATTCATTAGGGAAATCGGTCTGTAATTCTCCTTTTTGAGGGGGTCTTTGCCTGGTTTGGGGATCAAGGTAATATTGGCCTCATAGAATGAGTTTGGTAGCTCTCCTTCTGTTTCTATTTTTTGAAATAGCTTTAGGAGAATAGGTATTATTTCTTCTTTGAATGTTTGGTAGAATTCCCCAGGAAAACCGTCCGGGCCTGGAGTTCTGTTATTTGGAAGGTTGTTTATCACTGACTCAATTTCTTCATCATTAATTGGCCTGTTTAAGAAATCAATTTCTTCCTGTTTCAATCTTGGTAGTTTATAGGTTTCCAGGAAGGATTCCATCTCTTCCGGATTGCTTAGTTTATTGGCATATAGCTGTTGATAAAAATTTCTAATAATCCTTCCAATTTCAATGGTGTTCGTCGTGACCTCTCCTTTTTCATTCATAATTTTAATAATCTGGGTCCTTTCTCTTTTGTTTTGGATAAGTCTTGCCGGTGGTCTGTCAATTTTATTGATTCTCTCAAAAAACCAGCTTCTAGTCCTGTTGATCTGCTCTACTGTACTTCTGGTTTCTGCTTGATTGATTTCAGCTCTAATTTTGGTCAACTGCTTCCTCGTGCGTGGATTAGGCCTGTCCCTCTGTTGCTGTTCCAGCTTCTTGAGGTGAGAATATAAAAACTGCATTTTAGATTTTTCTATTCTTTTGAGTGAGGCTTGGATGGTTATGTATTTCCCCATTAGGACTGCCTTTGCAGTATCCCATAGGTTTTGGACTGTTGTATTTTCATTCTCATTGGTCTCCATAAATTGTTTGATTTTTGATTTCCTGGTTTATCGAGTCATTCCTGAGCAGGATGGTTCTTAGTCTCCAAGTGTTTGAGTTTCTCCCAAATTTTTCCTTGTGGTTGAGTTCCAATTTCAGAGCGTTGTGGTCTGAGAATATGCAGGGGATAATTTCAATCTTTTGGTATCGGTTGAGGCCTGTTTTGTGTCCCAGAACATGGTCTATTCTTGAGAATGTTCCATGGGCATTAGAATAGAATGAGTATTCTTTGATTCTGGGGTGTAGTGTTCTCTATATATCTATGGGGTCCAACTCGTCGAGTATGGCATTCAAAGCCTTTGATTCTTTGCTTAGTTTTTCCCAGGGTGTTCTATTTCTGATAGTGGAGTGTTGAGGTCCCCTACTATTAATGTATTTTTATTTATATGTCTCTTTATTTTGTTAAGAGTTGCTTCTGTATCTTGCTGCTCCCCTGTTGGGGGCATATATATTTATAATTGTCATATCCACTTGTTGAATACTTCCTTTAAGAATAATATAGTGCCCTTCTGCGTCTCTAACTATAGTCTGTAGTTTAAAATCCAATTTATCTGATATGAGAATTGCTACCCCAGCTTTCTTTTGAGGTCCATTTGCGTGAAAGATGGTACTCCATCCCCTTACTCTCAGTCTGAATGCATCTTTGGGTTCGAAATGAGTCTCTTGTAGACAGCAAATGGATGGGTCATTTCTTTTTATCCAATCTGCAACCCTGTGGTGTTGTAAGGGAGAATTTAAGCCATTAACATTAAGACTGAGTACTGAGAGATATGATTTTAATGATGCCATGTTGCCAGTAAAGTCTTTGTTTGTATTGGCTGTGACTTTCTGTTCTGTATCACTCTTGGGGCCTTTTTACTTTTATAGAACCCCCCGTAATATCTCCTGTAGGGCTGGTTTCATGGTTACAAAATTGGTTAGTGATGGCGATTCTGAAATGTCTTTATTTCTCCATCAATTCTGAATGACAGCCTTGCTGGATAAAGGATCCTTGGCTGCATGTTTTTCTCTGAAAGAGTTTAAATATGCTCCCCCAACCCTTTCTCTCATTCCAGGTCTGTGTAGACAGGTCTGACGTAATTTTGATGCCTTTGCCTTGGTACGTGAGAAATTTCTTTGCCCTGGCCGCTTTCAATACTGTATCCTTGGATCTAATATTTGCGAAATGCACTATGACGTGACGTGGCGTAGGTTTGTCGTGGTTGAGCTTGGGAGGGGTCCTCTCTGCCTCTTGGACACGAATGTTTGTTTCCCTCGCTAGATTAGGGAAGTTTTCAGCTACAATTTGTTCAAATATCTCTTCTAGACCTCTGTTTTTCTCCACCCCCTCGGGGATGCCGATGATTCTAACATTGGATCGTTTCATTGAGTCAGTAATCTCCCATAACCTACATTCGTGGGCTTAGATTTTTTTAAGAGAAGCTTCTATTTTGTTTTTTTCCTCTATTAACCCATCGTCCAATTCACTAACCCGTTCCTCTGCTTCTGTGACCCTGGCCGTCAGAGCGTCTAGTTTTGCCTGCATTTGGCTCATGGAATTTTTAATTTCTGCCAGATTTGCTCTCATTTCTGTCCTTAGGGATTCTATATTCTCAGTAACCTTTTTGTTAATAGTTTTTTCAATTCTACTCATCATTTTGACCATCCTTACTCTGAATTCCATTTCTGATAATTAGGTTATATCCATATCCATTATTTCTGTGGCAGAGGCCACAGACTCACTGTCTTTTCATTGCTGTGGGGGGCTTCTCCTTCTTGTCATTTTAATGAGGAGAGGTTGCGGGGTTGTCCAGAGCCCAAATTATTGACTGGGTCCCAGGCCGTGCCCCTTGTTTTATAGGGATCTTAGGGATGTGGGCTTCTTCTTTAAAGATTTTATTTATTTATTTATGTGGCAGCCAACCAGCAAGAGAGGGAACAGAAGCAGGGGAGTGGGAGAGGAAGAAGCAGGCTCCCGGCAGAGGAGCCCGATGAGGGACTCCTTTCCGGAACGCTGGGATCACGCCCTAAGCCAAAGACAGGCGCTGAATGATTGCGCCACCCAGGCGCCCGGGTTGTGGGCTTCTTGATTTTTCAGCCTGCCTTCTGTGGTCTGGGGGAGGGCCCTGCCGCACCGAGACTCAGGCAACCGTGTTTGGGTAGAGTCTCCGTGTCCTCTGCGAGGGGGGATGGGGATGGGCACTCTCTGAGCCGGTATTTCCAGGCTTTTGTTCTCTGGCGGCTTTCCCTGGCGGTTTGCTATGCCTCTTCTGAGAGTCAGAGCAGCTGGCCTAATTTCAGCCTCTGTCACAGAACAGAGGGATTGCGGCCCGTTATCTACTAATGTTCTGGCCACTTTAACTCTGTTACTGTTGGTGCTGCTCAACCCTGCAGAGTCCTGGGATGTGCGCCCCACACCCGGCGTCCCAGCCCTCATTTCCAGGGCCGGCGTGTCTCTGTCCTTTGTGTTTCTAACGTCGCAAGCCGCCAGCCGCCCCACGCGCGCTCCGGAAGCTCCTGGTCTCAGTCTGGTTCCAGCGAGCGCACGGGGATTCCGGTGTTCCGTGAGATGCCTGGTGGCGCGCGCACCCGGCTCACGGTCTCAGTCTACTGTTTTGCGGGTGCCGTCCACCCGGCGCCCGAATACGACGGCTCCCTCCCCCTTCCGTTTATCTTCCGATATCTGTGCACGGTTTCATGGCTCCCTGCTTCGTACCTCAATACTCAGGGCCGGAGATGTTCATTTGTAGAGATCCAGATGCATCTTCCTGTGTCTCAGGCTGGTTCCGTGGTTGTTTAGGCTGGTCTAGTACCTATCCAGCTCGACTCGGGGACCGGCTGAAAAAGGTGTCTCCTACTCCTTCGCCATCTTTGACCTCTCAGAACTTCTAAAACCTGAGTTTGGATGAGCTGTTCCCTTTTGTGTGCTCGGTCTTGCTAGGTATAAATTAGAACTGCAACTTTAGTTCTGCAATTCCTCAGAGTGGATGAGAATATAGGTTCAGATTTTTAATAAATCCTAGAAGCCTTCTTGGAGGTTCATTTCCTTCCAACTTAATGGTCCTTTGTTATTCGGTGTCTTTTCTTTTCCAATTTTCAAGCTATGCCCAGACTCGTCTGCTCTGGGATCTGGCACATCCGTGTGACCAAAACTAATCATCATCCCATTGATTAGTGGAGGTAGGCATGTGACCCAGGTGTTCCCAATGCCACGGGAGGTTTGCTGAGGAAGCAGGATGCTGACTCCGGATTCCTGGGATTGAATGCTGGTATTCTTCCATTAAATGGAAATAGTAATGCTGTTATCAGTGAGAGTTTCCAGTGAGGTCATCTGGGTCAGATATGCAGAGCACCAATCAGGAAGGGGTCAAAGAACATTTCCAGTTTCCTTACAGGTCCCAGAAAGAGAAGGCCTCTTTTAAGTTTTTGATGGTTTCTTTTGCCGTGTGGAAGATTTCAGTTTGATGTTGTTCCACTTGTTTATTTTTGCTTTTGTTGCCTTTGCATTTGGTGTCCGATCTGAAGACTCTTTGCCAAAACCAATGTCGAGAGACTTAGTACCTGTGTCTTCTTGGAGGTTTATGGATTCGGGTCTTATGTTCAAATCATTCATCCATTAAAAATTTTGTGTGTGGTGTAAGAAAGTGACCCAGTTATATTCTTCTGCATTTAGTGTCCAGTTTGCCTGTTACCGCTCACTGAAGAGACAGTCCTTCCCTCATGGCATATCTTCTGCTGCTGTGTCGTAAGTTAGGGTCATCTACGTGTGGGTAAGTTTCTGAGCTTTCTGTTCTGTTCCACTGACCTGGTGTCTGTGTTTCTGCCAGTACCATCCTGTTTAGATGACAACAGCTTTGTAATCTAGCTTGAAATCCAGGAGTGTGTTGACTGCACCTTTCTTTCTCCAGGTTGCTTTGGGTATTTGGGGTCTTTTGTGATTCCATACAAGTTTGAGGACTGTTTTCTATTTCCTCGAATAATGCCACTGGAATTCAGATGGAGATTTCATCACATCTGTCGATTGCTTTGGGTACGATGGACATGTTCACATAATTAACTCTTCCAGTTAAGGAGCATGGCGTATGCTTCCATTTGTTTGTGTTGCCTTCCAAATCTTTGACCCATACATTCTGCCCCCCTCGACACACATGTTTTTCATTTCTTTTCTGCCATGTGTTGAGTGTACTATGTCTTTCTCATTGTTGGTTACTTTTATTCCTAGATTTTTTTTTTGATGCAATTGTAAATGGCATTGCTTTTTTAATTTCTCTTTGCGAAAGTGTGTCATCAGTATACAGAAATGCAAGAAGTTGGGTCATCTGGGTGGCTCCATAGGTGAAGCGTCTGCCTTCTGCTCAGGTCAGAGTTCTGGGATCGAGCCCCGTGTTGGGCTCCCCGCTTAGCGAGGGTCTGCTTCTCCGTCTTTCTGACACTCCCCCGGCTCGTGCTTTTTCTCTTCCTGTCAAATAAATAAATAAAATCTGAAAAAAAATAAAGACAACAGGTCTCTGTATATTGACTTTATATCCTGCAGCTTTCTTGAATTTGTTTATTCTAACAGTTTTTTTTTTTTTTTTTTTTTGTGGAATCTTTTGGGATTTCATGTCATTTGCAAATAGTGACCGTTTTCCTGTATGGATTTCATATCTTTCTCTTTTTTTAAAATGATGTTAGTCACCCTACAGTACTTCATTTGTTTTTGATGTAGTGTTCCAGGATTCATTGTTTGCATATAACACCTAGTGCTCATTATGACACGTGCCCTCCTTAATACCCATCACCAGGATAACCCATTCCCCTACCCCTCCCTTTCTGCAACCTTCAGTTTGTTTCCCAGTGTCAATAGTCTCTCATGGTTCATCTCCCCCTCTCATTCCCCACCTTCACTTTTCCCTTCCTTCTCCTAATGTCCTCCATGCTATTCCTTCCATTCCACATAGGAGTGAAACCATATGATAATTGTCTTTCTCTGCTTGACTTAATTTCACTTAGCATAATCCCCTCCTGGTCCATCCACGTTGGTGCAAATGGTGGGTATTCATCCTTTCTGATGACTGAGTAATATTCCATTGTATAGATGAACCACATCTTCTTTGTCCATTCATCTGCTGAAGGACATCTTGGCTCCTTCCACAGTTTGGCTATTAGGGACATTGCTGCTATGAACATTGGGATACAGGTGCCCCTTCTTTTCATTACTCTGTGTCTATGGGGTAAATACCCAGTAGTGCAATTGGTGGGTCGTAGGATAGCTCTGTGTTCAACGTCTTGAGGAATCTCCATATTGTTTTCAAAAGTGGCTGTACCAGCTTGAATTCTCACGAGTAGTGGTAGAGGGCTCCCCTTTCTCCACATCCTCTCTGACTTTTTTTTATTTCCTGTCTTGTTAATTTCTTCTCAAGATTTTATTTATTTATTCCACAGAGATAGAGACAGCCAGCGAGAGAGGGAACACAAGCAGGGGGAGTGGGAGAGGAAGAAGCAGGCTCATAGCGGAGGAGCCTGATATGGGGCTCCATCCCATAATGCTGGGATCACGCCCTGAGCCGATGGCAGACGCTTAACTGCTGTGCCACCCAGGTGCCCCCGGCCTTGTTAATTTTAACCATTCTAACTGGTGTAAGGTGGTATCTCATTGTAGTTTTGATTTGTATTTGCCTGATGGCAAGTGATGTGGAGCATTTTTTTCATGTGTCTGTTGGCCATTTGTATGTCTTCTCTGGACAAGTATCTCTTTGTGTCTTCTGCCCATTTTTTGGGTGTCGAGTTTGAGGAGTTCTTTATAGATCTTGGATACCAGCCCTTTATCTGTAATATCATTTGCAGATATCTTCTTCGATTCCATAGGTTGCCTTTTTGTTTTGTTGATCGTTTGCTTTGCCGTGCAGAAACTTTTTATCTTGATGAAGTGCCAATAGTTCATTTTTGCTTTTATTTCCTTTGCCTTTAGAGACGTGGCTTGCAAGAAGTTGTTGTGTCCAAGGTTGAAGAGTTCTTTTGATTTTGATATGAGACAGGAATCCATTATCTTTCTTTCCTGATTGCATTCGAGTCCTCTGTCTTTCTTGGTGAGTCTAGCTAAGTTTGTCAGTTTTGTTTATCTTTCCAAAAAAGGCAGCTCTCATTTTCATTGTGTGGTTTTTTTTTTTTTTGTCTTTTTAGTCTCTGTTGGATTTATTTATGCATTCCTTTTTGTTATTTCCTTATTTCTACTAATTTGGGGCTTTGTTTGCTGTTTTTTTTTTTCTACTTCTTTACCACAGAAATCAGGTTGTTTATTGGAGAGCATTCTCATGGATTGATGAAGACTTGAATTTCTATGAACGTCCCCCCCGTAGAGCTACTTTTGCTGCATCCCATAAGTTTTTGTAGGTTGTCTTTTTCATCAGTGTCAAGGTACTTCTAAATTTTTTTTGATTTCTTCTTTGACTGTTGGTTGTTCAGTAGCATGTTGTTAAATCTCCACATATTTTTTTAAGATTATTTAAGTATCTGGCAGAGAGTGAGACAGCGAGAGAGGGAACGCAAGCAGGGGGGTGGGAGAGGGAGAAGCGGGCTTCCCACTGAGCAAGGAGCCTGATTCGGGGCTAGATCCCAGGCTCCTGGGATCACGACCTGAGCTGAAGGCAGATCCTTAATGACTGAGCCACCCAGGCCCCCCAATCTCCACCTGTTTTTGACTGTCCCATTTTTTTCTTGAGACTGATTTCTAGTTTCATATCATTGTGGTTGGACAAGATTTGTAGCAGAAGGTGAAGAGAGCATTCAGATGAAAGGTTTGTTTCCTGGAGGGTTTTCTGAGGGCAGACCATGAGTTCCGTGGGGACGGAGGAAGGTTTTGTGAGACGGGGGGTGGGGTTAACCCTTGTTAGAATTACTGACTACTACCATGCAGGCTGTGTGCTACCGTTCACACCGTAGTCCTGATGGGCTTGTACTTCATTAGAAATATTTTCTAGGAGGTGTAGGCATAGGCTTCTCTAAAAGAAAGGTGCCATGTGGGTTCATGGCATGACCCCAGGTCAGCAACCAGGATGTATGGTATTGTGGGGGATCAGAACCAGGCTTTCTGTGGGAAGTGACGGAAATAGGGTATGGTGAGCTCCATGACCTCATAGGTGAGGTCCCGAGTGACCCACTGGGTGTTGGGTTCCGTGGATCTGTTTCATCAGGTGCTGTGGAATTCAGGGACACCCTCCTGTCTGTGGATTTGTGTGGAGACAGGTAGACATCAGTGTCTGGCCAGGCACGAGGGTCGCACTGGACCACCACCAGAGGTGCAGCATGCGGGGGAGCCACTGCTTGGTTTCCACGAAAGCTGACCAGGGTCTGTGACCGTGATTCCTAGCAGCTGCAAGGGGAGAGGAGGCCGGGGGTGGTGCACACTTCCTAGACTTGTGGTCAGGACTAGTCTGGAGCCCACTGAAGTCAGCCACACCTGGCACAGAAGGCCCCCAGTCAGTGTAGCTGTGGGCACTGCTCCCATGGCACTTTCGGGCCGGCTCCATGCTGCCACCTCCTGCTTTTCATCATCATCTTCAAGGTCGTGTGCCTCTGCTCTTGCCCCATGGCCTCCGGGGTATTGTCCGTCCTCCATCTGGCCCTCGTCCCTGGTGCCCTGTGCAGTCCGATGCCAGGGTAGCCTTCTCGAGACAAACATCTGGCCCTGATGGAACACTTCCATGGATCTCGTGTGATGCGAGGATGATGTCCTGCCCTGGAAGGGGGCTGCAGGTCCCCAATCAGGAGAGCCATGTCTCCCTTTTCAGCATGGCCTGCCCTCCCCTCAGTCTTCTTCAGGGAAGCTCTCCCCACTTCCTGAGATGACAGCTCTGAACTTAAAAGTGAATGTTATTTTACATATCTCTATGCCTTAGTTCATCCATGGCATGTCTTTCAACGCCGTTAGTGGTTTTTTTTTTTTTTTTTAGCAGTTCCGAAGGGCTGTCTGCTCAAGGAGGGGATGACCTGGGTGGGGCAGCTTTCCCTCTCATCTCCCTCAGCCTGTCGCTGAGCCCTGGGGCCAGCTGTCCCACTGAGGATTGAGGGACCCGAGCCAGCCCATCCTGAGCCCAGGCTGTGTGTCAGCTGTGTAGACTGATGCGTGTCGGAGCGGTGGGCAGCTGGCATAGGCCAGGGGCAGGCAGTGTCTCCCCATTCCTTCCCTCCCTTCCTCCCAGAGGTAGCTCAGAGCAGCCTTCAACCCCTGCATCTCCAGATCCCTTGACCTATGCCTCCTGTGTTCAGCTGGTGACCTTGGAGTTTCGCATGGATTCTACCTCCCATACCCTCTCCTGTAGCAGTTCCTGGATCAGGGGAGGGGTCGGACCCTTGTCTGATTTTGGTCTTCTTCCTGTCCCGCACCAAGCCCACTCACCTTTGCATCTTCCATGTATGTGCTTGGAAGCAAGTCCATCCACAGGGAACCTATTAGCCAAATGGATCCAGGTAATGAACATTGAAGTAGAGATCCAGGATCCATAATAAACCTGCTCGGAAACCTGTCCCAAAGTCTGTGACTCTCTCACACTGAAACAGAAACAATAATAGCTTTCTGGACTGTGAAGTGACATGTGTCTCTACTTCCAATCTTGAAGGCATAGGTGCTGAGCCTGGACAGAAAAGGACCATGGCTCCCGTGGGCTGGGATCCACAGTAAGAACTCAGTGAAATCTGAATTCGAGGCATAGAATGAATAATTATTGTAGAGTGAATCCTCCCAAGTAGGGCTTATGCACATTGCAGAGGAAAAGCTTTTTCAAAGAGGTTCCTGAAAGAAAAATCTTTTTAAAAAATTTATTTTAATTCCAGTAGAGCTAACATACAGTGTTACATTCGTTTCAGGTGTACAAGAGAGTGATTCAGTAATTCTATATATTACTCAGTGGTCATCCAGAAAAGTGTCCTCTTAATCCGCTTCATCTATTTCACTCATCCCTCTATGCACCTCCTCCTCTCTGGTAACCATCCGTTTTGTTCTCTCTTGTTAAGAGTTTGTATTTTGCCAGGCCCATACTCAGGCAACCCTGTTTGGGTAGAGTTTCCGTGTCCCCTGCGAGGGGGGATGGGGGTGGGCACGCTGTGAGCCGGTATTTCCAGGCTTTTGTTCCCTGGCGGCTTTCTCTGGCGGTCTGCTGTGCCTCTTCTGAGAGTCAGAGCAGCAGAGGCTGAATTGTCACAGAACAGAGGGATTGCGGCCCATTCTCCACCGATGTTCTGGCCACTTTAACTCCGTTACTGTTGGTGCTGCTCAACCCTGTAGCGTCCCGGGATGTGCGCCCCACACCCGGCGTCCCTGCCCTCCCTTCCAGGGCAGGCGCGTCTCTGTCCTTTGTGTTTCTAATGCCGCCAGCCGCCAGCCGCCAGCCGCCCCCGCGCGCTCCCGGATCTCCCGGTCTCAGTCTGGATCCCGTGAGCACACCAGGATTCCGGAGTTCCGTGAGAAGCCTGGTGGCGCGCGCACCCGGTTCAGGGTCTCGGTCTGCTGTTTCGTGGGTGCCGACCGCGAGTCCGCCCGCTCCCCCGTGCAGGTGGCCCGCCAACCGCCAGCCGCCCTGCGCGCGCTCCAGAAGCTCCTGGTCTCAGTCTGGATCCCGTGAGCACACCGGGATTCAGGAATTCCGTGAGAAGCCTGGTGGCGCGCGCACCCGGTTCAGGGTCTCAGTCTGCTGTTTCGCGGGTGCCGACCGTGAGTCCGTCCGCTCCCCCGTGCAGGTGGCCTGCCAGCTGCCAGCTGCCCCGCATGCGCTCCGGGAGCTCCCGGTCTCAGTCTGGATCCCGTGAGCACACGGGATTCCCGGGTTCCGCGAGATGCCTGGTGGCGCGCGCTCCCGGCTCACCGGTCTCAGTCCGCTCTCTCGCGGGTGCCCTCTGTGAGTGCGCCCGCTCCCCCCGTGCAGGTGGCTGCCGCTTCCCGGCGCCCGAACGCGGCGGCTCCCTCCCCCTTCCGTTTATCTTCCGATATCTGTGCCCGGTTTCACGGCTCCCCGCTTCGTACCTCAATACTCAGCGCTGGAGATGTTCATTTGTAGAGATCCAGATGTATCTTCCTGCGTCTCAGGCTGATTCCGTGGTTGTTTAGGCTGGTCTGGTACCTATCCAGCTCGACTCAGGGGACCTGTGAAAAAGGGGTCCCCTACTCCTCCGCCATCTTAACTCGTCTCTTGTACCTGAAATAGTATTTAAAAACACTCAGCTCAGCCTCTTCTACAAAGTGAGCCAATGCTTATAAACAAGGCTAAAATATTCCCTTACCGGCGATGACTTCCCAGCCATCGTAGTGTTTAACTGGTATGACTGTGACTTACATTAGTCAACATTTGCAGAGAAAGAACTTAGTGCATCCAGGGGGCACTTCATGTTGAAATTAGTTTGTGACAATGAGCTACTGTGTTTTATACTGTAGTCCAAGGGAATGGTGCCAGACATCTCTAAGGTGTCTAGCAGTTCTACAATTCTGATTTTAAGTGGTCTGTGTGCTTCAGAGATTTGGGCAGGAGAAGGGCAGGAGTCCAGAGACTGTGAACACTTCTGTTACCTGTGCTGACCATGGAGCAGGTAGCCTTCTGTGGGCATCATTTTGATTTCTTGGTACTCTTGTGAAAGGTGCTTTTGTCTCAAATTCCTCCATTTAGGAGCAATTATAATGATAAAAGTAATGTTTATCTTATATCATCTGTGGGCCCTGATCCTGGGCTCCCAGGGAAGCTATCCTTTAACATTTTACCCGGCTCAAAATGACTGGGCAAAACCTCAAAGCATGGGCCCTATTTCTGCCCCAAGCACATGTTGTACATCTGTTTCGAGAAGAAAACAATAACCAAAAATGCCAACATGAAGATAAGAAAAAATCAAGAACCTCTTTGGCTCCCATAAGATTAAAGTCATACTGACATGTACATACTGAAAATGCATGAAATCATTGCATGTCCTAAAGCCCAAGCCTTGGAGGGTCTGAGAGCCACTGACCTTGCCCAGAACCAGGCACACCCCAGCAGGGAGGGCTGGTGCAGAAAGGGAAGGGGCAGGACGCTGAGGGTGGTCTGCAGCTAGAGGGGTCCCTGGAAGGGGCCAGGTGTGTGGGGGGAGCCCGGCCCACGACCCCACCCATGCCCGTGCTGGGTGTTGAGTAGAGGAGGCGCCTCTTGGACCCCCTGCACTTTCAGGGTTCCAGGGGCTTGAGGGCGGGTTGCCCGGCATCCAAGGGGCTAGGGCACCACCCTCCCCGACCAATCACCGCTTGGGGGTGGAGCTACGTCTCTGTGGGCGGTCCCAGAGTTGCAGCGGGTTGCAGACCTGGGGCAGAAGAAGGGGCACTGGGAGAGAGAGAGTTGCCCTGCGGAGGTCCGGGCTGGTGAGTGAGCAGCATGTCCCGGGGTGGGGGTCGGGGGGTAGGGTGCGCCCCAGGTGGGAGGCAGGGTTCTGGAAGGGCACGTGGAGAGGGTTCATTGTGGGGACTCAGGTGAGTTTTCTTTTTCCCTTTAAAGTCTCTTCCGCCCCATGTCCTCAACTGGCCTTATTCCCCATACCCGTGAACTCCAGGGCGCCCACTCACCTGAGCTTTTGTGGGATGGGTTGCAGAATTTCAGGGTTTCCCCTGTTCCCCGGGAAGAGTGCGGGCAAGGACCTCACAGAATCCCCACCTTCAGTGGGGTGTCCCCCGGTTCTCTGACACAGTGCAGGTGATGCATCTTGAGCAGTACCCCGAGTTCAGCAGGGTGTGCCCTGGTCCCCCAGGCACAGGTGTGGCAGTAGCAAGCCCCAGAGCCATCCCCCAACTTCAGCATTATGCCCCGTGTGCCCCCGAGTTAGTGGTAATTGGCTGTTAGAATCATGCAGGAAAATCCTCCAGGTGGGGGCCTGGAGGCGGGCGTAAACCAGACCCCACTCTAGTTGCATTGGGAATAGACGAATTGAGGGTTTCTTTAGAAGAGTAAGTCTGCTTTCCAGAAAAGGCAAGGTCATTGGTCTATTGAGAATGAAGATAATTAGTGCTAAACAACAAGTATGTGTTGCCCCTTCGTCCAGAAACCGAAGCAGGTGTGCAGGCTTTAGGTCAGAGGTGCCTTCTTCTCCCCAGCTGACAGCACTTCTCTGCTCTGGCTCCATGAGACTCGAGGTTTTGAACGTCAGCATCTGAGTCAGGGAGGCAGCTTGTCACAGGACGCCAGTGTTCAGAGAAAACACAGCTATTTTGGCATAATGTCCTATCTATGTCAGGACTGGAGGTAAAACCTCTCATTATCCCAAAACCTCCTGGGCTTTTCTCTTTTCTCTAGTTGAGCCACAAAGTAAAATTGAAGTAGCTGTCAGCATTCTGGGTTTGGTGCAAGAATTACTTAGTTTCCCTGCAGGTAGAACTTTGCAGGGGATCACAATTTCTCTGTCCATTTATTGCTTACAAATGTATTTTGACTATCTGTTTCCTAGGAACCCTCTTTTATTAGAAAGGGAAGGTGAGATTCACTCTGTGCCTGTTTGTAACATCTAATTTGTTCCTTCGTCTAACAATGTTTATTCAATTGGGCCTAAGATATGGTTGAGTGGCCAGCATCTAGAGTTAGGTGGCTTTTTTTCATCTGATACAGACTTGGATGATGTCATTTGACAAAGGTGATGTTTCATCATTGATTAGTTTATTCACCAGAAGAGTTAAAATTAGGGTGGAGGGAAAATTCAAAATTATCCAAATGGGCCTGTTCCTGTTTAAAAGTTGAGCTTGACTTTCTAGTTTTACTATTATCTCGATATTTTGAGGTGCCATATTCTGTCTGTAGTTTCTTTGGTGGTGGAGTCAGAAGGAGAGTCTGGGAATTCTTTTGGATAGTGGCATGCTGGTGGCTTCAAGGGGCTTGGCGTCAGGAGCCTTGGGGTGAATTCTGCAACTGCTTGCCTGACCCTGGGTGCATCTCGCAGAGGTTTTGTTTCCTCTTATGAAATTGCCAGCAGATAATGTTCTGCTTAAAGGGGAACCCTCCCATCCTGTTGGTGGGAATGCAGAGTGGTGCAGACAGTCTGGGAAACAGTGTGGGGGTTCCTCAAAAAGTTAAACATTGAACAACCACATGATCCAGCAATTGCTCTCCTAGGTGCTTACCCAAAAGATACAAAAATGCACATTCGAAGGGGGTACATGCACCATGATGTTTATAGCAACAATGTCCACAGTAGCCAAACTATGGAGAGAATCCCAAAGTCCATGCACTGATGAATGGATAAAGCAGATGTGGGATACGTATATATATGTATATATGTATATGTGTGTGTATATATATATATATGGGAATATGACCCAGCTTCAAAAAGAATGAAATCTTACCATTTGCAAGGATGTGGATGGATCTAGAGTGTATTAAGCTAAGCAAAATTAGTGAGGAAAGACAAATATCCTATGCTCTCACGCTTGTGGAATTTCAGAAAGAAAACAGATGAACAGAGTTGAGGGGTGATGAGAAAGGCAAACAAGGAAATAGACTCAACCTTGGAGAACAAACTGAGTGTTGCTGCAGGACAGGGGCGTGGGGGGAAGAGTTAAATGGGTGAGGGGTATTAAGGAGGGCGCTTGTGATGAGCACCGGGTACTGTATGCAGGTGAGGAATCACTAAATCCTACCCCTGAAGCGAATATTCCATGGCATGTGAACTAACTGGAATTTAAGTAAAAGAAGAAAGGAAAAAGTGTTCTGCTTCATGAAGAGTGAGGTAAAATTGTAGTGATTTGGGCTGTACTGTTCTATAGATGATAGTTGTAAAACACCCTGTTGTAAGATACACTAGTTTCTTATCACATAAGGAGTCCTCAGAAAGCTGCAATGAAAGATTCAGATCTCAGAGCATGTTCATGTTCCACTGATATGTTACAGTTTGCACAGGTAGGACAGAAGGAGAGAAAGGCAACAGAAGGGGAAAGTAGGTGTGAACCTTTCATTAGTTAGCATTATAGCTTTCTCATGAAAGCCTTGCGCCAGTGTGATTTTGCAAGAAGAGGGGGAATCCGGGAGCTTTGCAGGAGACGGGGGAGTTCCAGGTCTGGGTAAAGCTGACAGGGGTCCCAGAGGAGAGCTGAATGCATTCTGCAGCAGGGTGTGGGCAGGGTGGGCTCCAGGGGTGGCTGTGGGTCTCCTGTGTGAGAGTTGTGACAGGTGAGGGCTGTGTGCAAGTTCCTGGCTGAGGACAAGTGAGGCACAGGTGGAGAGCTGGCAGAAAACCTTTTTCTGGGCCTCCAGCCTCACCCAACACACACAGCCTCACCTTCTGTCCCTGTCACTCCTATTCAGACTTCTCAGAAGGCGAGTGAGAACACATCAAGAGCATTCTAAACAGAAGGGAAAGCATGTGCAAAGGCTCTGGGGCAGGAGAATTCCAGATATGTCCAGGAGCAGCAAGAAGGCCCTGTGGCCACAGGGGACAGCTTAGGACATGACCTCAGGGAGGTGACAGAGGGCGACAGAAAGCCATTCCAGGGCTATAACCCCATGAGACCCTGTTTCACTAGGCCATCGTGGCTACAGCGTTGAGAACAGATGACAGAGGGTTGAAGATGGCAAGGCAGGTCAATGACGAAGCTTTTCCAGGAACTCAGGCACTGTGGACCAGACAGGTGGCCTTGGATGGAGTGGTTAGACCTATTCTGGGTCCATTTTGAAGATGGAGCTCACAGGATTTGCTGATGAGTTAGCTATTAGGAGCAGGAGAACGGAGGAATTGGGGTAACTCCCAGCTGTTGTGGGTTGTCCCGATCGAGGGGAAGGAGAGGGTTTCTGGGGTAAGGAGGTAGTCCGTGTTCCGCATGCTGAGGAAGGTGCCTTTCCCGGTGGATCTGCTGAGGTTTGTGTCTGGGAGAACCTTTCACATCTCCTCCCTCAGCAATGCTCAAGTACAAGTATCCCCCAGCTTTTAAACGTTCACAGTAAGACACTTGGCTTTCTTGAAAGAACTACGTTATTACCCAGCTTCAGTGAGAGGAAGAGACCTAAAGAGGATTTCCCTCTTATGAAAAAAGGTGAACAGTGAGAATCGCGTTCAGCATCTGTTTTGGGGAGAAGCACGACAGAGGCGGCGTGCACCCCAACCAGCTCCTTCCGCTGGGAACCGCTCTCCGCATCCAGCCACCAGCACTTTGAATTGTGTCTGTGAGCCTCTGCTGTGCTTTATCTTCATTTATGCTGGGCCTCCGTTAGAAACTTGTGTCCTGAGGCCTAAGAAAAGCCAAAGAGAAGGAATCTTGGAGTCTGAGCACACTGTCCAATTTTTCCGTGTAAATGAACGGTCATCCCTTCTTTACACCATTTCTGCTGTGCAAGGTTTCTCAGAAGCCCTGTACTTTCAAAGAGCAGGGAAACCTATACCCCATGCTGCGGGGTTAGTTTTAGTCTCCATGCTGGACAGAACATTTCATGACTGTCGGATTTTCTCACTCAAACATTGAGACTTGGACCACCTTCACCCGTTTCTACCACCCCATCCCCGAATCTGGCACCTACCAATCTGCTCTCAGTATCTATGTGTTCAGTATTTGTTTATTCCACGTGGAATGTACATGAGAGCATCTGGTATTTGTCTTTCTGTGTCTGAGTTACTTGGCATAAGGCCCCCAAGGTCTGTGTTTCCATGTCTGGTTCTTGTGAATAATGCTGCAGTGAACGTGGGAGTGCATCTGTCTTTTTGAGGCAGTATTTTTGTGTTCTCCAAATCAATACTCAGTAGAGCCATTACTGGGTCATGTGGTAGTTGTATTTATTTTTTCAGGAACCTCCATACCGTTTGTCACAGTGGCTGCACCAATTTCCATTCCCACCAGCAGCGCACAGTGTCTCCTCGTCTGCACGCCCTTGACCCCACCTGGTGTCTGTCTCTGGGACAATTGCTGTTCCAACAGTTGTGAGGGGATAGCCGATTGTGGGTTTGACTGATGTTTCCCTGACGATGCTCAGTGATGTCGAACAACTTTTTCTGTCTGTTGGCACCTGTGTGCCATCTTTGGACAGTATCTATTCACATATTCACCCCATTTTTTATACAGTTTTTTTTTGTTTTGATTTGTATGAGTGTTGTGTGCATTTTGGATATTAGCCTCTTCTCACACATATGATTCGCAGATATTTTTTTCTTATTGGGTCAGTGGCCTTTTAAGTTTTTGATGGTTTCTTTTGCCGTGTGGAAGATTTCAGTTTGATGTTGTTCCACTTGTTTATTTTTGCTTTTGTTGCCTTTGCATTTGGTGTCCGATCTGAAGACTCTTTGCCAAAACCAATGTCGAGAGACTTAGTACCTGTGTCTTCTTGGAGGTTTATGGATTCGGGTCTTATGTTCAAATCATTCATCCATTAAAAATTTTGTGTGTGGTGTAAGAAAGTGACCCAGTTATATTCTTCTGCATTTAGTGTCCAGTTTGCCTGTTACCGCTCACTGAAGAGACAGTCCTTCCCTCATGGCATATCTTCTGCTGCTGTGTCGTAAGTTAGGGTCATCTACGTGTGGGTAAGTTTCTGAGCTTTCTGTTCTGTTCCACTGACCTGGTGTCTGTGTTTCTGCCAGTACCATCCTGTTTAGATGACAACAGCTTTGTAATCTAGCTTGAAATCCAGGAGTGTGTTGACTGCACCTTTCTTTCTCCAGGTTGCTTTGGGTATTTGGGGTCTTTTGTGATTCCATACAAGTTTGAGGACTGTTTTCTATTTCCTCGAATAATGCCACTGGAATTCAGATGGGGATTTCATCACATCTGTCGATTGCTTTGGGTACGATGGACATGTTCACATAATTAACTCTTCCAGTTAAGGAGCATGGCGTATGCTTCCATTTGTTTGTGTTGCCTTCCAAATCTTTGACCCATACATTCTGCCCCCCCTCGACACACATGTTTTTCATTTCTTTTCTGCCATGTGTTGAGTGTACTATGTCTTTCTCATTCTTGGTTACTTTTATTCCTAGATTTTTTTTTTGATGCAATTGTAAATGGCATTGCTTTTTTAATTTCTCTTTGCGAAAGTGTGTCATCAGTATACAGAAATGCAAGAAGTTGGGTCATCTGGGTGGCTCCATAGGTGAAGCGTCTGCCTTCTGCTCAGGTCAGAGTTCTGGGATCGAGCCCCGTGTTGGGCTCCCCGCTTAGCGAGGGTCTGCTTCTCCGTCTTTCTGACACTCCCCCGGCTCGTGCTTTTTCTCTTCCTGTCAAATAAATAAATAAAATCTGAAAAAAAATAAAGACAACAGGTCTCTGTATATTGACTTTATATCCTGCAGCTTTCTTGAATTTGTTTATTCTAACAGTTTTTTTTTTTTTTTTTTTTTTTTTTTTGTGGAATCTTTTGGGATTTCATGTCATTTGCAAATAGTGACCGTTTTCCTGTATGGATTTCATATCTTTCTCTTTTTTTAAAATGATGTTAGTCACCCTACAGTACTTCATTTGTTTTTGATGTAGTGTTCCAGGATTCATTGTTTGCATATAACACCTAGTGCTCATTATGACACGTGCCCTCCTTAATACCCATCACCAGGATAACCCATTCCCCTACCCCTCCCTTTCTGCAACCTTCAGTTTGTTTCCCAGTGTCAATAGTCTCTCATGGTTCATCTCCCCCTCTCATTCCCCACCTTCACTTTTCCCTTCCTTCTCCTAATGTCCTCCATGCTATTCCTTCCATTCCACATAGGAGTGAAACCATATGATAATTGTCTTTCTCTGCTTGACTTAATTTCACTTAGCATAATCCCCTCCTGGTCCATCCACGTTGGTGCAAATGGTGGGTATTCATCCTTTCTGATGACTGAGTAATATTCCATTGTATAGATGAACCACATCTTCTTTGTCCATTCATCTGCTGAAGGACATCTTGGCTCCTTCCACAGTTTGGCTATTAGGGACATTGCTGCTATGAACATTGGGATACAGGTGCCCCTTCTTTTCATTACTCTGTGTCTATGGGGTAAATACCCAGTAGTGCAATTGGTGGGTCGTAGGATAGCTCTGTGTTCAACGTCTTGAGGAATCTCCATATTGTTTTCAAAAGTGGCTGTACCAGCTTGAATTCTCACGAGTAGTGGTAGAGGGCTCCCCTTTCTCCACATCCTCTCTGACTTTTTTTTATTTCCTGTCTTGTTAATTTCTTCTCAAGATTTTATTTATTTATTCCACAGAGATAGAGACAGCCAGCGAGAGAGGGAACACAAGCAGGGGGAGTGGGAGAGGAAGAAGCAGGCTCATAGCGGAGGAGCCTGATGTGGGGCTCCATCCCATAATGCTGGGATCACGCCCTGAGCCGATGGCAGACGCTTAACCGCTGTGCCACCCAGGTGCCCCCGGCCTTGTTAATTTTAACCATTCTAGCTGGTGTAAGGTGGTATCTCATTGTAGTTTTGATTTGTATTTGCCTGATGGCAAGTGATGTGGAGCATTTTTTTCGTGTGTCTGTTGGCCATTTGTATGTCTTCTCTGGACAAGTATCTCTTTGTGTCTTCTGCCCATTTTTTGGGTGTCGAGTTTGAGGAGTTCTTTATAGATCTTGGATACCAGCCCTTTATCTGTAATATCATTTGCAGATATCTTCTTCGATTCCGTAGGTTGCCTTTTTGTTTTGTTGATCGTTTGCTTTGCCGTGCAGAAACTTTTTATCTTGATGAAGTGCCAATAGTTCATTTTTGCTTTTATTTCCTTTGCCTTTAGAGACGTGGCTTGCAAGAAGTTGTTGTGTCCAAGGTTGAAGAGTTCTTTTGATTTTGATATGCGACAGGAATAACATTATCTTTCTTTCCTGATTGCATTCGAGTCCTCTGTCTTTCTTGGTGAGTCTAGCTAAGTTTGTCAGTTTTGTTTATCTTTCCAAAAAAGGCAGCTCTCATTTTCATTGTGTGGTTTTTTTTTTTTTTTGTCTTTTTAGTCTCTGTTGGATTTATTTATGCATTCCTTTTTGTTATTTCCTTATTTCTACTAATTTGGGGCTTTGTTTGCTGTTTTTTTTTTCTACTTCTTTACCACAGAAATCAGGTTGTTTATTGGAGAGCATTCTCATGGATTGATGAAGACTTGAATTTCTATGAACGTCCCCCCCGTAGAGCTACTTTTGCTGCATCCCATAAGTTTTTGTAGGTTGTCTTTTTCATCAGTGTCAAGGTACTTCTAAATTTTTTTTGATTTCTTCTTTGACTGTTGGTTGTTCAGTAGCATGTTGTTAAATCTCCACATATTTTTTTAAGATTATTTAAGTATCTGGCAGAGAGTGAGACAGCGAGAGAGGGAACGCAAGCAGGGGGGTGGGAGAGGGAGAAGCGGGCTTCCCACTGAGCAAGGAGCCTGATTCGGGGCTAGATCCCAGGCTCCTGGGATCACGACCTGAGCTGAAGGCAGATCCTTAATGACTGAGCCACCCAGGCCCCCCAATCTCCACCTGTTTTTGACTGTCCCATTTTTTTCTTGAGACTGATTTCTAGTTTCATATCATTGTGGTTGGACAAGATTTGTAGCAGAAGGTGAAGAGAGCATTCAGATGAAAGGTTTGTTTCCTGGAGGGTTTTCTGAGGGCAGACCATGAGTTCCGTGGGGACGGAGGAAGGTTTTGTGAGACGGGGGGTGGGGTTAACCCTTGTTAGAATTACTGACTACTACCATGCAGGCTGTGTGCTACCGTTCACACCGTAGTCCTGATGGGCTTGTACTTCATTAGAAATATTTTCTAGGAGGTGTAGGCATAGGCTTCTCTAAAAGAAAGGTGCCATGTGGGTTCATGGCATGACCCCAGGTCAGCAACCAGGATGTATGGTATTGTGGGGGATCAGAACCAGGCTTTCTGTGGGAAGTGACGGAAATAGGGTATGGTGAGCTCCATGACCTCATAGGTGAGGTCCCGAGTGACCCACTGGGTGTTGGGTTCCGTGGATCTGTTTCATCAGGTGCTGTGGAATTCAGGGACACCCTCCTGTCTGTGGATTTGTGTGGAGACAGGTAGACATCAGTGTCTGGCCAGGCACGAGGGTCGCACTGGACCACCACCAGAGGTGCAGCATGCGGGGGAGCCACTGCTTGGTTTCCACGAAAGCTGACCAGGGTCTGTGACCGTGATTCCTAGCAGCTGCAAGGGGAGAGGAGGCCGGGGGTGGTGCACACTTCCTAGACTTGTGGTCAGGACTAGTCTGGAGCCCACTGAAGTCAGCCACACCTGGCACAGAAGGCCCCCAGTCAGTGTAGCTGTGGGCACTGCTCCCATGGCACTTTCGGGCCGGCTCCATGCTGCCACCTCCTGCTTTTCATCATCATCTTCAAGGTCGTGTGCCTCTGCTCTTGCCCCATGGCCTCCGGGGTATTGTCCGTCCTCCATCTGGCCCTCGTCCCTGGTGCCCTGTGCAGTCCGATGCCAGGGTAGCCTTCTCGAGACAAACATCTGGCCCTGATGGAACACTTCCATGGATCTCGTGTGATGCGAGGATGATGTCCTGCCCTGGAAGGGGGCTGCAGGTCCCCAATCAGGAGAGCCATGTCTCCCTTTTCAGCATGGCCTGCCCTCCCCTCAGTCTTCTTCAGGGAAGCTCTCCCCACTTCCTGAGATGACAGCTCTGAACTTAAAAGTGAATGTTATTTTACATATCTCTATGCCTTAGTTCATCCATGGCATGTCTTTCAACGCCGTTAGTGGTTTTTTTTTTTTTTTTTAGCAGTTCCGAAGGGCTGTCTGCTCAAGGAGGGGATGACCTGGGTGGGGCAGCTTTCCCTCTCATCTCCCTCAGCCTGTCGCTGAGCCCTGGGGCCAGCTGTCCCACTGAGGATTGAGGGACCCGAGCCAGCCCATCCTGAGCCCAGGCTGTGTGTCAGCTGTGTAGACTGATGCGTGTCGGAGCGGTGGGCAGCTGGCATAGGCCAGGGGCAGGCAGTGTCTCCCCATTCCTTCCCTCCCTTCCTCCCAGAGGTAGCTCAGAGCAGCCTTCAACCCCTGCATCTCCAGATCCCTTGACCTATGCCTCCTGTGTTCAGCTGGTGACCTTGGAGTTTCGCATGGATTCTACCTCCCATACCCTCTCCTGTAGCAGTTCCTGGATCAGGGGAGGGGTCGGACCCTTGTCTGATTTTGGTCTTCTTCCTGTCCCGCACCAAGCCCACTCACCTTTGCATCTTCCATGTATGTGCTTGGAAGCAAGTCCATCCACAGGGAACCTATTAGCCAAATGGATCCAGGTAATGAACATTGAAGTAGAGATCCAGGATCCATAATAAACCTGCTCGGAAACCTGTCCCAAAGTCTGTGACTCTCTCACACTGAAACAGAAACAATAATAGCTTTCTGGACTGTGAAGTGACATGTGTCTCTACTTCCAATCTTGAAGGCATAGGTGCTGAGCCTGGACAGAAAAGGACCATGGCTCCCGTGGGCTGGGATCCACAGTAAGAACTCAGTGAAATCTGAATTCGAGGCATAGAATGAATAATTATTGTAGAGTGAATCCTCCCAAGTAGGGCTTATGCACATTGCAGAGGAAAAGCTTTTTCAAAGAGGTTCCTGAAAGAAAAATCTTTTTAAAAAATTTATTTTAATTCCAGTAGAGCTAACATACAGTGTTACATTCGTTTCAGGTGTACAAGAGAGTGATTCAGTAATTCTATATATTACTCAGTGGTCATCCAGAAAAGTGTCCTCTTAATCCGCTTCATCTATTTCACTCATCCCTCTATGCACCTCCTCCTCTCTGGTAACCATCCGTTTTGTTCTCTCTTGTTAAGAGTTTGTATTTTGCCAGGCCCATACTCAGGCAACCCTGTTTGGGTAGAGTTTCCGTGTCCCCTGCGAGGGGGGATGGGGGTGGGCACGCTGTGAGCCGGTATTTCCAGGCTTTTGTTCCCTGGCGGCTTTCTCTGGCGGTCTGCTGTGCCTCTTCTGAGAGTCAGAGCAGCAGAGGCTGAATTGTCACAGAACAGAGGGATTGCGGCCCATTCTCCACCGATGTTCTGGCCACTTTAACTCCGTTACTGTTGGTGCTGCTCAACCCTGTAGCGTCCCGGGATGTGCGCCCCACACCCGGCGTCCCTGCCCTCCCTTCCAGGGCAGGCGCGTCTCTGTCCTTTGTGTTTCTAATGCCGCCAGCCGCCAGCCGCCAGCCGCCAGCCGCCCCCGCGCGCTCCCGGATCTCCCGGTCTCAGTCTGGATCCCGTGAGCACACCAGGATTCCGGAGTTCCGTGAGAAGCCTGGTGGCGCGCGCACCCGGTTCAGGGTCTCGGTCTGCTGTTTCGTGGGTGCCGACCGCGAGTCCGCCCGCTCCCCCGTGCAGGTGGCCCGCCAACCGCCAGCCGCCCTGCGCGCGCTCCAGAAGCTCCTGGTCTCAGTCTGGATCCCGTGAGCACACCGGGATTCAGGAATTCCGTGAGAAGCCTGGTGGCGCGCGCACCCGGTTCAGGGTCTCAGTCTGCTGTTTCGCGGGTGCCGACCGTGAGTCCGTCCGCTCCCCCGTGCAGGTGGCCTGCCAGCTGCCAGCTGCCCCGCATGCGCTCCGGGAGCTCCCGGTCTCAGTCCGGATCCCGTGAGCACACGGGATTCCCGGGTTCCGCGAGATGCCTGGTGGCGCGCGCTCCCGGCTCACCGGTCTCAGTCCGCTCTCTCGCGGGTGCCCTCTGTGAGTGCGCCCGCTCCCCCCGTGCAGGTGGCTGCCGCTTCCCGGCGCCCGAACGCGGCGGCTCCCTCCCCCTTCCGTTTATCTTCCGATATCTGTGCCCGGTTTCACGGCTCCCCGCTTCGTACCTCAATACTCAGCGCTGGAGATGTTCATTTGTAGAGATCCAGATGTATCTTCCTGCGTCTCAGGCTGATTCCGTGGTTGTTTAGGCTGGTCTGGTACCTATCCAGCTCGACTCAGGGGACCTGTGAAAAAGGGGTCCCCTACTCCTCCGCCATCTTAACTCGTCTCTTGTACCTGAAATAGTATTTAAAAACACTCAGCTCAGCCTCTTCTACAAAGTGAGCCAATGCTTATAAACAAGGCTAAAATATTCCCTTACCGGCGATGACTTCCCAGCCATCGTAGTGTTTAACTGGTATGACTGTGACTTACATTAGTCAACATTTGCAGAGAAAGAACTTAGTGCATCCAGGGGGCACTTCATGTTGAAATTAGTTTGTGACAATGAGCTACTGTGTTTTATACTGTAGTCCAAGGGAATGGTGCCAGACATCTCTAAGGTGTCTAGCAGTTCTACAATTCTGATTTTAAGTGGTCTGTGTGCTTCAGAGATTTGGGCAGGAGAAGGGCAGGAGTCCAGAGACTGTGAACACTTCTGTTACCTGTGCTGACCATGGAGCAGGTAGCCTTCTGTGGGCATCATTTTGATTTCTTGGTACTCTTGTGAAAGGTGCTTTTGTCTCAAATTCCTCCATTTAGGAGCAATTATAATGATAAAAGTAATGTTTATCTTATATCATCTGTGGGCCCTGATCCTGGGCTCCCAGGGAAGCTATCCTTTAACATTTTACCCGGCTCAAAATGACTGGGCAAAACCTCAAAGCATGGGCCCTATTTCTGCCCCAAGCACATGTTGTACATCTGTTTCGAGAAGAAAACAATAACCAAAAATGCCAACATGAAGATAAGAAAAAATCAAGAACCTCTTTGGCTCCCATAAGATTAAAGTCATACTGACATGTACATACTGAAAATGCATGAAATCATTGCATGTCCTAAAGCCCAAGCCTTGGAGGGTCTGAGAGCCACTGACCTTGCCCAGAACCAGGCACACCCCAGCAGGGAGGGCTGGTGCAGAAAGGGAAGGGGCAGGACGCTGAGGGTGGTCTGCAGCTAGAGGGGTCCCTGGAAGGGGCCAGGTGTGTGGGGGGAGCCCGGCCCACGACCCCACCCATGCCTGTGCTGGGTGTTGAGTAGAGGAGGCGCCTCTTGGACCCCCTGCACTTTCAGGGTTCCAGGGGCTTGAGGGCGGGTTGCCCGGCATCCAAGGGGCTAGGGCACCACCCTCCCCGACCAATCACCGCTTGGGGGTGGAGCTACGTCTCTGTGGGCGGTCCCAGAGTTGCAGCGGGTTGCAGACCTGGGGCAGAAGAAGGGGCACTGGGAGAGAGAGAGTTGCCCTGCGGAGGTCCGGGCTGGTGAGTGAGCAGCATGCCCCGGGGTGGGGGTCGGGGGGTAGGGTGCGCCCCAGGTGGGAGGCAGGGTTCTGGAAGGGCACGTGGAGAGGGTTCATTGTGGGGACTCAGGTGAGTTTTCTTTTTCCCTTTAAAGTCTCTTCCGCCCCATGTCCTCAACTGGCCTTATTCCCCATACCCGTGAACTCCAGGGCGCCCACTCACCTGAGCTTTTGTGGGATGGGTTGCAGAATTTCAGGGTTTCCCCTGTTCCCCGGGAAGAGTGCGGGCAAGGACCTCACAGAATCCCCACCTTCAGTGGGGTGTCCCCCGGTTCTCTGACACAGTGCAGGTGATGCATCTTGAGCAGTACCCCGAGTTCAGCAGGGTGTGCCCTGGTCCCCCAGGCACAGGTGTGGCAGTAGCAAGCCCCAGAGCCATCCCCCAACTTCAGCATTATGCCCCGTGTGCCCCCGAGTTAGTGGTAATTGGCTGTTAGAATCATGCAGGAAAATCCTCCAGGTGGGGGCCTGGAGGCGGGCGTAAACCAGACCCCACTCTAGTTGCATTGGGAATAGACGAATTGAGGGTTTCTTTAGAAGAGTAAGTCTGCTTTCCAGAAAAGGCAAGGTCATTGGTCTATTGAGAATGAAGATAATTAGTGCTAAACAACAAGTATGTGTTGCCCCTTCGTCCAGAAACCGAAGCAGGTGTGCAGGCTTTAGGTCAGAGGTGCCTTCTTCTCCCCAGCTGACAGCACTTCTCTGCTCTGGCTCCATGAGACTCGAGGTTTTGAACGTCAGCATCTGAGTCAGGGAGGCAGCTTGTCACAGGACGCCAGTGTTCAGAGAAAACACAGCTATTTTGGCATAATGTCCTATCTATGTCAGGACTGGAGGTAAAACCTCTCATTATCCCAAAACCTCCTGGGCTTTTCTCTTTTCTCTAGTTGAGCCACAAAGTAAAATTGAAGTAGCTGTCAGCATTCTGGGTTTGGTGCAAGAATTACTTAGTTTCCCTGCAGGTAGAACTTTGCAGGGGATCACAATTTCTCTGTCCATTTATTGCTTACAAATGTATTTTGACTATCTGTTTCCTAGGAACCCTCTTTTATTAGAAAGGGAAGGTGAGATTCACTCTGTGCCTGTTTGTAACATCTAATTTGTTCCTTCGTCTAACAATGTTTATTCAATTGGGCCTAAGATATGGTTGAGTGGCCAGCATCTAGAGTTAGGTGGCTTTTTTTCATCTGATACAGACTTGGATGATGTCATTTGACAAAGGTGATGTTTCATCATTGATTAGTTTATTCACCAGAAGAGTTAAAATTAGGGTGGAGGGAAAATTCAAAATTATCCAAATGGGCCTGTTCCTGTTTAAAAGTTGAGCTTGACTTTCTAGTTTTACTATTATCTCGATATTTTGAGGTGCCATATTCTGTCTGTAGTTTCTTTGGTGGTGGAGTCAGAAGAAGAGTCTGGGAATTCTTTTGGATAGTGGCATGCTGGTGGCTTCAAGGGGCTTGGCGTCAGGAGCCTTGGGGTGAATTCTGCAACTGCTTGCCTGACCCTGGGTGCATCTCGCAGAGGTTTTGTTTCCTCTTATGAAATTGCCAGCAGATAATGTTCTGCTTAAAGGGGAACCCTCCCATCCTGTTGGTGGGAATGCAGAGTGGTGCAGACAGTCTGGGAAACAGTGTGGGGGTTCCTCAAAAAGTTAAACATTGAACAACCACATGATCCAGCAATTGCTCTCCTAGGTGCTTACCCAAAAGATACAAAAATGCACATTCGAAGGGGGTACATGCACCATGATGTTTATAGCAACAATGTCCACAGTAGCCAAACTATGGAGAGAATCCCAAAGTCCATGCACTGATGAATGGATAAAGCAGATGTGGGATACGTATATATATGTATATATGTATATGTGTGTGTATATATATATATATGGGAATATGACCCAGCTTCAAAAAGAATGAAATCTTACCATTTGCAAGGATGTGGATGGATCTAGAGTGTATTAAGCTAAGCAAAATTAGTGAGGAAAGACAAATATCCTATGCTCTCACGCTTGTGGAATTTCAGAAAGAAAACAGATGAACAGAGTTGAGGGGTGATGAGAAAGGCAAACAAGGAAATAGACTCAACCTTGGAGAACAAACTGAGTGTTGCTGCAGGACAGGGGCGTGGGGGGAAGAGTTAAATGGGTGAGGGGTATTAAGGAGGGCGCTTGTGATGAGCACTGGGTACTGTATGCAGGTGAGGAATCACTAAATCCTACCCCTGAAGCGAATATTCCATGGCATGTGAACTAACTGGAATTTAAGTAAAAGAAGAAAGGAAAAAGTGTTCTGCTTCATGAAGAGTGAGGTAAAATTGTAGTGATTTGGGCTGTACTGTTCTATAGATGATAGTTGTAAAACACCCTGTTGTAAGATACACTAGTTTCTTATCACATAAGGAGTCCTCAGAAAGCTGCAATGAAAGATTCAGATCTCAGAGCATGTTCATGTTCCACTGATATGTTACAGTTTGCACAGGTAGGACAGAAGGAGAGAAAGGCAACAGAAGGGGAAAGTAGGTGTGAACCTTTCATTAGTTAGCATTATAGCTTTCTCATGAAAGCCTTGCGCCAGTGTGATTTTGCAAGAAGAGGGGGAATCCGGGAGCTTTGCAGGAGACGGGGGAGTTCCAGGTCTGGGTAAAGCTGACAGGGGTCCCAGAGGAGAGCTGAATGCATTCTGCAGCAGGGTGTGGGCAGGGTGGGCTCCAGGGGTGGCTGTGGGTCTCCTGTGTGAGAGTTGTGACAGGTGAGGGCTGTGTGCAAGTTCCTGGCTGAGGACAAGTGAGGCACAGGTGGAGAGCTGGCAGAAAACCTTTTTCTGGGCCTCCAGCCTCACCCAACACACACAGCCTCACCTTCTGTCCCTGTCACTCCAATTCAGACTTCTCAGAAGGCGAGTGAGAACACATCAAGAGCATTCTAAACAGAAGGGAAAGCATGTGCAAAGGCTCTGGGGCAGGAGAATTCCAGATATGTCCAGGAGCAGCAAGAAGGCCCTGTGGCCACAGGGGACAGCTTAGGACATGACCTCAGGGAGGTGACAGAGGGCGACAGAAAGCCATTCCAGGGCTATAACCCCATGAGACCCTGTTTCACTAGGCCATCGTGGCTACAGCGTTGAGAACAGATGACAGAGGGTTGAAGATGGCAAGGCAGGTCAATGACGAAGCTTTTCCAGGAACTCAGGCACTGTGGACCAGACAGGTGGCCTTGGATGGAGTGGTTAGACCTATTCTGGGTCCATTTTGAAGATGGAGCTCACAGGATTTGCTGATGAGTTAGCTATTAGGAGCAGGAGAACGGAGGAATTGGGGTAACTCCCAGCTGTTGTGGGTTGTCCCGATCGAGGGGAAGGAGAGGGTTTCTGGGGTAAGGAGGTAGTCCGTGTTCCGCATGCTGAGGAAGGTGCCTTTCCCGGTGGATCTGCTGAGGTTTGTGTCTGGGAGAACCTTTCACATCTCCTCCCTCAGCAATGCTCAAGTACAAGTATCCCCCAGCTTTTAAACGTTCACAGTAAGACACTTGGCTTTCTTGAAAGAACTACGTTATTACCCAGCTTCAGTGAGAGGAAGAGACCTAAAGAGGATTTCCCTCTTATGAAAAAAGGTGAACAGTGAGAATCGCGTTCAGCATCTGTTTTGGGGAGAAGCACGACAGAGGCAGCGTGCACCCCAACCAGCTCCTTCCGCTGGGAACCGCTCTCCGCATCCAGCCACCAGCACTTTGAATTGTGTCTGTGAGCCTCTGCTGTGCTTTATCTTCATTTATGCTGGGCCTCCGTTAGAAACTTGTGTCCTGAGGCCTAAGAAAAGCCAAAGAGAAGGAATCTTGGAGTCTGAGCACACTGTCCAATTTTTCCGTGTAAATGAACGGTCATCCCTTCTTTACACCATTTCTGCTGTGCAAGGTTTCTCAGAAGCCCTGTACTTTCAAAGAGCAGGGAAACCTATACCCCATGCTGCGGGGTTAGTTTTAGTCTCCATGCTGGACAGAACATTTCATGACTGTCGGATTTTCTCACTCAAACATTGAGACTTGGACCACCTTCACCCGTTTCTACCACCCCATCCCCGAATCTGGCACCTACCAATCTGCTCTCAGTATCTATGTGTTCAGTATTTGTTTATTCCACGTGGAATGTACATGAGAGCATCTGGTATTTGTCTTTCTGTGTCTGAGTTACTTGGCATAAGGCCCCCAAGGTCTGTGTTTCCATGTCTGGTTCTTGTGAATAATGCTGCAGTGAACGTGGGAGTGCATCTGTCTTTTTGAGGCAGTATTTTTGTGTTCTCCAAATCAATACTCAGTAGAGCCATTACTGGGTCATGTGGTAGTTGTATTTATTTTTTCAGGAACCTCCATACCGTTTGTCACAGTGGCTGCACCAATTTCCATTCCCACCAGCAGCGCACAGTGTCTCCTCGTCTGCACGCCCTTGACCCCACCTGGTGTCTGTCTCTGGGACAATTGCTGTTCCAACAGTTGTGAGGGGATAGCCGATTGTGGGTTTGACTGATGTTTCCCTGACGATGCTCAGTGATGTCGAACAACTTTTTCTGTCTGTTGGCACCTGTGTGCCATCTTTGGACAGTATCTATTCACATATTCACCCCATTTTTTATACAGTTTTTTTTTGTTTTGATTTGTATGAGTGTTGTGTGCATTTTGGATATTAGCCTCTTCTCACACATATGATTCGCAGATATTTTTTTCTTATTGGGTCAGTGGCCTTTTAAGTTTTTGATGGTTTCTTTTGCCGTGTGGAAGATTTCAGTTTGATGTTGTTCCACTTGTTTATTTTTGCTTTTGTTGCCTTTGCATTTGGTGTCCGATCTGAAGACTCTTTGCCAAAACCAATGTCGAGAGACTTAGTACCTGTGTCTTCTTGGAGGTTTATGGATTCGGGTCTTATGTTCAAATCATTCATCCAT